>NC_142671.1:34819956-35162456 GCF_964200805.1 Pocillopora damicornis
TCACAATCATTTTTTACCCCTCAGTCTTTCCTTATTCAGCATCATTGAAGTGACACAGTTTTCATTTTTTTGGTACCTTTTAACCCTTTGACCTCTGAGAGTGACTAGTATCTAATTTCTCCTTACAGTAACACCTCTGAATCACGCATTAAGGTCACAAGAATAAAGGAAATGATCACTAGCCAAAGGAGCTCTTGATTGTTCAACAAATTCTCCTTGTTGGCACCTTAAGAAATGTATAGAGAACAGTGTGGAAAATATGCATACTGATGTTAGAAAATAGCCCAAAATATAGAACTAAAATTTAACGTTTATGTGTAGAAATACCAGATGTTTCTGACTGGCCTCAACTTGTTAAAGCCACATGCACACTGTCACAATGTTCCTCATTTGCTGCCATTTGGCGCCTCAAGTCCTTCACATTCACAAGTTGTACTTCAGTGGCTCCTCAATTCACATGTGTAGTACCTGACTTTTCAGACATATGTGTTGAAGTTCCTCTCAGTTCTGTACCTATTGATCTGGATTTTACTTTGACAATTAAGGTAAGGGAAACCCAGCTAACCTGCTTAATTAACTTGAACCTCCTGCTAACTCAAACGAGACCCAATCTCCCCTGGAATTGACCTAGTTTTTCCAGTCATTTACCAACCATTAGGTAGCCATTTACCATTAGGTAGCTCAAACTCAGTTTACTAAAACTTCCCATGAACTCAAACTAATTTTACTTTCCCTTGGCTCAAATTTATGCTGATACCTTGAACTTAAAGAAAAAATGTGAGTCTCAACCTTTAATCATGATTGATATAAATGTGGTAACATCTATGAAAACATAATACATTCAGCTGAATTTCCCAAACTAAACTTCCTTATAAAGAAGCACTTAATATAAACTAAATGTAAGTATATGACTGTTTATTGTGCAAGAATGAGAAAAACATTATTCCTTATTAAGAGGCTGTCTCTCTTATTTCCACCTGGTCAATTTTGCGTCAAAAATAATTTTGCCTGAAACTCTGTTTACAGAAAGACTTTACCTAGGAAAGAACTAAATTAGATTTGGTTTCATTCGAAATAATTTTCTGACTGCATTACGGGCCACAATTATTTCCCAGTCCGTAGGGACTGTCGCAACGTCTCGAAAATTGAAAGATAGGCATATTCTGTAACGTTGTAAAATATTTGATTCGCATAGTTAAGCCACAGAATTTATATCGGTTTGCTTAAAAACCTTTCTAGTTTTCTAATTTTAACCAGTTTTTGTTTCCCTGTGGAGTTTGAGTTAGCAGGGTACTATTGTATTATCTACCACTTTTTCTTATGAAACTTTCTTATGATTTCTTATGAAACTTCACTGTGGGGTACAATCAGTGACAACACTCTTGATCATTTGCATTCTTGCTTTTCTCTTATTTGATTAAACAGAAAATGCTCAAAATCAGACTTAGATTTTCCAAATTACAATTTGTCCTTGTTCAGATCCAAATGACTTTAAGATGTATGTGCATGTGCTTGTTAATAAATTAGCTTCCCTTGTATCTCTGTTACTTTTACTCCTTAAAACATGCATCTAAATAAAACCTCCCACAGAAGTAACTTATAAAAGAATGATCTCTCTTTACTTAAGGACAATTGGAAAATTTATCATCCTTTCCTAAGAAAGAACATTGTGTAATGTGTATGTAATTCACCAAAAGTCAATGCCTATTTTGATTTTTCATCTAAGGTACAAGAATTTCCAAGCAATGAGGTTGAAGACTTTGGGATACTGTGTGGTCCTGTCATTCACATTTCAAGCTCTCAGAACATTGTGCATATGGGGCCTGTGACTATCAAGCTTCCCCTCACCCTTCGCGAAAGTAAGCATGACTTTTCAGAGCTTTCAAATGAGGTCATAAGGATATTATACCTCGACTCAGAGGGCAAACCATGGAATGCTAGCTGGACAGATAACACAGGACAACTAGAAGGGCCAGTTACCATTAAAGGTGGAATTGTAGAATTCAAAGTGAAGCATTTCTGTCGGTGAGCTTTTAAAAATCTTTAGTTAAGTTACAGGGGAAGAGATTTTGTATTGATTTTTTAATTCCATCAATGGACAGGATGTTTGTCATATGGGCCTAGTTTTCAGCCCCTAGTTAAATGACACTCTTGTAGGCTGCACTTTTGGTGTTTTTTCTTCAGGGCATGCCTTTAATTTGTTACTGACAGGATAAGTTGGTAGTGAGCCACACTGCCACACAGGAGGTGGAGGGTTCTAGCCAAGGAAGGGACTAACATTAAGCACATTGAGAAAATTGAGAAGCATGTGCTGCCTTTTCAATGTCATCGGGAAATGATTAGACCTTCTAGTCTTCTTCTATTAACCAGGGTTTCAATTTAAAAAATTTGCTTACTGGTAGTCTACTGCCACCTTAAGGACCATTTACCACTGTCTGTTGAACCTGCAAGCAAATTCTCTCAAGATGGACATGTCTGTGAGTAAAACAGCCTTCCAGGTCTTCAAATAGTAGGGATCATTTTTGAGTAAGATGTTGCAGTTTATTCATGTTTTTTTACTTTTTGTTTTTCAGATTCTGTGTCTGCATGATAAATGGGTCCCCTGTTCTTTTGGAAGATTATTTTCGTGGTCTCTCCTTAAGACCCATGCCTCAATGTGTACATTTTCACACATGTTTATGTAAGACAACAGTTCCTGATACTTACGGCCTTTTACTGTACTGTTATCCAAACTTTAAACAAGCTGAGGTGGAAAAGAAATTGTTAAGTTATGACATACCTTACAAAGGTGAGGGAAAGTCAAAGGAGCCTGCCAGTCAAAGGATGAAATTGTGGTTTCCCCATTAGCACTTGATTTTTGTAAGGGAGTCTGAAAGGAATGAAATGGTAGTTCTCAGGTAAGTTATTAATTCACTTTGAAAAGTTTGTTATGATTAAGTATGTCAAGGCTGAGAAGTTTTATTAACCAAATTACCTCTTGACACTCTAACTCCCAAGATCTGATTATTAATTCTCCCCTCTAGCTGCAACAGATTTCCTTGTAAATTAATTACAAGAATTTGATGTTAGACCAAGATTACAACTCCTACCAGATAAGTTTGAGTATTCTCATTACCTGTTTGCTGGATAAGATATGGATATTATAAGGAGAAGTTACTTGCTAATTACTTCTTGGAGTAAATGTATAAAACCTGGCAGGTTTCATACATTTTTATGAATTGCTACCATAGATCACTGACATTTCTAATAGTTTGATTATTTATTTATTCAATTATCCTGTAAGAAAGTTAGTTATTAAGTATACATTTAGACTTTGAATAATGTACTTCTAGGATAAATAACTTTATTCATTAGTTTTTGTACAAGTTACATCTTGGCAGCAGGTTAAAAGTTCTGCATTCTTCAGGTTGTACATGAATTGGGAGAAGGGAGGGTTGGGTGGCAGCCAGTATGAAATAGAGAAATAAGATAAAATAAAACCCACTCAATCTAGCAAGAAATGTTTATTTTGTTTCCATTTGTCAGGTTTCTTGGAAATGAAATATCTGAAATTTGTGACGAGGCCTTGATTGTTCGCACTGACAGCAAAATTGTTCCAACAGTGAAGTTCTTCAAAGATAGAGCGCTACAAAAACTTCTCTGTGAAGTGATGATCTTGAAGACTCGACCAGCATCTCTGGTACAGGTAGCATCATTTAGTAAATGTTCCTTTAAGAGCAATATTCAATTGAGTGTTGAAAGTAATCCAAGATTGCATTGGTTTTACTCAACTTCACTCTGTTATTGGTCCAGAAAACTCCTATCTCTCAGATGCAAAACTAAAAGAAATCACAACTTAGTTAACTGTGTTTTCCCATGCTTTAGACAGATTGGTTGGTTTTACTTTTACTTCTCATTGGCTTCTGATGGTATTTTCCTTTCTTCTGATTGGCTGTTGTGATTACTTTGGTTTTGGTTTTATGACAAGTAACTTTACAACGCTCCACTCTTATTCATGACCTAAACTAACAGTTATTATAAGTACAGTACCTTACTTTGCATGTTAAATTATATAAGATGATGTATGGATTTTATCCCAGCATAAATGCGAGTTTCCAAAATCTCAAAAATAAAAGATTTTGGTCAGAATACTGGTTCATTTAGTTTTTAGTATTTTCACTTAACTTCCTTAAATACCATTTGGCATCAAGTAGATGAGTAAAAGTGGATGTTTTGTGATTGTACTAAAGGCTGAAGCCTTTTTTTGTAATCATGATTTCTTGTTATTATGTTGCAGGTTCCTGTAATGGTGAGTGGTATCTGACAGTGTGGATATTATTTTATCTGCATCAATATCTTTATTCAGCCTTTCAAATGCGTTAAGTTCTCTATCAATTCTTCTAGATAGGCTAAGCATCTTTTAAAGGAAAATTTTGCCCTTACACAATGACCAGCTAGCTCCCACTGTTGGCTAAGATGACATTGTTGTTTTCAGCTCTCAATGAAAATCGAAGAAGTTATAAGTGACTATAGAGTTTACTAGTCACCAATCTCTTGCAACAATACAAATTCCTTAGGATCAAAATGGAAGATTAATTCTTCACTTTATGTGTGACGTAGATTTCTTTGTTATATAATTTTATGGTTACATTGTTACATAACGTACGTCTTAGGATGATACTTTGTGTAAGCGTACTTCGGATATCTTGCTGGTACAAAATAGCACGTGTTTTGGGGCTTGCAACAAAGATGTTGGTCTTTCATGAAAACACGCTTCGAGTTTACTTCAATGTGGATGTTTTTTGTTTGTAATGCAATATACAAGATTCAGCATACTTTGAGAGCTCTTGTTAGCTGTGTCAATTTATTTTGTTCATCACTGTTGACATTTATCCATCATCAGAATGCACTGACCTCCACGTTGGCAATTATAAGAGCTATATTTTTTGAGAATATGGTTTTCCATATAACACAATGACATGTTGCATTTTCAGCAAAGAAACTGCGATACAAGAGAGAAAGAAAATTTCATTTGTTGGAAAAAAGAGAGCAAGAGAAGAGAGTGATCAGAAAGCTGGTGAGACATGTGCTCTGTGAATGTCTATGGACCTTTATATTAAATGCATCATATCAAAAAATATCATAGGTCACCACTTAACTGTGCTACAGTTAACTGTAGTGTTTCAATTTTATCCAGTTCACCCTTCAACTCCCGTGAGAGACCAAGACAGAATTTCTCCTCACAACATCTCGGAAATTCCTGCTAAAAAACCAAGAACTCAACCTAATAAGAGAATGAGTAGCAAGGATAATACAGGGAAAGGTAACTTATTGATAGAATTCAGCATTATTATATAACTTCAGGTCAGATTAAATCCTTGTACAGGATCTTGTTATCTATAATTTATGTTGCTTCTAGGTTCCTAAAAAGCGGGGGAGGGGTTGGTTGTAAGACAGGAACTAATGGTCAACAGGTCAACAAGTCATCAACACATATAGGAGACATCTTTATAGCGCAGATGTTTAGCTGACTTACTAACGTTGCATTATGTTGGAGATAAAGTTTTGCAAGCGACGTATGGGTAATTGACTTTGGCTTTGTATCGAGCTCTATAAAAGCTCTGAGAGAAGTTGTCATTTTTTTTTCAAACAGACACACCAAAGAGCTTTTTAATAACATGCACTAGTTTTTCCCAAAATGCCACACATCGTTATAATCACAGCTACCTGCATTTCTTTAGTGCTTTTGCAGATTCTTGTTTGCTTTACTTCAGAGACAACCGCTGTTCAGGTTCCCTCATATTGTTTTGTTGAATAAGAAACTTCATTTCATGGATAGTTTCTACTTACAATTGTTGACAGTTTTGAGAGAAGTGTATTAGGTTCGTTTGTTTATGATTTTTTTCTTCTCTCAATGATCACTAACTTTAGAGGTTTTTAATGTTATATTATTGTCTACTTACTCTACTCTTTCTGACACTTCTGAATTTAAAATCCAGGTACATGTGCACAAACAGTCAACAATGAAAAAGGGAAGGCTAGTAAACCAAGAGACAGCAAAAAGAAGGGTAAGTAACTGAACACTTATTATAACATAGCTAGTAAATTTGTCTAATCAAATTCAATTGCGCGAGCGTGCTTCATATTCCTATTGTGCACGCTCATGACGTCAGCAAACAGGGCTGAAAGTGTTATAAAACAATTGGTTCATACATCAGCTGTGCGTTCATCGAGATAAATCATCCAGTTCACCCTTAAACTCCCATGAGAGACCAAGACAGAATTTCTCCTCACAACATCTCGGAAAAGTGATGAGAATAAAGAGAAAAATCAATTAGGGCATTATTAGTTGATCCGATAACAAATTCTCAGAACGAAAATCATACGAATTGTATGGCAGTCATTGAGGAGAATTACTAATGATATCTTGGGAGTAAAAGGGTTAACTGCTCAGCCTCTGGGCTACTCATGGGCTGCCACTGCAGCCAGCCTGGCCCCCCAAGGTAGAATACCACCCCTAATATTGACTAGAACCATGAAAGGAAACTGAGGAAGGGTGGGATGGAGGAATGCTTTGTTATGCATGAGCCTGCACTTGTGAAAATACATTGCCACTGGCCAAAAGAACCTGCTGTTTTTAGCTCGTGGTAGTTACTAGGTGAATTTTATTTCAATAGATCAAAATTAACCACTTATTATCTGAGCTTGCTATGCCTGGATCCATATTTTCGCCTGTAGAACAGGTGTAAGTTCTTTTGCCTTTTTCAGTAGAATCGAGGCAAGCATGAGGCGAGCATGAGTCTGCAATAGTTCCTAGGAACTGAAGACAAAAACTTTACCAGTTTGGAAATTTAGCTTGAGGATAGAAGGGGAACAAACTGGTGTAAGGCTAAGTGCATGTTTGTGTTTGTACATGGTACTAGGGCTCCATAAGAAGGTTCTCGTATTTTTGTGGCTGGTTAATGCATAATGCTAATTTCCGATTTTTATTAAATAGAAATGACTTCCAATATAATTATAAAGTACTTTGAATGGTACATTTTTCATTTGCGCAATTAGATGCCAAACAACAAGGATGGGCTTGAGAACTTGCCTCTCTTAGTAATAACTTGTACACTAGTTCAACCCTAACCCTAAGCAAAGTAAAGACCAAGAATTGTACACACTGCAATCAGTGCGTGAGGGCTCTGAAACAGTTCATGCAGACTAAATTGTTAAAGTCCAATCTGTTCGGTGGCACAAAGAAATCACTTCCAAATGTAGTCATGTGCGAGGCAAGGCATTCAACGTAAGTGAGGTTTGTTTTTGGCCCCACCTATCACAAAAGAGAGAAAACATGAAACACCACATGAGTTGTATTGAGGAACCAAAATGCACTTTCCCAATACCAGGTCTCTTGTGTCTTTTGTGACAAAGTTAACCTTAGCTTTACCCTCCAAAAAACCCTGAAATGGACTATTCTCAAACAAAGTGAGCCTTACAAGACCATCAGTGAGTTGTATCAATTTGGTTCTTTTTTTGAAGTATGTGAGACATTGTAAGCACTGAATTCTTGTGAGTCTTGTCTGTTCAAGTTTCCAAGAAAACCACCACCAAAAAGCAGAAAGCTAGAGCTTCCAATAAAACAAAAAAAAGGAGAAGAATGAAAAATGGAACAGCTTATGATACATTCCTTTATGGCTTGTCTCGGGCTCAGTTGGTCAGTGGAGACAAAAAGAGAGCACTGAGGGCTGTTATTTACATGCTTACTTTCCCCCTGCACTGACCAAGAGCCTGGAAAAGGCTAATTCTTTTTTTGAAAATTATGGTCATTCAATACCGTAATACTTCAATGGAATTGATCTTTATATAAGTTTTCTTCTTTAATCATTGTATGTGGGGTTTATGGAGAAGTAATTGCAGTTTTAAGATGGAACACCAACTGACTTAGTTTAGTAATAGCACATATTGAAGTTATTTGTGTATGCATGCCTGTTCTTCGATTTGTTTCACATCATAAAAGAAAAGTTTGTTGGAGTTATGATGTTTTAACAACAAGCAGAATGTTGGCATTCTTGTGTGAAGAGCTCATTTTAAAAAAACCCAAGATAATATTATTGATGAGAGGAGAAGTTTCTTTAGTTGTGTGTAGTTTCTCTTGTTGTGTCTCCCCCTTTTTTATACCCAGTTTGATGTTCGATTTTTCTATTAAGCTGTCGGCCTTTATTTGATTATGCTGATCTTTTTTCTTAGGTGCATCCAAGAAAATTCCTGCTAAAAAACCAAGAACTCAACCTAATAAGAGAATGAGTAGCAAGGATAATACAGGGAAAGGTAACTTATTGATAGAATTCAGCATTATTATATAACTTCAGGTCAGATTAAATCCTTGTACAGGATCTTGTTATCTATAATTTATGTTGCTTCTAGGTTCCTAAAAAGCGGGGGAGGGGTTGGTTGTAAGACAGGAACTAATGGTCAACAAGTCATCAACACATATAGGAGACATCTTTATAGCGCAGATGTTTAGCTGACTTACTAACGTTGCATTATATTGGAGATGAAGTTTTATAAGTGACGTATGGGTAATTGACTTTGGCTTTGTATCGAGCTCTATAAAAGCTCTGAGAGAAGTTGTCTTTTTTTTTTTTCAAACAGACACACCAAAGAGCTTTTTAATAACATGCACTAGTTTTGCCCAAAATGTCACACATCGTTATAATC
Source organism: Pocillopora damicornis (assembly GCF_964200805.1). Classification (NCBI taxonomy): domain Eukaryota; kingdom Metazoa; phylum Cnidaria; class Anthozoa; order Scleractinia; family Pocilloporidae; genus Pocillopora; species Pocillopora damicornis. The sequence goes on from NC_142671.1 coordinate 34,828,639, forward strand.
ACAGCTACCTGCATTTCTTTAGTGCTTTTGCAGATTCTTGTTTGCTTTACTTCAGAGACGACCGCTGTTCAGGTTCCCTCATATTGTTTTGTTGAATAAGAAACTTCATTTCATGGATAGTTTCTACTTACAATTGTTGATAGTCCTGAGAGAAGTGTATTAGGTTCGTTTGTTTATAATTTTTTTCTTCTCTCATAATGATCACTAACTTTAGAGGTTTTTAATGTTGTATTGTTGTTTACTTACTCTGCTCTTTCTGACACTTCTAAATTTAAAATCCAGGTACATGTGCACAAACAGTCAACAATGAAAAAGGGAAGGCTAGTAAACCAAGAGACAGCAAAAAGAAGGGTAAGTAACTGAACACTTATTATAACATAGCTAGTAAATTTGTCTAATCAAATTCAATTGCGCGAGCGTGCTTCATATTCCTATTGTGCACGCTCATGACGTCAGCAAACAAATCCCTCGAAAAAAAATTTTTTCCATCGGGCTGAAAATGTTATAAAGCAATTGGTTCATACGTCAGCGTGCGTTCATCGAGATATGAAGCACTCAGGAAGTTTGGAGAGCACGAAAGATGCGTAAGAGTTGCTCGAGGCGTAGCCGAGAGCACCTCTAGCAAAAAGTTTTCGTTTCCCTTAATTGTTAAGGAAGAAGGAATGCTATAATATTGTAAAAAGTTACATTTTACATTGAATTTATTGCAAAAAGAATTAAATGGAAGGAAATGGCCCTCACAGGAGTAAGAAAGGTCCGAGATTTGTTCTATTCCTGCTTGATACCAATGAGGAAAGAATATCATTTTCTTATTCACAGTTAAAAATCGGTTATTCCAGATTGGCTGTGAGAGAACCTCACTTTTATTTTTAGGTGTGGCCGTTGCGATTTCCTGCCAGTAAAAAATGATTTCTTTGTAGAAAGCAAGAAGATGGTTTTCTAGGTCAAGGAGATTATAACCATAATTACATTTAAACAGTTCTGTATTGCCAACATCGGCTAGGAGCGATTTTGGTATGTACTGCCATGGAGCATTCGAGTTAGAGCATAACCGTTTCACCCAGTTTAACTAAGACGCTTTGTCGAAGAGAGAAAAATCCTTCATGTCCAAGCCACCAGCTGTTTTTTGCTTGATAGGGTAGTCTTTTTTATTTTGGCGGGTGTGTGATTCCAAATAAAGTCGAACGTGATCTTTTTTATTTCTTTACTTAAGTCTTTAGGGGTGTTCATGACGCTGCAGATAAAGACCAGTTTTTTAAGTGCTAATGTTTTAATTATATTTATCCTACCAACGATGGAGAGGTCTCTTTGGGACCACTTATTCAATGTTTTCTTTCAAGATCCTAATTTGTCAAAAAATGTTTTCTTTTCACACACTTCTAGATCATATGTAAAATGCACACCAAGCGCGTAAACTGGCTCGCCACTCATTTGGAGATCAAGTATGGTATCTTTTCTGTGGTGCATAGAGCCAAGCCATAGCATTTCAGATTTTGTTTGATTTAGTTTTAGACCAGAGAACCTTTCGAAAAGTGATGATAAATCAAATAATTTTGACGCTGATTGGACATCAGAAAGAAGTACAGTTGTGTCATCTGCAGCTGCATATTGCGAAAGTTTAACCTCATTATGTTCATCTATCGTTATACCTTATATTTCTTTTGAGAGTCTAATACTTTGCGCAAGTAACTCAATAGCAATAACGAATAGTGTGCCGGAAAGTGGGCAACGTTGACGCACCCCGCGTTCTAAATGAAAATGTTTTGAGGCGTATCCGTTATTCAAAACGCAACTAGAGATATCAGTCTTGAACACTTTTATCCATTGTCGGAGGTCAAGACCGAAATTAAACGTATACAGGTAAAGATACAGGTCGCCAATTTTTTAAATATTCGGTATTCTTCTTCTTCTTCGGAATTAAGAAAATAATCCCTTGGCGTTAAGAGATAGACAGAGTTCCCTTTCGAAAGGCGTAATTAAAGCTACTTACCATAAATAAACCGAGCAAGTTCCAAAAATAGCGGTAAGATTCAGGCGTTAGCCCATCCGTGCCAGGAGTTTTGTTGTTTTCTATAGTTATTAACGCAAGCTCACGCTCATGAACAGGCATGACACCTTCGCACGTTTTCGCGATTTCTTGTGATAATGCATTTTCTGTTTCAAAGAACTCACTGAAAGTTAGACAGTTGGGTCTATATATCTTGATGTATAAATCTCTTCGAAAAAACGTTCTTCTTCTTCCAGGATGTCCTTCGGGTTTGTGATTTTGTCACCATCGTTATTAACTAAGGACGTTATATGTTTCTTTTTTTGGTTCCTTTTTTCTAAGTTATAAAAATATCTACTATTTCGCTAACCGTGCTCGCACCAACGCGCTCTACTACACACGATTGTTCCTCGTGTTTTGATACTCGCAATTTTAGAGAGCTTGGATTTTATTCTCTCCAGCTCGGTCTTAAGAGAATCACAGTATGACGTCTACAGTTCTAAAGTTTGTTTATTTTTTTTTCCCCCCTTAGAATAATCCACTAACTTTAGAAGTTTTAATGTTATATTATTTTCTACTTTGCTCTCTCTGACACATCTGAATTTGAAATCCAGATAAATCTGCACAAACAGTCAATAATAAAAGAGGGAAGGCAAGTGAACCAAGACAGCAAAAAGAGGGGTAATTATCTGACCACTCATTAAGTAAGGGAAGGTAAAACTTTAGACTTTTCGGTAAGTGGTATGGTCAGCACTAGTTGGGGAAAACTGGGATCTAAAAGGAAAACTAGAATCAAGACATTCATAAATCAGTTTAAATTGGCTGAACTATGTTTTTCTGCTTCCCTTTTTTCCATGACAGTGTCATATATTGCAGTTACTGTAGAGAAATAAACACAATTAACCACATGAGAAAACCAACTAAATGAAGAGCTCTAATTAAGATATGTCTGCATGCAGTTTATTAGAGTGCAAGCTGCCACTTTATCATGAGAGTCTCAGGTGCATAGCTAGCATTGACATTCTTATGTGGTTAATGAGGGCAAGTTTGACTTAACTATGGATGACTTTGGAAAGTGATATGAATATGTGCATGAATAAAACACCTGTTTAAAGACTCTGGGGAATTGGAGCTTCAAAGAAATCTTTGGCTCACTTAATTCGGTGCCTCAGGGGACTCCTGTTTGAGGGATCTGTGTTTCAGCCCTGGGTAGGTCAATTAGAGTTAAACCTTTCAACCCTGAGAGTGACCAGTATCTAATTTCTCCTTACAGCAGTATGGCTAAATCCTTTATTAAGATCATGAGAATGAAGGAAACGATCTCCACCAAAGAAACTTTGATTGTTAAACAAATTCTCCTTGTCAGTACCAGAAGAAATGTATAGAGTAGAGTATGGAGAATGTGGATACTGAAGTTAGGGTGTAGAGGGTTAAATGTTCTTTAGTGAGACTGACTCTACTCACACCCAGTTTCTCTCTGCACACAGGAGTATAAATGGGTACAGATGAACTGTCAGAAAACCTGATCAAATGTTGAAGGGAGGGGAGGGAAGGTGGTTAATTGTAATGGAGGTGCATTTCTCCACAAGACTTAATCACAGATACTTGCTTCATGGAAGCCAGGGTAAACCGCTGCAGTATTGTAAAATTTATCACTGTAAAAGACATTTCGAAAATAAGACGTGTTGATATGCTTAAGCATATTTTCCTGTAGTATTAACTATTGATAGAATGCACTTTTCATTTATTTTGAATCATTTTTTCAGTGGTAGTGAAAAAAGGCAATCCTAAAAGTGATGAATTAGAACAACTGGCTGATTACATTGATTCTAGTGATTGGAAGAAAGTTGCAAGAAAGTTAAAGATTCATGATCCAAAGGTCACAGCCATACATAAGGAAAATGAGGAATTTTTATGAAAAGATATACCATAGCGGACATATTTTGTCGAGTGTCCTAACTCTCGTTGATCTGAGGAGTGACCCCACTCCGTCATCATCGAACTTTTAACTATCTGGAAGTAAATCGTTTTTGTTTTTGTTTTTTTTTTTTTTTGCAGTCAAAGATGGTGAACCTGATGATAAAGAATTATCTCGCTTAGCTCAGGAAAGTACTCTACTGAGGGGAAAACTCGGACGTGAGTTAGGAGTTCCACAAGGATATCAAGACGAGACTAGTGTGAATTACAAGGGCGATGCCTACGAAATGACTTTCCAAGTACTATTGTGGTGGAGGAAAAATTCAAGTGCAACTTCAAGGTATCAAGAATTGTTCGACGCCTTGACCAAAATTGGCTGCCGTGATTTGGCCAAAAAGTACTGTTGTTGCTGATTCACGTGTGGTGGTTTCGAAGAAAAGGTTCCAGCCGGTAGAGAGATTGCTTTATAAGATTTTCACATAGATCTAATTTATATTCACATTAATGTAAAGGAGCGGTCATTATTTGTCATAATAATTGTTTTTGGTCGGTTGGGGGTCGGAGGATGTTGGTTGTGTCACAATGAAATTTACCTAATTTTCTCCCCCCTCCCTCTTTTCCCGCCTTAAGGCTCTGTAGTATTCTTACTACCGCCCCCCCCCCCCCACCTCCCTCATTGGCAACCAATTTTCTATAATCCCCTCTTTAACCTCAGTTAGGGACGACTGATTCCTCGCTCTGTTCCCCTCTGAAAACCACGTGATCCCCTAAAACCTTCTGAACCCCACTCCCCCTTCCCTCCAACCCCCACCTCCAAGCGATGAGTAAGACTGGTTCCTAAACTGGCGAAAAAGAGGTAGAATGCACTTACCTTGCGAAACTGCGTGAACTGCAATCATTTTTCCATTTTGAGGGAAGTTTATATTTAACCAAAAAATCTTGTTTTAGTGTAAACAAGAATCATAGCCCCCTTTATAAGTCAGCGTTTTCAATGTTAGAAGATTTTCCAAGATATTATTCATTTATTTATTTATTTATAACAACTTTATTGGGTACGTCTACGGATAGACGGACGCCAAATGGGTTAGTGCAGCGGGACATGGAGTCCCATACGGGGCACTACCCCTCTTAAATCCACCCAACCCAACCCAGGGGAGGACATCCATCACACAGTAATCTCGTGCGTGGGAAATTAACGTCTCCTACCCCAGACCCTGCAGGAGACGGGACCTCCGGCTTAACGTCTTATCCGAGAAGACGAAGCAAGGTGAGTGAAGCGGCTTGCTTAAGGCCACAACGTAGTGCCCCGGCCAGGACTCGAACCCGGGCCGTCCGACCCAGAGTCCAGCGCTCAGACCACTGGACCACTCACGCCTCACTAAATATTCGTGTATAGTCTTTGAATCGTCGAGTTGCTGTACTTACCACTTTTAAACGATTTCGTAACCTTTTGTTTCCATATAATCGAAGGAATTTCTACAGGAGATATTTTTAATTCACTGTATATAGCTTTAATTTGTCAGCGAAAGTGCCCACAATAGTTAAATTTGTAACTACTGAGGAAGGCTGTTTACAATGTGAAGGTGAAGGATTCACCACAGTTAGACTCATAAGGATGAAATAGTCGAAGTGTGTGGTGTTTCAAAACGTGTTTATGCACCTTACTTACCGTGTGATAGACGAACTCATTATTGACCAGTATTGAGTTTTACTTCAAAGAGACTTTTTCTGCTCCTTTGTGTCCTTATTCAAATATTGCGATTGGTGTAACAATAGCACCTCACACCAGTTAGTTCTTAAGCAAGTACCTTGTATAGCTTTGATGATTACAGTTTTAGCTTTGACTCTAGCATGTTGTATGTTAGAGCGCTCTGCCAATAAAAGTACTGTGGAACCAAAGACTGCCTTATCCTTGACGTCCGTACAAGCTCGCTCGAAGTAGATCTCCGTGTGCCAGGAAATCGTGACGAGTATCCGTTCTCGCAAGCCGAGTGGTCTCTACCGAGTTATTTTCCCCCCGTTGTTATTGAGCCGTCCGCGAAGATTCAGTTTCCCAGTTTACCGAGCGAAAACCTATCGTCACAATATTTCTACAGGAGATATTTTTAATTCACTGTATATAGCTTTAATTTGTCAGCGAAAGTGCTCACAATATTTAAATTTGAAAATACTGAGTAAGGGTGTGTACAATGTAAAGGTGAAGGATTCACCACAGTTAGACTCATAAGGATGAAATAGTCGAAGTGTGTGGTGTTTCAAAACGTGTTTATGCACCTTACTTACCGTGTGATAGACGAACGCAATATTGACCATATCACGTCTCATCAACAAAAATTCACCTTGTATCCAAGCCTCTTCCGCGGTAGTGTACCCTCGGCTTTTTGGAAAATTGGTACACCAGCAAATTTGATCACCTTTTAGTTTGACATACTAAGCTCAACTTTCTTAATTCCATGGTTTTGACCACTCTTTGACTTAAGATTTTCGCCCTCGGAACTTACTTTTTGTGAAATTTATTTAAAATAGTTCGGATATAGCGCGCGCTGCGATTGGTTAAAAGAGTGTGCTCTATTAGAGTTCAAAACATAGAGCTGAGTTTTCACGCCATCTGCCAAGTTGTATTATGTCCGACCTTTTCCGGGACTCCTCTTCAGCTTTTTTTATTGTCGGTTGAAAGGGAAATTTCGAAACAAGCGAGACGGCAAGTAGCAACAGAAGAACCGAACAAACATTTGTAAACATGCCAAGTGCCGTAATTTACCTTATTAGAACGTGAGCAGAGACGAAAATCCTCATAGATCTTCATAGAGATAACGAATTACTCTATCCGAGTTTTGACAGTTTTCACGCGCAGTTAGATTGCAAGATTACGAACGTACTTGAGAAGTGGGGAGAAACACTTGACTTCGTCTTGTGTGTCTCCCTACGGAGCTCCGTACGTCTTGTGTATCTCCTTACAATTATTTCGTGCTCTAACCGCTCCTTACGTGCTTTGCAACAGAGCAGCACAGTCGTATTAGGAGACCAGTAATTTTTTCTTGTCTCCTGGGTGGAGTGGGTGAAAGATATTAGCGGGATCACATGATTTTCATGGGGAACAGAGTGGGGATCAGTCGTCGCCAACAGAGTACAAAGGAGAACTATAAAAATTGACCATCGATTAACTGCTCACGAGGGGAAATTAAAAGAGCATTGTAGAGCCTTATGGGGGATCAGGCAAATTTTATCGTCACACACCCAAAATCCCCCGACCCCTCCCCCAAGCGAATAAATAATATCGATCCCTTGGGGGATGTATCGTGTATGTGTGTGGGTGGGAGTATGGGTGTGTGTGCGGGGCGGGGGAAGGGACAGGATTACAAGCTGCATGGATGAATATCTACCACTAGTTAATATTTGCGATGCAGTGACATGTATACTCTTCAGAATATGCACGTTTTCACCGCCTGAATTATAATATTTGTTTGTTGTTTACCAGAAGGAAATCATCTCACAAGGGGTGGGAGGGGGGGGGAAGGAAAGCGGGGTGTCCGACAACCTCCCCTTAGACATGTCAATGAACCAACTAGGTAGAGCTTTAGAGAGCGAAATATAACAAAGTGACTAGTGGCAGCTCGAGTCCTCTCAGCGGCAACTCATCCGATTTTTCCTTGTCACGCGCATATGAAAGAAGTTCTGTCACATCCTGCTTTATGGTGCTGTACTGGACTTACGAATTTCTTTCGTTTGACCGAGGCCTTACCGTGGAGTTTATGCGAGCTGGCCCAAGTTTTTGAGTTACAATGAGCATTTCAGAACAGAATACCTGCATAATTATGCAAATTTTTCCCGCGCCTCTCATGGGATAGCGTGGTTCCGGGTTAAGTCAACTGTTGCCATTCATGATCTCAATATCGCATTATGGCGATGTTATCGAATTTTCATGAGGAACACGCGATCAAGTGAATTGCTTTACACCTCCAGATAAGGTGAGAGGGATCATTGAACAATCTCTATAAGTTGTGACATACTTTTTATGGCCGCCTATTCGGCTCGCTCGTTTTTCCACGAGGTATCAGTTAGGCAAATAGGCGAGGAGCATTCAGTGTACAAGAGGTTAAGATAAAAGAAAGTACTTGAGGATAAATCCATCCAGCATCGTAAAGAGTGATATTAAAATTTCAACAGCATGTATTTTGATGACCTTGGTTGGAAACTTCCATCACAGACCCCATACTAAGGGTTATGAGATAAGCGAGACTTGAACGAGCGCTTCACAAAATGTAGGACGAAATTAGTTGGATCTGAACATTTTTTATGTTGCAAATGAAGCAATGCTTCAAGACATGCCTTTGTATGTACATAGGCTAGCCTAACTAATCTTGCGCCACATTTGGAAAGCTGATATTTTACTTGTCACTGCTCTTGTTCTGAAATGGAAAATCCCAAGGTGATATATTAACAACAAATAAGTTTTGTGATGGATTGGAATGGCGCTCGTATACAAAATTGTCGATCAGTAATATGTATTGTATACTGCTTTGTGAAAATATTTGTATTTGTATTTATTTTGCCTCCATTTCAACAGATGAGAGTCTAATGATTAATTACAAGTAAAATAAGAGGATGGAAAAGGGCATAATATAGCAGGCTAATTAGATGCCCTTTATCTTAAATTACATTTTTTCATACAATAAAAAGAAGTGATACAATAAGATATAAGATATAAGATACAAATATAAGAGAGGGTATAGTGGTAGATATTCATCCATGCAGCTTGTAATCCTGTCCCTTCCCCCGCCCCGCACACACACCCATACTCCCACCCACACACATACACGATACATCCCCCAAGGGATCGATATTATTTATTCGCTTGGGGGAGGGGTCGGGGGATTTTGGGTGTGTGACGATAAAATTTGCCTGATCCCCCATAAGGCTCTACAATGCTCTTTTAATTTCCCCTCGTGAGCAGTTAATCGATGGTCAATTTTTATAGTTCTCCTTTGTACTCTGTTGGCGACGACTGATCCCCACTCTGTTCCCCATGAAAATCATGTGATCCCGCTAATATCTTTCACCCACTCCACCCAGGAGACAAGAAAAAATTACTGGTCTCCTAATACGACTGTGCTGCTCTGTTGCAAAGCACGTAAGGAGCGGTTAGAGCACGAAATAATTGTAAGGAGATACACAAGACGTACGGAGCTCCGTAGGGAGACACACAAGACGAAGTCAAGTGTTTCTCCCCACTTCTCAAGTACGTTCGTAATCTTGCAATCTAACTGCGCGTGAAAACTGTCAAAACTCGGATAGAGTAATTCGTTATCTCTATGAAGATCTATGAGGATTTTCGTCTCTGCTCACGTTCTAATAAGGTAAATTACGGCACTTGGCATGTTTACAAATGTTTGTTCGGTTCTTCTGTTGCTACTTGCCGTCTCGCTTGTTTCGAAATTTCCCTTTCAACCGACAATAAAAAAAGCTGAAGAGGAGTCCCGGAAAAGGTCGGACATAATACAACTTGGCAGATGGCGTGAAAACTCAGCTCTATGTTTTGAACTCTAATAGAGCACACTCTTTTAACCAATCGCAGCGCGCGCTATATCCGAACTATTTTAAATAAATTTCACAAAAAGTAAGTTCCGAGGGCGAAAATCTTAAGTCAAAGAGTGGTCAAAACCATGGAATTAAGAAAGTTGAGCTTAGTATGTCAAACTAAAAGGTGATCAAATTTGCTGGTGTACCAATTTTCCAAAAAGCCGAGGGTACACTACCGCGGAAGAGGCTTGGATACAAGGTGAATTTTTGTTGATGAGACGTGATATGGTCAATATTGCGTTCGTCTATCACACGGTAAGTAAGGTGCATAAACACGTTTTGAAACACCACACACTTCGACTATTTCATCCTTATGAGTCTAACTGTGGTGAATCCTTCACCTTTACATTGTACACACCCTTACTCAGTATTTTCAAATTTAAATATTGTGAGCACTTTCGCTGACAAATTAAAGCTATATACAGTGAATTAAAAATATCTCCTGTAGAAATATTGTGACGATAGGTTTTCGCTCGGTAAACTGGGAAACTGAATCTTCGCGGACGGCTCAATAACAACGGGGGGAAAATAACTCGGTAGAGACCACTCGGCTTGCGAGAACGGATACTCGTCACGATTTCCTGGCACACGGAGATCTACTTCGAGCGAGCTTGTACGGACGTCAAGGATAAGGCAGTCTTTGGTTCCACAGTACTTTTATTGGCAGAGCGCTCTAACATACAACATGCTAGAGTCAAAGCTAAAACTGTAATCATCAAAGCTATACAAGGTACTTGCTTAAGAACTAACTGGTGTGAGGTGCTATTGTTACACCAATCGCAATATTTGAATAAGGACACAAAGGAGCAGAAAAAGTCTCTTTGAAGTAAAACTCAATACTGGTCAATAATGAGTTCGTCTATCACACGGTAAGTAAGGTGCATAAACACGTTTTGAAACACCACACACTTCGACTATTTCATCCTTACGAGTCTAACTGTGGTGAATCCTTCACCTTCACATTGTAAACAGCCTTACTCAGTAGTTACAAATTTAACTATTGTGGGCACTTTCGCTGACAAATTAAAGCTATATACAGTGAATTAAAAATATCTCCTGTAGAAATTCCTTCGATTATATGGAAACAAAAGGTTACGAAATCGTTTAAAAGTGGTAAGTACAGCAACTCGACGATTCAAAGACTATACACGAATATTTAGAGTATAATAAATGAATAATATCTTGGAAAATCTTCTAACATTGAAAACGCTGACTTATAAAGGGGGCTATGATTCTTGTTTACACTAAAACAAGATTTTCTTGGTTAAATATAAACTTCCCTCAAAATGGAAAAATGATTGCAGTTCACGCAGTTTCGCAAGGTAAGTGCATTCTACCTCTTTTTCGCCAGTTTAGGAACCAGTCTTACTCATCGCTTGGAGGTGGGGGTTGGAGGGAAGGGGGAGTGGGGTTCAGAAGGTTTTAGGGGATCACGTGGTTTTCAGAGGGGAACAGAGCGAGGAATCAGTCGTCCCTAACTGAAGTTAAAGAGGGGATTATAGAAAATTGGTTGCTAATGAGGGAGGTGGGGGGGGGGGGCGGTAGTAAGAATACTACAGAGCCTTAAGGCGGGAAAAGAGGGAGGGGGGAGAAAATTAGGTAAATTTCATTGTGACACAACCAACATCTTCCGACCCCCAACCGACCAAAAACAATTATTATGACAAATAATGACCGCTCCTTTACATTAATGTGAATATAAATTAGATCTATGTGAAAATCTTATAAAGCAATCTCTCTACCGGCTGGAACCTTTTCTTCGAAACCACCACACGTGAATCAGCAACAACAGTACTTTTTGGCCAAATCACGGCAGCCAATTTTGGTCAAGGCGTCGAACAATTCTCGATACCTTGAAGTTGCACTTGAATTTTTCCTCCACCACAATAGTACTTGGAAAGTCATTTCGTACGCATCACCCTTGTAATTCACACTAGTCTCGTCTTGATATCCTTGTGGAACTCCTAACTCACGTCCGAGTTTTCCCCTCAGTAGAGTACTTTCCCGAGCTAAGCGAGATAATTCTTTATCATCAGGTTCACCACCTTTGACTGCAAAAAAAAAAAAAAAAAGAAAAAAAAAAACCATTTACTTCCAGATAGTTAAAAGTTAGATGATGACGGAGTGGGGTCACTCCTCAGATCAACGAGAGTTAGGACACTCGACAAAATATGTCCGCCATGGTATATCTTTTCATAAAAATTCCTCATTTTCCTTATGTATGGCTGTGACCTTTGGATCATGAATCTTTAACTTTCTTGCAACTTTCTTCCAATCACTAGAATCAATGTAATCAGCCAGTTGTTCTAATTCATCACTTTTAGGATTGCCTTTTTTCACTACCACTGAAAAAATGATTCAAAATAAATGAAAAGTGCATTCTATCAATAGTTAATACAACAGGAAAATATGCTTAAGCATATCAACACGTCTTATTTTCGAAATGTCTTTTACAGTGATAAATTTTACAATACTGCAGCGGTTTACCCTGGCTTCCATGAAGCAAGTATGTGTGATTAAGTCTTGTGGAGAAATGCACGTCCATTACAATTAACCACCTTCCCTCCCCTCCCTTCAACATTTGATCAGGTTTTCTGACTGTTCATTGGTATCCATTTATACTCCTGGGTGGAGAGAGGCACTGGGTGAGAGTAAAGTCAGTCTCACTAAAGAACATTTAACCCTCTACACCCTAACTTCAGTATCCACATTCTCCATACTCTACTCTATACATTTCTTCTGGTACTGACAAGGAGAATTTTTTTAACAATCAAAGTTTCTTTGGTGGAGATCGTTTCCTTCATTCTCATGATCTTAATAAAGGATTTAGCCATACTGCTGTAAGGAGAAATTAGATACTGGTCACTCTCAGGGTTGAAAGGTTTAACTCTAATTGACCAACCCAAGGCTGAAACACAGATCCCTCAAACAGGAGTCCCCTGAGGCACCGAATTAAGTGAGCCAAAGATTTCTTTGAAGCTCCAATTCCCCAGAGTCTTTAAACAGGTGTTTTATTCATGCACATATTCATATCACTTTCCAAAGGCATCCATAGTTAAGTCAAACTTGCCCTCATTAACCACATAAGAATGTCAATGCTAGCTATGCACCTGAGACTCTCATGATAAAGTGGCAGCTTGCACTCTAATAAACTGCATGCAGACATATCTTAATTAGAGCTCTTCATTTAGTTGGTTTTCTCATGTGGTTAATTGTGTTTATTTCTCTACAGTAACTGCAATATATGACACTGTCATGGAAAAAAGGGAAGCAGAAAAACATAGTTCAGCCAATTTAAACTGATTTATGAATGTCTTGATTCTAGTTTTCCTTTTAGATCCCAGTTTTCCCCAACTAGTGCTGACCATACCACTTACCGAAAAGTCTAAAGTTTTACCTTCCCTTACTTAATGAGTGGTCAGATAATTACCCCTCTTTTTGCTGTGTCTTGGTTCACTTGCCTTCCCTCTTTTATTATTGACTGTTTGTGCAGATTTACCTGGATTTCAAATTCAGATGTGTCAGAGAGAGCAAAGTAGAAAATAATATAACATTAAAACTTCTAAAGTTAGTGGATTATTCTAAGGGGGGAAAAAAAAATAAACAAACTTTAGAACTGTAGACGTCATACTGTGATTCTCTTAAGACCGAGCTGGAGAGAATAAAATCCAAGCTCTCTAAAATTGCGAGTATCAAAACACGAGGAACAATCGTGTGTAGTAGAGCGCGTTGGTGCGAGCACGGTTAGCGAAATAGTAGATATTTTTATAACTTAGAAAAAAGGAACCAAAAAAAGAAACATATAACGTCCTTAGTTAATAACGATGGTGACAAAATCACAAACCCGAAGGACATCCTGGAAGAAGAAGAACGTTTTTTCGAAGAGATTTATACATCAAGATATATAGACCCAACTGTCTAACTTTCAGTGAGTTCTTTGAAACAGAAAATGCATTATCACAAGAAATCGCGAAAACGTGCGAAGGTGTCATGCCTGTTCATGAGCGTGAGCTTGCGTTAATAACTATGGAAAACAACAAAACTCCTGGCACGGATGGGCTAACGCCTGAATCTTACCGCTATTTTTGGAACTTGCTCGGTTTATTTATGGTAAGTAGCTTTAATTACGCCTTTCGAAAGGGAACTCTGTCTATCTCTTAACGCCAAGGGATTATTTTCTTAATTCCGAAGAAGAAGAAGAATACCGAATATTTAAAAAATTGGCGACCTGTATCTTTACCTGTATACGTTTAATTTCGGTCTTGACCTCCGACAATGGATAAAAGTGTTCAAGACTGATATCTCTAGTTGCGTTTTGAATAACGGATACGCCTCAAAACATTTCCATTTAGAACGCGGGGTGCGTCAACGTTGCCCACTTTCCGGCACACTATTCGTTATTGCTATTGAGTTACTTGCGCAAAGTATTAGACTCTCAAAAGAAATATAAGGTATAACGATAGATGAACATAATGAGGTTAAACTTTCGCAATATGCAGCTGCAGATGACACAACTGTACTTCTTTCTGATGTCCAATCAGCGTCAAAATTATTTGATTTATCATCACTTTTCGAAAGGTTCTCTGGTCTAAAACTAAATCAAACAAAATCTGAAATGCTATGGCTTGGCTCTATGCACCACAGAAAAGATACCATACTTGATCTCCAAATGAGTGGCGAGCCAGTTTACGCGCTTGGTGTGCATTTTACATATGATCTAGAAGTGTGTGAAAAGAAAACATTTTTTGACAAATTAGGATCTTGAAAGAAAACATTGAATAAGTGGTCCCAAAGAGACCTCTCCATCGTTGGTAGGATAAATATAATTAAAACATTAGCACTTAAAAAACTGGTCTTTATCTGCAGCGTCATGAACACCCCTAAAGACTTAAGTAAAGAAATAAAAAAGATCACGTTCGACTTTATTTGGAATCACACACCCGCCAAAATAAAAAAGACTACCCTATCAAGCAAAAAACAGCTGGTGGCTTGGACATGAAGGATTTTTCTCTCTTCGACAAAGCGTCTTAGTTAAACTGGGTGAAACGGTTATGCTCTAACTCGAATGCTCCATGGCAGTACATACCAAAATCGCTCCTAGCCGATGTTGGCAATACAGAACTGTTTAAATGTAATTATGGTTATAATCTCCTTGACCTAGAAAACCATCTTCTTGCTTTCTACAAAGAAATCATTTTTTACTGGCAGGAAATCGCAACGGCCACACCTAAAAATAAAAGTGAGGTTCTCTCACAGCCAATCTGGAATAACCGATTTTTAACTGTGAATAAGAAAATGATATTCTTTCCTCATTGGTATCAAGCAGGAATAGAACAAATCTCGGACCTTTCTTACTCCTGTGACGGCCATTTCCTTCCATTTAATTCTTTTTGCAATAAATTCAATGTAAAATGTAACTTTTTACAATATTATAGCATTCCTTCTTCCTTAACAATTAAGGGAAACGAAAACTTTTTGCTAGAGGTGCTCTCGGCTACGCCTCGAGCAACTCTTACGCATCTTTCGTGCTCTCCAAACTTCCTGAGTGCTTCATATCTCGATGAACGCACGCTGACGTATGAACCAATTGCTTTATAACATTTTCAGCCCGATGGAAAAAATTTTTTTTCGAGGGATTTGTTTGCTGACGTCATGAGCGTGCACAATAGGAATATGAAGCACGCTCGCGCAATTGAATTTGATTAGACAAATTTACTAGCTATGTTATAATAAGTGTTCAGTTACTTACCCTTCTTTTTGCTGTCTCTTGGTTTACTAGCCTTCCCTTTTTCATTGTTGACTGTTTGTGCACATGTACCTGGATTTTAAATTTAGAAGTGTCAGAAAGAGCAGAGTAAGTAGACAACAATACAACATTAAAAACCTCTAAAGTTAGTGATCATTATGAGAGAAGAAAAAAATTATAAACAAACGAACCTAATACACTTCTCTCAGGACTATCAACAATTGTAAGTAGAAACTATCCATGAAATGAAGTTTCTTATTCAACAAAACAATATGAGGGAACCTGAACAGCGGTCGTCTCTGAAGTAAAGCAAACAAGAATCTGCAAAAGCACTAAAGAAATGCAGGTAGCTGTGATTATAACGATGTGTGACATTTTGGGCAAAACTAGTGCATGTTATTAAAAAGCTCTGGTGTGTCTGTTTGAAAAAAAAAATGACAACTTCTCTCAGAGCTTTTATAGAGCTCGATACAAAGCCAAAGTCAATTACCCATACGTCACTTATAAAACTTCATCTCCAATATAATGCAACGTTAGTAAGTCAGCTAAACATCTGCGCTATAAAGATGTCTCCTATATGTGTTGATGACTTGTTGACCATTAGTTCCTGTCTTACAACCAACCCCTCCCCCGCTTTTTAGGAACCTAGAAGCAACATAAATTATAGATAACAAGATCCTGTACAAGGATTTAATCTGACCTGAAGTTATATAATAATGCTGAATTCTATCAATAAGTTACCTTTCCCTGTATTATCCTTGCTACTCATTCTCTTATTAGGTTGAGTTCTTGGTTTTTTAGCAGGAATTTTCTTGGATGCACCTAAGAAAAAAGATCAGCATAATCAAATAAGGCCGACAGCTTAATAGAAAAATCGAACATCAAACTGGGTATAAAAAAGGGGGAGACACAACAAGAGAAACTACACACAACTAAAGAAACTTCTCCTCTCATCAATAATATTATCTTGGGTTTTTTTTAAATGAGCTCTTCACACAAGAATGCCAACATTCTGCTTGTTGTTAAAACATCATAACTCCAACAAACTTTTCTTTTATGATGTGAAACAAATCGAAGAACAGGCATGCATACACAAATAACTTCAATATGTGCTATTACTAAACTAAGTCAGTTGGTGTTCCATCTTAAAACTGCAATTACTTCTCCATAAACCCCACATACAATGATTAAAGAAGAAAACTTATATAAAGATCAATTCCATTGAAGTATTACGGTATTGAATGACCATAATTTTCAAAAAAAGAATTAGCCTTTTCCAGGCTCTTGGTCAGTGCAGGGGGAAAGTAAGCATGTAAATAACAGCCCTCAGTGCTCTCTTTTTGTCTCCACTGACCATCTGAGCCCGAGACAAGCCATAAAGGAATGTATCATAAGCTGTTCCATTTTTCATTCTTCTCCTTTTTTTTGTTTTATTGGAAGCTCTAGCTTTCTGCTTTTTGGTGGTGGTTTTCTTGGAAACTTGAACAGACAAGACTCACAAGAATTCAGTGCTTACAATGTCTCACATACTTCAAAAAAAGAACCAAATTGATACAACTCACTGATGGTCTTGTAAGGCTCACTTTGTTTGAGAATAGTCCATTTCAGGGTTTTTTGGAGGGTAAAGCTAAGGTTAACTTTGTCACAAAAGACACAAGAGACCTGGTATTGGGAAAGTGCATTTTGGTTCCTCAATACAGCTCATGTGGTGTTTCATGTTTTCTTTTTTGGAATAGGTGGGGCCAAAAACAAACCTCACTCACGTTGCATGCCTTGCCTCGCACTTGACTACATTTGGAAGCGATTTCTTTGTGCCACCGAACAGATTGGACTTTAACAATTTAGTCTGCATGAACTGTTTCAGAGCCCTCACGCACTGATTGCAGTGTGTAAAATTCTTTGTCTTTACTTTGCTTATGGTTAGGGTTGAACTTGCCTCTCTTAGTAATAACTTGTACACTAGGTACAAGTTATTACTAAGAGAGGCAAGTTCTCGAGCCCATCCTTGTTGTTTGGCATCTAATTGTGCAAATGAAGAATGTACCATTCAAAGTACTTTATAATTATATTGGAAGTCATTTCTATTTAATAAAAATCGGAAATTAGCATTATGCATTAACCAGCCACAAAAACAAGAGAATCTTCTTATGGAGCCCTGGTACCACAGTCAAGATAACTAACTTCTGCCATTGTACAACTCATGTACAAACACAAACACAAACACAAACATGCACTTAGCCTTACACCAGTTTGTTCCCCTTCTATCCTCAAGCTAAATTTCCAAACTGGTAACGTTTTTGTCTTCAGTTCCTAGGAACTATTGCATACTCGTGCTCGCCTCATGCTTGCCTCGATTCTACTGAAAAAGGCAAAAGAATTTACACCTGTTCTACACGCGAAAATATGGATCCAGGCATAGCAAGCTCAGATAATAAGTGGGTAATTTTGATCTATTGAAATAAAATTCACCTAGTAACTACCACGAGCTAAAAACAGCAGGTTCTTGTGGTCAGTGGCAATGTATTTTCACAAGTGCAGGCTCATGCAGAACAAAGCATTCCCCCATCCCACCCTTCCTCAGTTTTTCTTTCATGGCTCTAGTCAATATTAGGAGTGGTATTCTACCTTGGGGGGCCAGGCTGGCTGCAGTGGCAGCCCCTGAGTACCCCAGAGGCTGAGCAGTTTACCCTTTCACTCCCAAGATCTCATTAGTAATTCTCCTCAATGACTGCTATACAATTCGTATGATTTTAGTTCTGAGAATTTGTTATCGGATCAACTAATAATGCCCTAATTGATTTTTCTCTTTATTCTCATCACTTTTCCGAGATGTTGTGAGGAGAAATTCTGTCTTGGTCTCTCATGGGAGTTGAAGGGTGAACTGGATAAAATTGAAACACTACAGTTAACTGTAGCACAGTAGTGGTGACCTATGATATTTTTTGATATGATGCATTTATTATAAAGGTCCATAGACATTCACAGAGCACATGTCTCACCAGCTTTCTGATCACTCTCTTCTCTTGCTCTCTTTTTTCCAACAAATGAAATTTTCTTTATCTCTTGTATTGCAGTTTCTTTGCTGAAAATGCAACATGGCATTGTGTTATATGGAAAACCATGTTCTCAAAAAATATAGCTCTTACTTATAATTGCCAACGTGGAGGTCAGTGCATTTTGATGATGGATAAATGTCGACAGTGATGAACAAAATAAATTAACACAGCTAACAAGAGCTCTCAAAGTATGCTGAATCTTGTATATTGCATTACAAACAAAAAATATCCACATTGAAGTAAACTCGAAGCGTGTTTTCATGAAAGACCAACTTCTTTGTTGCAAGCCCCAAAACACGTGCTATTTTTTACCAGCAAGATATCCGAAGTACGCTTACACAAAATACCATCCTAAGACGTACGTTATGTAACAATGTAACCATAAAATTATATAACAAAGAAATCTACGTCACACATAAAGTGAAGAATTAATCTTCCATTTTGATCCTAAGGAATTTGTATTTTTGCAAGAGATTGGTGACTAGTAAACTCTATAGTCACTTATAACTTCTTGGATTTTCATTGAGAGCTGAAAACAACAATATCATCTTGGCCAAGAGTGGGAGCTAGGTGGTCATTGTGTAAGGGCAAAATTTTCCTTTAAAAGATGCTTAGCCTTTCTAGAAGAATTGATAGAGAACTAATTAACGCATTTGAACGGCTGAATAAAGAATTATTGATGCAGATAAAATAATATCCACACTGTCAGATACAGAAGAAAATGTTAACCATGGGATCCCTAAGAGTGACTTAATCCAGCATTTAATTTCTCCTCATAATATCACCCCCTAAACTACAAATCAAGGACAATCTAGGATCAAAGCAAAAATTTCTCGCCTCTTCCTTCCTTTATGGCCATCTTCACCATCTCTCTCCTCCTTCTCTACATCAGAAACTAATCAAGGGTTGGAAAAAAGAAAACGTTTGAATCTTCTACGCCTAAATTGACCAAAACCAGTTGGGCATGAGATTAATATAAAATTCAAATTTTAAATATCTTTATATGAACAAGTTGCTCACTGAATAAATACTTCCTAAAACTCAATTTAACAATTACTTGAAGGACAGTATTCCAACTCCCTGATAGCTCTTCATATTATATGTAAACGGTCAACTTTGATTAGTTATTCTACAATCTGAATCTGTAAAATAGCCCCAAAACACCTTGTTAACTGCATCTTGGAGCGACACCCATTGGAATCTTATGCATTAGATTTTTTTGGTCACCGCAAGCACTACAATGTCTTTGAGACATAAGACCTAATACTTCAATAAGGATTGTACTATGCAAAATTGTTTCTCTCTCTTTTAAAGAATGCTACAGCTGGCTAGTGTTATGCAATGCATGACCAGCAACACAAGATAAATGATGGCCAAATATGCCAATTGCTATTGCAACCAAAACAGTTGCAACTTAAGCCCTGCATGTTTAGTCAAAACCACAAATGATTCCTCTGGAGTAATGACCCCACAGGTGAATTTAAATCATGATCATAGAAAAACTTAGTTCAGCTAATTTAAACTGATTTATGAATGTCTTGATCCTAGCTTTCCTATTTTTTAAAAAAAAATTCATCATCACATCAGTGACTAAGGGTTGGTGCTAATGCGCAGGAAAATCACATTTTGCCTAATTGAATCCTGATTGGCCTTTTTGCTTTTCTTCTGATTGACAAAGCTATGCAAGTAAGGTTATTTGCAATGTTTGGGACCAGATTGTTGGTATTGGTCCTGAGATAAGCCTGCTTGAGGGAGACTGGTCAATTTTATTTGGGTATATAAGTATACAAATATATATCCACACACACATTCCTTGTGCTATCAGGTATAGTATGTTGAATCAAACTGACTGAGTTCAATTATGTGATAGCTAGTAGGGGTTTAGCTTATTCTGAGTCCCTAACAATTCATCACAAAAAACTATTTTAGGAGAGAGACTTAAGGTTCTTCAAGTCTGTAAAGAAATTTTACGCGATTGATCCTTCAAAATATCATGCCATTGGATAGTTACAAACAGCACATGTAATAATTACAAGTTTTTTAAAAAATTAATCAACTTAAAATGAAAATTTTCCCTTTGTCCTTACCCTTAAACTTCCTTGTCTTATTAGCGCTGGATACCCTTGAAGTTTCAGGTTCTCCACTAGTAACAAGTTAAGTTTTTTGGCAGCTGAGCCACTTTCCTCCTCTTGCTTGACCTCAGTGGAACAAGAAGCTAGTATATAAGTAAGAGAGATCAAAAGGTCAGGGTAAAAATATAATATCTCATTTTTGTGCTTGCATTTCCTCCTCCTCCTAACTAGTTTGTCTAAAGACTAAAGTTAAAGAGATTTAGCCTGCAGAACAGGCACAATTTGTTGCTTTTTTCAGGCACATGGAGATAAGTGACCTTAGTAAAAACGCAAAACAAGAAATATAATGTGTGGTTTTATGACCACCCCCCACTTCAAATTGAGTGATTATCAAGAACCACTCACCAAATCTTGGATCTAGATCCACTATTACAGGAACCTGCAACATAATAACAAGAAATCATGATTACAAAAAAAGGCTTCAGCCTTTAGTACAATCACAAAACATCCACTTTTACTCATCTACTTGATGCCAAATGGTATTTAAGGAAGTTAAGTGAAAATACTAAAAACTAAATGAACCAGTATTCTGACCAAAATCTTTTATTTTTGAGATTTTGGAAACTCGCATTTATGCTGGGATAAAATCCATACATCATCTTATATAATTTAACATGCAAAGTAAGGTACTGTACTTATAATAACTGTTAGTTTAGGTCATGAATAAGAGTGGAGCGTTGTAAAGTTACTTGTCATAAAACCAAAACCAAAGTAATCACAACAGCCAATCAGAAGAAAGGAAAATACCATCAGAAGCCAATGAGAAGTAAAAGTAAAACCAACCAATCTGTCTAAAGCATGGGAAAACACGGTTAACTAAGTTGGGATTTCTTTTAGTTTTGCATCTGAGAGATAGGAGTTTTCTGGACCAATAACAGAGTGAAGTTGAGTAAAACCAATGCAATCTTGGATTACTTTCAACACTCAATTGAATATTGCTCTTAAAGGAACATTTACTAAATGATGCTACCTGTACCAGAGATGCTGGTCGAGTCTTCAAGATCATCACTTCACAGAGAAGTTTTTGTAGCGATCTATCTTTGAAGAACTTCACTGTTGGAACAATTTTGCTGTCAGCGCGAACAATCAAGGCCTCGTCACAAATTTCAGATATTTCATTTCCAAGAAACCTGACAAATGGAAACAAAATAAACATTTCTTGCTAGATTGAGTGGGTTTTATTTTATCTTATTTCTCTATTTCATACTGGCTGCCACCCAACCCTCCCTTCTCCCGATTCATGTACAACCTGAAGAATGCAGAACTTTTAACCTGCTGCCAAGATGTAACTTGTACAAAAACTAATGAATAAAGTTATTTATCCTAGAAGTACATTATTCAAAGTCTAAATGTATACTTAATAACTAACTTTCTTACAAGATAATTGAATAAATAAATAATCAAACTATTAGAAATGTCAGTGATCTATGGTAGCAATTCATAAAAATGTATGAAACCTGCC
Source organism: Pocillopora damicornis (assembly GCF_964200805.1). Taxonomy (NCBI): domain Eukaryota; kingdom Metazoa; phylum Cnidaria; class Anthozoa; order Scleractinia; family Pocilloporidae; genus Pocillopora; species Pocillopora damicornis. Next base: position 34,850,519 of record NC_142671.1, read on the forward strand.
AGGTTTTATACATTTACTCCAAGAAGTAATTAGCAAGTAACTTCTCCTTGTAATATCCATATCTCATCCAGCAAACAGGTAATGAGAATACTCAAACTTATCTGGTAGGAGTTGTAATCTTGGTCTAACATCAAATTCTTGTAATTAATTTACAAGGAAATCTGTTGCAGCTAGAGGGGAAAATTAATAATCAGATCTTGGGAGTTAGAGTGTCAAGAGGTAATTTGGTTAATAAAACTTCTCAGCCTTGACATACTTAATCATAACAAACTTTTCAAAGTGAATTAATAACTTACCTGAGAACTACCGTTTCATTCCTTTCAGACTCCCTTACAAAATCAAGTGCTAATGGGGAAACCACAATTTCATCCCCGACACAAGCAGGCTCCTTTGACTTTCCCTCACCTTTGTAAGGTATGTCATAACTTAACAATTTCTTTTCCACCTCAGCTTGTTTAAAGTTTGGATAACAGTACAGTAAAAGGCCGTAAGTATCAGGAACTGTTGTCTTACATAAACATGTGTGAAAATGTACACATTGAGGCATGGGTCTTAAGGAGAGACCACGAAAATAATCTTCCAAAAGAACAGGGGACCCATTTATCATGCAGACACAGAATCTGAAAAACAAAAAGTAAAAAAACATGAATAAACTGCAACATCTTACTCAAAAATGATCCCTACTATTTGAAGACCTGGAAGGCTGTTTTACTCACAGACATGTCCATCTTGAGAGAATTTGCTTGCAGGTTCAACAGACAGTGGTAAATGGTCCTTAAGGTGGCAGTAGACTACCAGTAAGCAAATTTTTTAAATTGAAACCCTGGTTAATAGAAGAAGACTAGAAGGTCTAATCATTTCCCGATGACATTGAAAAGGCAGCACATGCTTCTCAATTTTCTCAATGTGCTTAATGTTAGTCCCTTCCTTGGCTAGAACCCTCCACCTCCTGTGTGGCAGTGTGGCTCACTACCAACTTATCCTGTCAGTAACAAATTAAAGGCATGCCCTGAAGAAAAAACACCAAAAGTGCAGCCTACAAGAGTGTCATTTAACTAGGGGCTGAAAACTAGGCCCATATGACAAACATCCTGTCCATTGATGGAATTAAAAAATCAATACAAAATCTCTTCCCCTGTAACTTAACTAAAGATTTTTAAAAGCTCACCGACAGAAATGCTTCACTTTGAATTCTACAATTCCACCTTTAATGGTAACTGGCCCTTCTAGTTGTCCTGTGATATCTGTCCAGCTAGCATTCCATGGTTTGCCCTATGAGTCGAGGTATAATATCCTTATGACCTCATTTGAAAGCTCTGAAAAGTCATGCTTACTTTCGCGAAGGGTGAGGGGAAGCTTGATAGTCACAGGCCCCATATGCACAATGTTCTGAGAGCTTGAAATGTGAATGACAGGACCACACAGTATCCCAAAGTCTTCAACCTCATTGCTTGGAAATTCTTGTACCTTAGATGAAAAATCAAAATAGGCATTGACTTTTGGTGAATTACATACACATTACACAATGTTCTTTCTTAGGAAAGGATGATAAATTTTCCAATTGTCCTTAAGTAAAGAGAGATCATTCTTTTATAAGTTACTTCTGTGGGAGGTTTTATTTAGATGCATGTTTTAAGGAGTAAAAGTAACAGAGATAAAAGGGAAGCTAATTTATTAACAAGCACATGCACATACATCTTGAAGTCATTTGTATCTGAACAAGGACAAATTGTAATTTGGAAAATCTAAGTCTGATTTTGAGCATTTTCTGTTTAATCAAATAAGAGAAAAGCAAGAATGCAAATGATCAAGAGTGTTGTCACTGATTGTACCCCACAGTGAAGTTTCATAAGAAATCTACAAAGTGGTAGATAATACAATAGTACCCTGCTAACTCAAACTCCACAGGGAAACAAAAACTGGTTAAAATTAGCAGGGGTTCGAGTTGTTGGACTTGGTGTTGATTTAGATTTATCATGTTAATAATTAAGAGGCTGTCTCTCTTATTTCCACCCGGTCAATTTTGCGTCAAAAATAATTTTGCCTGAAACTCTGTTAACAGAAAGACTTTACCTAGGAAAGAACTAAATTAGATTTGGTTTGATTCGAAATAATTTTCTGACTACATTACGGGCCATTTATTTCCCAGTCCGTAGGGACCGTCGCAACGTCTCGAAAATTGAAAAATAGGCATATTCTGTAATGTTGTAAAATATTTGATTCGCATAGTTAAGCCACAGAATTTATATCAGATTGCTTAAAAAACCTTTCTAGTTTGCCAAGAAAGTTAGAATTTGCCCTCTCAACATATTTGAAAAGGCGAATTTTAGCATATTCTGACCACTAGGAGATATTGGTCTGAGAGTTTGGAAATGTTATGGCATCGGTAAAGGGAAGTACATTCCATATGACGTAATTTATATCAAGCACCAAGGTCAAACGTCCCTTCAAACCATAGAATCTCAAGGGTTTTATGATCCTCCTGAAAAGCGTGTGGTCAAGTGTCGTTCAAAGGGCAGAAAGGAAACAGAGAGTACCACGCCATTGTTTGAATGCTCTGTGTTTGGATGTGTTGAAGTGTTCGAAACCTTTTCGCAGATGGAGCTGCACCTGGACGTTGGAAAGCATACAGTCAGCAGGTTAAAGCCAGTATGATGCAATCAAAAGGGACTGGGCCCTTAAGTTCTCGTCGATAGATACCGCTGGTATCGAGTGGTCGAGCTGTTCGTTAGATTCTAGTACACCACTCACTTCTCCCGAGGATACTTCGCCCCACTCGTCTTTTCGAACAGGATGGGCCGTAAGCAAACCAAGGGGCAGCGTTAGATTTTCAGAGAAGGTAAAAGAATACCTAACGGCACGGTTTACACTTGGAGAAAGAACTGGGCGAAAGGCCGACCCCGCCCAAGTTGCAGTGGACATGCGAAATGCAAAAAATGAATCAAATGCACGTTTGTTCACTAGAGAACAGTGGCTGACAAAGAGCCAAGTTCAGAGCTTCTTCTCCCGGCTAGCAGCAATGCGGCAAAAAGATCAGGGTGTGATCGGGATATCACTGGATGAGGAGGAAGATATCCAATGCGTCCAGGAAAATTCCGAGAGAAGATCTGGTAGACAAAGTTAACAAAGAGATCAAAGTCTCACATTCAATCTGCTACGATACGTAGGACCTCTGTGAACGTTACCACAATAACACACTTCAGAAATTCAATGTGGTTTTGTTGAGAGCCATCTGTAGTCATTTTGAGATCCCTGTAAGATTGAGAGACAAAAAACAGATCCTCATAGACAAACTGTCGGACGTGATTAGTGATTGTCAGTGTGTTTCTCAGTAAACTTATGTAAACAATGTCTTATACGGTGGCTGAAAGTGTAGAATATGCTCTACAGATACAAACTACCTTTACTTCCGATATCAAGTTCTGACGGCGTTGTTATAGTGTAATATATTATAATATCTAGTAGTCAGTGAAATGTTTTGATGAAATCGATTGAAAATTTACCAAAAGCAACACTTATAACATCTGTTCATACGAAGCATGTGTCAAGTTTTTAACATGTTGGTAGCCGATTTTTCCGGCTATTGACAGGTTGCTGTTCTGTGGACACAATCGACGCGGAACCGAGAGAAGCAAGCTCAGGATATTTGAAATTGATTTATTAATTATATGATATCAAACTCCAGGTAAAAGCATTTATTCTTTTCATCCAAAATTTTTCTGCCCAAATATTACTTTGGGATACAAAACAAAACCATATGACATAACTTACCGCACAAGCTATCAGCGGTCTTCTCTTTTGTGCGGACCTTTGTGAGAACAGTATAACATCGAACTGATCTAAATTTAAGTGATTTCTTCACTTCAGAAGCCTAAAACCTTCATTTCTCCCTCAGTTTCCAGGCATGGAGAGTTTATATTCTGATTTTGGATAAATTCAGCTCTGCAGCGATGTTAAATGGGCGATTCACCGCGAAATGTGGCCAATTTCGACATTTGTTTTGATACCACGAATCACGATGGATGCCGCCTACTTTTCGATGGCAATACCTATTTGTTGAAGTTATCATGGATTTCACCAATTTGGTTATTAGAAAAATTCTGAAGTGAGCCATGAAGCCGGGCTGCAAAGCGGGTAAGCTGTATTTATGACGAAATCTGCTCCAGTGGTTCGATTTTGGTGTAGGCGAAAAAATCGCGAATGCTCGTACATGTGCTGATTCAAACGGTCATAACTTTTGAAAAATCGAAAACGTACAAGGGTTTTTGCATATTTTTGCCTATAAAGGTCTAAACTTAACGACTGTGTAGGATAGAATCATCAACCAGGTCCCAAATCCCAAAACTTAGCGTCTAAATCAAGGTCATTAACGGCCATCGGCCGATGGCGATTTCTAGTGGTCAGAATATGCTAAAATTCGCCCTTTCAAATATGTTGAGAGGGCAAATTCTAACTTTCTTGGCAAACTAGAAAGGTTTTTAAGCAATCTGATATAAATTCTGTGGCTTAACTATGCGAATCAAATATTTTACAACGTTACAGAATATGCCTATCTTTCAATTTTCGAGACGTTGCGACGGTCCCTACGGACTGGGAAATAATTATGGCCCGTAATGCAATCAGAAAATTATTTCGAATCAAACCAAATCTAATTTAGTTCTTTCCTGGGTAAAGTCTTTCTGTAAACAGAGTTTCAGGCAAAATTATTTTTGACGCAAAATTGACCGGGTGGAAATAAGAGAGACAGCCTCTTAATAAGGAATAATGTTTTTCTCATTCTTGCACAATAAACAGTCATATACTTACATTTAGTTTATATTAAGTGCTTCTTTATAAGGAAGTTTAGTTTGGGAAATTCAGCTGAATGTATTATGTTTCCATAGATGTTACCACATTTATATCAATCATGATTAAAGGTTGAGACTCACATTTTTTCTTTAAGTTCAAGGTATCAGCATAAATTTGAGCCAAGGGAAAGTAAAATTAGTTTGAGTTCATGGGAAGTTTTAGTAAACTGAGTTTGAGCTACCTAATGGTAAATGGCTACCTAATGGTTGGTAAATGACCGGAAAAACTAGGTCAATTCCAGGGGAGATTGGGTCTCGTTTGAGTTAGCAGGGGGTTCAAGTTAATTAAGCAGGTTAGCTGGGTTTCCCTTACCTTAATTGTCAAAGTAAAATCCAGATCAATAGGTACAGAACTGAGAGGAACTTCAACACATATGTCTGAAAAGTCAGGTACTACACATGTGAATTGAGGAGCCACTGAAGTACAACTTGTGAATGTGAAGGACTTGAGGCGCCAAATGGCAGCAAATGAGGAACATTGTGACAGTGTGCATGTGGCTTTAACAAGTTGAGGCCAGTCAGAAACATCTGGTATTTCTACGCATAAACGTTAAATTTTAGTTCTATATTTTGGGCTATTTTCTAACATCAGTATGCATATTTTCCACACTGTTCTCTATACATTTCTTAAGGTGCCAACAAGGAGAATTTGTTGAACAGTCAAGAGCTCCTTTGGCTAGTGATCATTTCCTTTATTCTTGTGACCTTAATGCGTGATTCAGAGGTGTTACTGTAAGGAGAAATTAGATACTAGTCACTCTCAGTGGTCAAAGGGTCAAAAGGTACCAAAAAAATGAAAACTGTGTCACTTCAATGATGCTGAATAAGGAAAGACTAAGGGGTAAAAAATGATTGTGAAGTCTAATTTTCTGGCTGTAGGTGGTAAATGACTGATGTTTCAGCAACCTTTGGAGAAGTCATCATCAATTTCACACGCAGAATTGTTTGTCATATGAGTCTGATTTGCGAGAACTGATTGGTCAGTTTTGCCACAGTGTCATTGGCTGTAAGTCTGAGAGAGCAAAACAAAACAAATCAAAAAAGGACAAAGCATACCAACAAACTAGTAGTTTAGTCAACTTGCACTGAATTCAGAAATCTTAATCAGACATACGACTAACAAACAACTCCACACTGGATTGACTTCTGCTCAGGTCAACGAAATGCTGCAAACTGAAAATATAATCAGTTCTTTTCAGGACTATATACCCTCACCCAGGTTTTCAGACTTCACAATCGATAATCATATAGAGCAAATTTCAATTGAGTGTCGAAAGTAACCCGTGATTGATTTGTTTTTGCTTTCCTTTGCTCCTTGATTGATCCAGAAAACTCAGGCCACTCTTTCAATCAATCACAAGCAAAAATAAAACAAATCAAGACTTGATCACCCGTGTTTTCCCGCGCTTTACTTTGAGTTCTCAGTATTTCCTTTCTTCTGATTGGCCGTCATGATTATAGTTTGTACTTTGGTTTTGCAACACTATCCAAAAACTCACTAACAATCATCATAAATGACATGTAACCTGCACCTGATGCATGCCAAGTCTCCAAATCCTTCCATTCGTTGTCATGTAGATCCACCAATTGCTTGATAACCACTTCATAGCCCTTCAAATCACTTGCACTGTGCAACAAAGCCACAGTTACGTTTCCTTCGTCATCTCCACTTAACTCTAGGTCTGGTGGACCATCGTGTGACAATTCAATCACATTACTTACCAAAAGCTCATCACTAGAAATGGGCGGACTGCGAAGTTTAGGAGGCCATACTGAACAAGTAAATAACAAAGGTTTTGGCACAGCCCCTTCATGAAATGTGACATAGGCGGCTGCTTCCGGTAGGTTCCATACATTACCTTTTTCTGTAACTTCACCCCTGAAAATAAGGTTGGCAATAACAGTTATGCTTTGGAACATTAAAATATAACCAAAAAATGTTAAGGAGTGATGACATTTGTCCTCAAAGCTACCTTTGAACAAACTTATATATTCTATCCTGGGGCTAATTTTGCAAGGCGCTTTTCTTTTGTTTTTACTTAAAAAAAAAAAAAGAAAAAAAAGGAAAGAAACTCTGACCAAGGTCTGTGCACTAACTAAGCTTCCTTACACCACTCCTTTTTCAATCATGGATTTATCTTTACACCTGTGCAAAAGCCACATGAACCAGTGATAGAAATTTCTAAGTCTGTAAGAGTTCATATAGGCTCTTTTGAGAAGGGTAGCTCACAGTCCTCTACAGAGTTAAAAAATTCTTAAAGTCCCATCAGAAAGAAGTCATCATCTCTCAATATTAGATGGTAAAACCATTGCCACTCTCATCAATCAATCTTTTTAGTTTGAAGTTCATTGGGCGTTCTGTGATATTAATTAACTTTTTATCATCCACTGATTACTAATATCGACTCTCCAAACGAACTGGTTAACTCTTGTAATGTGAGCCATCTTACCACTGATAAATTGATGAGTTAGATATAGTAATTCTTACCTAAAAATGACAGATCTTTCGATCTCTTCAACATCCCGTAATAGATCTTTCTTCAGTTCTAAGTGTTGCACAGTATCTGGTTCCATCTTAACATCTCCCAACTGGGACATCACTCCTTCCATGGAAACTAAATGTTTTTGATGAAACAAGCATACAGATAAGCAAGGAGCTTATCACACTTCAAACCCAGCTCCTTATTCTCAATTGTACATTGTACAGCAAGTTTATCTAATTAACAAATGGACAGCGGTTTAGCATGATCTGCTCTCTAATTGAAAATGACATTTGTCATCACAGTAGTCAAAATGTCTTGGATTCACAAGGTACAACTGCAAATTAGCTGATTAGATTATGCTATTACTGCCAATTGTGGTAAAAAAAGATCTTGGTAGATTAAAAGAAATTAAAAATGTATTAAATTGATAGCAAATGGCATAACTCAATAATTAATAATTAATAATTCAATAACCAAACTTAACCAAAAAAGTAAGTCATCACCAGTTACTATTTCCTCTTGAATATAAAACAAGTAGAGTTAATTAATTTATGATTAACAGCTTTAAGAACTGTGACTCAGTAACAATTTCAAAATCATCCATTACAAGTGAATTTTTTTCAAGGGGGAGGGGGAGGGGAAAGAGCAAGGGCTTTTTTTTCTGTCATGCTAGAGATTTTCTATCACATATTAAGGAGGCACGGTGGCCAAGTGGTAAGGACACTGGGTTTGTAGTCTGGTAGTCCTGTGAACAAGCCCTCCACCCTGCCACCTCCCAAGATCTGATTGTTAACTCTCCCCTCTAGCTGCTACACATTTCGAATTCCTTGTGAATAAGTTACTATAATATGGTGTCAGATTGAGATAACACCTTCGACCTGATAAGCATGAATATACTCATGACCTGTTTGCTAGATAATGTTTAGATACTATGTAGGAAGAAGTTACTTGTTAATCACTTCTGGGAGTTCAAGGGCTAAATGGTTCCTTGAGTTCAATTCCTTTGCAGTGCTTTGTATGTAGCCAGCTGCAGCCTGCCTCCTGCCAGTTGGGGTTTTTACACCCCATGTTTAATTACCATGTTTGGGGCCAGATTGTTTGTATTGGTGCTGAGATGAGCCATATTGGGGGGACTGGTCACAATTATATAGGTATACAAATACATACCCACACATACATTCCTCATATTATCAGGTATGTTGAATTAAACTGATCAGAGTTGATTTATCTTGTGACAGCTAGTAGGGGGGGGGGGGTATAACTGATTGTAATTCAGTAACAATTTATCACAAAAACTATTTTGGGAGAGAGATTGAAGGTTCTTCAAGTCTGCAAAGAAATTTTACATGATCGATCCTTGAAATGTCATGCTACTGGATAATTAACCAACTTAAAATGCATTTTTCCTTTTGTCACCCTTAAACTTCCTTCTCTTACCAGTGCTGGATACCCCAGAAGTTCCAGGTTCTCCAAAAGCATCAAGTTTATGTTTTTGGGCAGCTGAGCCACTTTCTTCGTCTTGCTTCACTTCAGTGGAACCAGAAGCTAGTATGTGAGTAAGAGAGATGAAAAGGTTAGGGTAAAAATGTGATATTCAAAGTTACGTGATATTTGAAATATTCAACTTAACAAACTAATTGACTAATGAGAGTGTATGTAAGTAGATCTTGAATATTTTATAAATAGTGATAATCATGAACACTGATTGATTATTAGTCTTACACTGTGGTCTGCCAGATCCAGTTGTAGATGGCTGCGGGCTAGCATAAAAGTCAGCAAGCTTCTGGTCATAACCTGTGGGTTGCAATAAACAAATTTAGAAAATTAGTAAGGTTTTGTTTTATGTTTTCTCCCAGGTTTTGGTACTAGACAGATGTTTCCAATAAAGAAAGAAAGACTCTTGAGGATATCATGTTTTCATAACATTAACCATCTGCTGAGCCATAACTTTATTAAAAGACTGAAACAACCAGTGAAACCCTTCTAAGTAACTGAAAAAGTTCTCCTGCAACTGTATCTCATTTGCAATCCTGTAACTACCATGATCAAATGCAGATATAACATAACTGGAGTTGAAGGATGACAATGTTCCTAGCAGGCAAGGAGCTTATAATATTTCAAACCTAGCTCTATGTCAGAAATACTCATGTGCCATTTACAGATGCAAGTCGATCAATCTAAAAATTTCTTAGATAATATGGAATCAAAATAGTGTTTAATGTAATGTAACAGTGTTGCAGCCATTTGCTTAATATCTGGTTATGCCTTTGTTCACCCATAGTCAAAAACAATGATCATAATGTAAATGATATGAATAACAACAATAACTATAATAGAAATACCAATAACAACTAAGTAATAATGATTTATAATTAATTATTGTGGTTATCATATAGTAACCCTGGTGAAAATCTTTCAAGGATCTTTAAGGATCCTGCAAGATCTTCTTGAGGACCTTTGAGGATCCTCTTGAGGATCTTCATGAGGATCTTTGGAAAATCTTTGAAGATCTTCAAAATTCATGCTAAGATCTTCAAGGATCCTTCATTTTCTTGCCAAGATCTTCAAGGATCTTTGATTTTCTTACCAAGATCTTCAAGGATCTTCAAAGTTCTTGTCAAGATCTTCAAGGATCTTTGATTTTCTTGCCAAGATCTTTAAGGATCTATTATTTTCCTGTCAAGATCCTTGAAGATCTTGTCTGGATTTTCAAAGATCTTCAACTTTCAACAGTACCTGCTTTATGTCTTGAGCGAAATAGCTACAGAAAGTATTTCCTGTGCAAATGCACTTTACCAAGTACATAATTCAAAACTTTGCAACACTCTTCTTAACCTTGTGGGTAAGATTATTACATCACAATCAAGTTTACCTTTCCAGAGTATTTAGCATTTTAAACTATTTGTTTGAATCAGGTCTATAAAAAATTATGGCAATCATAGGTCCAAGTTGACTCAAGGCTCATTCAACTTTTTACCAGTATACCTGGATTATCAGTTATTAGCCAAGTTAAGGCTATAACATTTAAATTTAAGTAAATTTACCGAAGAAAAGGTTCCTCATCTTTATCACAAGACTCTTACAAGGCTCCTTCCAGCTATACCTCTCCAAGTACTTTTCACATAGAAATCTTGACTCTGAAAGTCGCACTTCTCTCTTTTTCTGACGGACACGCTTGATTTCTTTAGCCCAGTCTTTAGGATCTTCAGAGTCTACTACACTGTGTGAGCCTAAAGACACTTCCTTCAGAGCTTCTCCAAGTCCTGAATTACCATTGACAAGTACAGGCAGACCAGCAGATAATGCCGAAAGAGCTGTTATTCCAAAACATTTTATCCCGGATGGCATTATTGCAAGATCCACTGTACAGAATAAGTCAGCCAGCACCTCTCTGCTATCATCAAAGCTGATGTCATAGTGAGCTGGGTCAACAAACTTGAGTTTGTAGGATTCATCTTTCAACTCAGCAATTGCTTTAGTAGCTATTTCGTACCCTAGGATATTAAAATACATCTTGTGGCCGACAATACTTCCAATAACAAGAACAATGAATGTCTTTCCTTCTTCAGCAGCTTGCCTTACTTCCAAAAATTCAGAGAAAATGCTTGGAGTAAGGTCAAAAACATTTTCCGTTTCATACCATCCATGCAAGTAACGCAAGTAAGGCAAGTAATGCCTGTAAGCTTCTCCCTCCTTGGGTCCAACTGTGATAATCATTTTACAATGTTTGTAAAGAATGCGTTTATGATCAGTGCGTTCTAAGTGTTCTAAGTGTTTTAATAGTCTAACTACTTGAGAATCAGAGGAAAACACTTGAATCCATTTGCAATGTCTGTAATTTGGATTTGCCTCAATGGATTGACTTGATTGGTCAATGTCAATTCCATGACCAATGACACAGTTAATTGCATGGTTTCTTAGAAAATGTGACAGTCGATGAGATGGCACTTGACCAGGAATACCATGTACTTCAATGAGCGTCACATTGTGATTTTTAGCACTGATCCTGTCCTCTTCACTGCAATTTGGAAGCAAGATACTAACATCCACATTAGTGTGTTTAGCTAACTGGATGGCCAGCTCTCGGTTGAAAGTTGAAAAGTCCCCATCAGTTGATGATCTCCACTCCCTGCTTAGCAAAGCGACTTTAAGTGTCCTGTTTTCCTGGTATTCCTGTGATTGTAAACAAAACAAGAATGGTATTGACAATCAACTGTAAAACAATAATAATTCACAATAATGGATATCCACTCAATATGTAACGTCAATTCTTTTGTAAACTTGTGTTTGATTTTTATCCTATGCCAAAAAATCAGATACATGTAGATTGAGACAAATTTAAATCAGGAAAATATTAAGTTGCTTTAGAGATCTACACTGTCAGTGACACTGTCACTGATAACAACCATTACAGTTGCATGGAAAGTTAAAATTATCCTTAAAGGGCCTTCCTTTTCAACTCTCTTTGAAATTGGTACATGTAGTCTCACTGAAGACATTTAGGTTAAAAAAACAAGGAGAATGAATGTTTTCGTCAAAATCAAAGGTTGGTATTTTTGTAATAGATTTAGAATCCTCTTACTACCTTCTGAAGTCTTGACATCTCAGGAAGCTTTTAAATTTGAAAAATTATGCTGGAAAAATACAAAACAAAGTATGAGTTCACTGTACATTGAAGCTTTCTATTTCCTCTTAGAGTGTTGTTGAGACTACTCGAGGCAGTACTGGGGGCTAACTTGACCTTTTCGGAAGGCCTTTATTTTCTCACATACTTGAGATCATTGTTTAAGTAGCCTATCTGCAAAATTTGGCAATTGGAAAACGGCCCGTTTTCGAAATGAGAAGTTTTGCTTCCAAGGACAAATCTTGCAGCAAGTAGAGATAAGATCCTGATCCAATGGCGTTTGCCGTTTACGAGGTACATCCTTTAGATTACATTTTAACACATCCATTTGATAAACATTTGCTAATAAAGTACAAAGTGCTATCTTACCATGGATGGAACTCAGGAAACAGCTCTACAGTAACTGACTACTTATACTTTCTAAGAAATAAAAACATATATTTTCGTTTCATGTGCTAAGTTTCCAAACGTTGCAAATTCAGCACATTTGTGACGCGTCACTAACGCTGGAATCTGAGATTGAAATTTGCATGTTTTCTCACGATAAATAGCGTTAAGTACAAGTTACACATTAGGAGATATCAACGGGACCTTTAAATCTGAAAGTGGCATCGAACAGATCCTGAAACGTAGAAAAATAGTAATTCCTCAATCGAATACCTTTAATCACGGAAGCACGCGTAAACCGTTGCTGATTGTTGTCACTGCTTTCCACTAAAAACCTCTAAGAGGAATGCCCACAACTTTGCCGGTGAACCTATCACTCGAAGAGATGATTACGAGCCGAAGAAATATTGAACTTAATACATGATTGAGGCAAACGCTCCCTTGTTAGGATGTCAGCTCCGTCAAAGAGTAACTTTCCGCATGAAATGAGCGCGCATGCTTTGCATATTTGGCGCCTGTCGCTTTTGTCCAGCTTGATGACTTTCGTCGGAAAACGCACAGAATATATTTTGCACCTTTTTTGGACTGATATTGATGTGATCCGACCGGAAAATTTAATGGAGTTTGTTCTTATGGAAAAGACTGAAAGGTCAAGAGAATTATTTTAGTTATAGTTCAACTAAAGCTGATTTAAATTTATCCAGACAGCTCGTTGCGTGTTCCCGTTCCATTCACCGATTTTATTTACAAAACGCATTTCATCATCGGTATTTGTTCAGTTTAAGCTTTAAACTTGGAAAGCTTTTCGATGTAACCTCTTTTGGTAGTAAAAGCTGTTTTACCATCGAAATTAGTTTTGAATCTGTAGCTAGTAATTACAAACTTGTCGCTCGGTCCTTATGCTGATGTGAATGTTCTTTTGATCGACATAAGCTTAATGTAACAGTGTACTAAGCAGTGCCGCCCGATTGCTTCACCAACACTACTTACACGTAATAAATGGAATAACATTAATACTTGACACATATCTTAACCTTCTTTGCGGCTGGAAATATGTCGATATCAAGATTTAGGTATATGAAAATTCACATATTTGCACTGCGGTGGAAAGATGAAATTAGAAGATCCTCGCGGCTAAGAACACTACTGAATGAAATGAGCTGAATTTAACTTAAATGCACGAAGTTCCTCTAGCCTGTAGTATTTTTCAAGCCATTTAAGATCTTTCCGGCTAGAGGTACATGACCGAGAAACAAGAAGATATTCAGGAACAAAAAATTATTTTAATGTAGTCTAAGGCTAAATGGAATGCCAAAAAGCAAAATTCAAAGCAAACTGTGATAAAAATTGGGCAAAGTCAATTAAATATGTAAGCTGTACCTCTAGCCGGTAGTATTTTCTCAGCCTCCTAAGATCCTATCAGCTAGAGGTACAAGACCAAATAAATAAGACCACATTCTATTGGCTATTAGGTGTGAGGACATGACTGCAGCGGAAGACACAACTACAACGCTATAAAGTTATGCTATGCAGCAGAGGGGCATTCTGTTGCGCGTGTTCTGTTACTTTTATTTTGATGTGAGAAACCGCTGGTATGCGCCTGCCTTCGTTTCCCGCTCAAGAATCACGAAAGAAGAGAAGGAGAAAAACACGTCGGAAAACAATAGTTGGTCGAGTGTTTGAGACAACCTTTCTTGTCATTTTTCCCTCTGTAACTTATAAGCGGCAAAATCTTAAAATTGTTGTGTGATGTGTGGAAGGAAGTTATTTTCAAAAAGCAAAAGATTGTACAAACGGCTTGGAGTCTTGTCTTGTGATTATTTGGGTGATTGCTATATATGATGTTATTTGTGAAGGACGCAAAGGGCCTGTCGAAGAGCACAAACGAATTGGATTGTACACTTTAATCGTGTCTCTGCTATCTCAAGTTATGGTTGATCGTTTGAAGTACTCACTTTCCTGTAGGCGTTTTTTTAGAGCTTCAAATGTACTGTTAGTGAAATGTACTTCCAATTATAGTGAAAAATTAAAGTTTACCTTTACAGAAGTTTACGTATTGTTTAAAAAGTTTTTTTTTGACACGAATCACAACTGGTAGGGCGATTACCAAAACAAAGAAGGTCAATGCCGAGTAAAGAAAAGTAACACTATGTGAGCACTAGAGATACAGTGGTTACATCAAAGAGCTTGTTAGAAATGGAGAAACAATTATGGACTTTATCAGAGCGAGGAAAAGTCTTTTCGATCATTAGTCTCGAAAATATCATCAGATATGATCAATGATGTGGGGAAATTTTGAATTAAAACAAGTACTAGCATCTGTACTGGTTTGGGCTTCGATGGTGTTGCCATCTCCCCAGATGAGGATTTCATCAGCAATAGCTTTAGTACCTGCCAGTCCTTCTAAACTTTAGCCTATTCGTCTTTGGAATTCCTCAGGGGCGACACTAATGCCAAAAGGCATTCTGTGCCATTTCATTCTTCTAACAGAAGTGTTGAAGGTTGTGAGCAGGGAACTGGGTTCATCCAGTGGGACATGCCAGAAAGCAGACTTGATATTAGCCAAGGTAAGTGAGTGGTGTGTGTAGTTCAGAAGCAGATGAAGGAACATCGGGTTTGCCACAGTCTAAAGTAGCAATTTTCTCTCGAATTAGCTCGAGAAGCTTTAGTTCCTCAGAATCTCTTAGGCCCCGTAGAGGGGTCAGGTCCTCATTAACAATTCTAAACTGAATGATTCCTTCTTTTCTTGTCGCAGGGTTGAACACAAAACATTTTCTGGCTCCCAGTGTTTGTATCTTAGTTTTCTCTTCATAGAGTGAAAGGGTTGGTCGGACAGTTGTGTTTAGGTCCTGCAGGTCATGATCACCACTGATTTCCTTATACACACCACCTGGTAAAATACTAGATGTAGAACCAGAGTCTATCTGAAAGTTTACAGAAATTCTTTTCTTTGAGATGAGCAAGTCTGCAAAAGCTTTCTTATGGTCACATTGTTGATTCAGAGTGCAAATTTTGTCCACAACTTCATGAAAATGCTCTTCACCATCTTCATCTACTTTTAGGACAAATGGTTTCCTAGTTGATCTGGACTGGTTTTGATTTCCTGGTTTTGGTTTTCTCTCCTTTTGGAGTCGCTTACATTCCTTGGAATGTTTAAAATGATTTTTAATCTTGCAAAGGCTACACACTGCTCCCCAGGCAGGGCAGTGTCTCTTGTTTTCAAAGCCATGAGATCATTTCTTGTTAGCACAGTAGTTACACATAAGACCTTTGTTTGGCTTATCTTTAAATACAGCATTGGCACTATCACTCACAGGTGGTTTTAGACAGCATTCTTGAACTTCTTGGTTTCTGGTTTCGTGAGCTTTGCCAATTGACACAGCTTGAATTCGAGTAAGCGTGTTTCCTTTTTCAAGCAGTTTTTTTCTTCAAATCATCATCAGAAACACCATAAACAAATTTGTCTCTCACTTGTCTGTCTTCATCTATGTTATTGCAATCTTTAACTAACAGCATCAAATCAGTGACAAACGAATTGATTGTCTCTTTACCGCTCCTTCCAGTTTAGTCCACATCAGTTCGTAATTGCTTACGAGCATTGAACTTTGGTCGCTCAAAGTTCATAAATTTCCAGAGAAATGAGCAGCAGGATTTTGAGCAGGAGCACCCTCAGCTTCTTCGTCAACCATCTTTCACAACAGTAGTAATGATTAGATGCGAAAATTATCAGAATTCCTCGCTCTAGCCGAAAGTAGACGATGAAAACTCGCTCGAAATAATCGATGTTTACCTCACTATGTCAGTTTCGGAAGACTTTGGCGCGAACTGGTTTGGAGACTGTTTTCGCAGAAATGTTCAAAGATTTCCCTCCTGGATCCTCCAAGCAGGGTTCACAGTCGCTCCTAGTACCATGTTATTGCGGGGAAGAGACGGCCACACATAAGCTCAACTCAACATCTTTTAATGTTCATCTCGTAGTCTCGACATACATCCCCTAATACTTTACTAATGTCCAATCTCCTAACAACCAGTTTAGACTCAAGAGACAAAAGCCCACGCATTTTTCTGAGGTAAATGAACTGGTTGGACCGAAAGCTAAATAAAAAAGAAATAAACTGACAGTGGTGAGGGATTTGGGGGCCATGTGATAAATAAGTTTTGCCGAAGTAAGTCCTCTAGTTAGCACTTCGAGCCCAAAAAGGCACGTTGGAAAATTCTCACCATAATACAGCTACGAAATAAGATAAGATAAAAGCGGAGATGATTGAGGCAAGACTATAACCGTTGTTAAGACATATGCCCACATACTATGTACAACAGACTTGGAGAGCAAAAAGGCCAAAGGCAGTTGTGAGCCATGACTTGGAAATTCACCTCAACCTCCCAAAAACGAATTCGCCGAAGGTTTTAGTGAGAGAAACTCAATCCTGAAGCTGGAAAATTTTTTAAAGCCTTGTAACCGATGTGACTACAAAGAGAAAGAAGTTATTTGAGGTGATTTGAAGCTTGGGGGCCACCTCGAACTGAACGCAATTTTACTTTTAAGTTGTAGTATAATAAGATCAAATTCTAAACTACCTTCTCTTATCGTAACGAATATCAGTAAAATATCCGCACAAGCCACATAATGTAGTTAAAAAATCAGTTTTCCCAATGGAAAACTTCGTGATTTAGAGAAGTAAGACATCAACATCTTAAGACGAACCTTCAAGGTTTGTAGTCTCGTGTGCACATCTTTATCATTAGTAAATGAAATCTCAAACTTTTTCGGCCTTTATTCGCGTTTTGTTCGCATTTTGATCGTTAAAATTTCCTCATCCGAAGAGCCACAGACTCCACGAGTATCATCAGAGTTAGAAACGGTGGTATTTTATCCCTCTCCAAAACATATTACAAAAAGGTGTCGATCCCGCAGAAGTGTGCCAAAAATATCAAAATGGCGCCGAACGCGCCGAATAAATTTTATTGGCGCGTGCGCAGTTGAAATGCCCCGCCACTGCGCGAGAGATTATTTATATAAGAATAGCGACAGGTACAAGTGGAACGAAAACGAAAACAAAATTCGCTCACACTAGCATTGTTCTCCAGAAAAATTTCCGCACGGCCTTCTACTTCATTATACATACACATCTTATTGATGATACGCTGAAAGTAGTATAGGACGCTACTGCACCGGGTAACCAATCAGGGAGCCGGATATCGCACACGTGACCACTAAGAACAAAAGACTTCACACCAAAGAACAATAGAACAACAAGTTGTCCGCAAATTTACAAAAGTATAACAATGGAACAATAGATCAATTGTTTTCAATTCCCAAGGGACTGACATTATCATTAGGGATTTTGTCATCCATGTGGGAGTCAAGGCGCATTCTTCGTAAAAAGTACCTCGCACGGGTGTATCGTTCATTTCTTTGACTTTATAGGTGTAGACCACTCCAGGTACCACATTTGACACAAGAAACACCTCTTCAGTCCAACCTGGTAATTACCCTTTTTTAAACATCCTGGAGTTTTCGTTTAATCGAACTCTATCGTTGACTCGAAATCGGGGTTTCAATTTGCGTTGTTGTATTAATTTTTTCCGTACAATGTATCTCACACGTCACTGGCACTTTTCAAAGTCACTTCTGAGGCTTTCATTCCTGTACCTCGATGAAAGGATTCGTTGTATCCTTTGACCAATGCTTGTAAGATATTCAAGTACTTGTAAGTATTGGCACTCGTGAAATAACGATACATTCTACTTTTCAAAGTGCGATCAAATCGTTCTACCACGCTGGCTTTTGTATCACCGGTCGTAGAAAAATGATGAATGTCTGTATCTTTCATCAATTTTTGAAATGTGTGATTGTAAAATTCTTTTCCATCATCTGTTTCCAACCTTTGTGGTGTTCTTCCTTCGGCGCGTTTCAAGATTTTTTTAGAGGCCTCGGTGACGACTATTCCCGTTTTAGGAAATCTTCCGCGTCGTCTCGGTCGATGGAGCGTGTAAGCCAAATCTTTTTCAATAATCTTTTGAGCTTCGGCAGGTTTCAGACGATGTATACGAGCAAAACGCGACGCACCTCCCAAACTTCTCGGTTTTGTAGGATCTCCATAAGCTTCAAGTAATTATCTTTCTTTGTCACGTTTATTCTTTTTTTTTACTCTTGGTGCTGGGTGCCATGACATAGGTTCAACAATAGGCGTATTAATGGGAAGATAGAAGTACAACATTCTGCATATATAGCCTTAATGTGTTTAAAATGAATCCAAGCATCTTCCGCGTAAGTATCATGCAACCATAGTATAAAGACAATGAAACGAAAGGGACTCGTTACCGTTTCGGCAAACACTTTCGCAGGTGGATATATGTCTTCCTCTTTAAACACTATCCAATCTTCTGGGGCAAAATACTTTTGATAAATGTCTCTGCATATTTGTGACACAATGTTCCAACATAATCTATCTATGGCTTCGCTGACAAAGCTCGCAACACAAGAAACGCAACTCATGATGTCAAATCACAACTGAACTTTATTCACAACAATCATGTCATTATATTACATCCTATCTATTTCCTTTTTATCCAACAATTTTACTAAAGGAGTCTTGGCCCACTTCATCTTTGACAACAAAGACTACTGCCTAAGTAGTGCACATTACTGCGAGGATCACTTTCATTCACGTCTTTATCCGCAGTTCAAATATATGACTTTCATAGATTCTTAACCATTTATTCATCACTTCACGGGTTTATTTAGAACCAACTTCATGACCAGCTCCCAGTTGGCTTGTTAGCTCAGTTGGTAGAGCGCTGCACTGGTATCGCAGAGGTCATGGGTTCAAATCCCGTACAGGCCTGAATTTTTTTTCAGGCCTTATTTTCACTACTGCCTAAGTAGTGCACATTACTGCGAGGATCACTTTCATTCACGTCTTTATCCGCAGTTCAAATGTATGACTTTCATATACTCTTAACCATTTAAACTAAACAAAGATGCTCCCTTATTTAAACAAATTCCTCGCAGTCCTCGCTGTTTCTTTTTCAGAAAATTTTCGATTTTGAACTTTCGACACTTGTTTTTTCTGGACTTTGTCTTTGTCTTTGTCTTTCTAAGTTTCTTTTCAAATCTTTCTACCACATCCGTCTTTACGTCCGGAGTTACTGTTTTTTCTTGCTGTAAATTTTCCATAGGTAACGGTTCAGACATTATCAAAGGTACGCGTCTTGTCATGATGAAAACTGCAACTGTGTCTCAAATGGCGCATCATGTACACGATAGGCAACAAATCTTCACGATCTTCTGCTCTGTATTTCATGCCCCATACTTCAGGTGGAAATTCAATCTTGATGGAGTCTTGGGTCGTTTGGAATTGAGTATGAACACACAAGGGATCATTGAAATCCACAAAATTGGGATTCCATAATTCTTGATTGCGACCGGTAGGCATTTCATCTGTCCATTGAAATACTTTGCAGCGATTTCTCCGACAACGGAAGTACAGACGTTTCGCATTCATGTCACTGTAAGACAGGCAGAGTTGCATGGGTTGTTGACATCGACATTTCAGCAAATTCTTTCTTAGCAAAACATAGTACACAGCGAACAGCTTCTCTGAATCGTGGGCACAAGCGTAATAATATTTCAAACGATCTTCACCGATAAAGACGTGGCATTCTTTCAGGGGACATCGCCTGTAATTAAACCCGGCTTGGGAAGTCTTTTTTTCTAACTCTTTTTTAGGATTAAAGAAACATCTTGGCGAGGGGGCAGGGACTTCAAAACCCATTTCTTCCAAAATGTCTCGCACTTCGCCTTCTTCCATTACTTCTTCTTGAATCTTCACTACTTTTGTTGGAGTAACCAAGTCATCTTTACGATTGATTATGGGGTCAGGTTTCATTCTCTTTCTTTTCTTCATAACAGCTTTTACGTGTGCCTCTGCAATGATGAGTGATGATGTTTCGTTTGATTTTCTTTCTTTTATAGTGTAAAATGACGTTATTACCGGTCAAACTAGTTTTTACTCTATGGATAAGGGCAAGTGTGGGCAAGTGAAAATTTTTTTTTGTTTTATAGTGACACCATGACTCGTCAAACAAGTTTGGGCAAGTATCAAGAACATCATAGCTTTTCTACTCTGGGGAATTGGGCACGTTTGGGCAATCAAACTGACATTATCAAACTTGTCAAACTAGTTTCAAACAAATACCTATATAACTTGACTCATTCACTCTCTTTCATCACTCATCATGAATCTTCCATGCACCTCCGTGGCTGAACAAATGCATGAAAAAATTGCTAACATTAAAGAGACGCAAGAAAAACTGAAAAAGGAAGTAGACTCCCTAGTCTTGGAACACTTGAAACAACAACAACAAACTTCCAAGGCTCCAAATATACAAGAGAGTCTACAGACATTCACTCGTAAAGTGACACAGTTGGAAACAACCTTAGAACTGGAATCTTTAAAATCTATCAAAGGATTACTCGAAGAGGAACAATTACATATAAAATCCAATTTTGAAAAAATATTAGAAGCACTGAAAGAGAAACAAGACAAATTGGAAAAAGAGTTTCAAGAATCTATAGAGAAATGTTGTATGGAAGCTGTGGAGTGGTGGATGAGTAAATAAACAAGTATTCTTATCGTTCGCGTTGTATGTGTTCCACGTGTTCCTTGGAAAGGAGTTTCTTATGAGATCTGGAAAAAAGGGCGAAAATCCGTTCCGAATCAGAGAAAGACATGAACGTTTTCTTAAAACTGTTTAAACAATTATCTCTTCCAGAAGCAAAGAACACAACTTAGCTTATCTCTAAATAAAGCTTTGTTCGATGCCAACTTGTCTTAATCAAGTGCCTGAAGGTAAGATCCATTTCGTAGTCGAATTTCGCCCTTGGTCTTTTCCTCGCTTTTTGTAAATTTCGCTTAGGTTTTTTCTTTCGCCCTTGCTTTTTGTAATAAACTTCTTGTAATAATAAACTTTTTTGGTAATAATAAACTTTTCGTAATAAACATGTTGAAAGTTTATTTTTTGTGGGAGTTTTTATTGTTCATGCGCTTAAATGGAAAAAACTCTCACACGGATTACAAGTTTTTTTACTACGCTTTAAGGCTTTCTATTGCGCTTTAGGATTGAAAAATTCTCTTACGACTTAAAAACGTTTCCTTTAATTGAAAAATGTGCGGTGTTTGACGAATTAGATGTTTTAAAGAATATCTACATTTTCTGCGCATGCGTCTTGACTCCCACATAGATGACAAAATCCCTCATATATATATAATTAACCTCATCATTAAATATAATGATGATGTCAGTCCCCTGGGAATTGAAAACAACAGATCTATATTTCCACTTTGTAAATTTGCCGTCAATCTATTGTTCTTTGTTGTGAAGTCTTATTCTTTATTCTTTGTGGTCACGTGTGCGATATCCGGCTCTCTGATTGGTTACCCGGTGGAGTGGCGTCCTACATTATGCTATTAGTATGGCCGCCACAGAGGGAAATGAAGTAATTTTAAGTGAAGGTAATGGCCTTCAGGACACCAAACTTCTCACGGATAAAATCAACGCGGTGTGTCTCATCGAGACTGTTATCAAAGACCCGAAATACGGCAAAATTAAACAAAGGTAAGCTTCCGTTCCATTGTTATGAATTTCGTTTCCTCAGTTGAATTTTCGGTACCTTTTTTTATTCTCAAGAGTTTAAGTTGTGCATATTAACTTATCTCGACTCTTCCCAAATTTCAGGCGAGGTACCGGTTTCCTATCCAAGCTTGATACGCCAAGTGAGGGATCTTGCACTGGAATTTATGGGGTGGTTACTAATAACCACGTGCTTCCCCTAAAAAGCCATGCTGAAAAAGCTCTCGTCATATTTGGTTATAACCAATTAGGAGAAGGAGAGAAGATTAAATTAAAACCGGAAATAAAGTTTCGTACTGAAGAGGTTAGTGCAGTACGTGCATGTGATCCAATGCAAATTGCATTCGAGGGTTTTCAAAATTCTGTCGGTTCAGAGGGAATATTCCAGGATGCAACGTCTTGAAGATTGCCTTTCATAGGCGAATTTGGTAGTTTAAAACATGGTAAAGGTTCACTAGTAGGAAAATAAAATGCAAATTTAGAGTGATACAGGTGATTTCATCCAGTGAGTTGGATCAAGGAGAGTGTAAACTGATGATATACTGCGGTAAGTTTGGATTTTGGCTTTCCAATTGATTTCACAGTTTCATCTCCAACTTGGATCGATCAAGTTTGCTAGGCTTGGTTCCCACGGCTAATTGGAGAGAGCCTTAAATAAACATTAATTTTGGTGGTTGATTGTTTGCTCTCAGCCTTCATCACTTGTGGGTTTCTTGGACACTTCCATTTGACACATTTCAATTGTGCCACAATGTGAAACTGGTGGTTTTATAGATAGTAAAATCATTTCTGTGAAAAAATATTTGAAAAATGTTTCCTTCAGGACCCAGTTTTTCAACCGCTGCTTAGCACTAACCCAAGGCTAAATTTTAATTGGGGTTTCCTTATTTCTTTTGTTCAAAAGCCCGTTTGGGATAATATTCTCTATTCTTATTGGAACATCCAATCACAACATTGCAGGAAAAACAAATTATGCTGGATTTTCTTTGAAAGCTTTTAGATCTGACATCAAATTTTGCACTAATCCTGGGTTATCTTAACCTCAGCTTTGAACAACCCGGCCCAGAAGTTGACCCTATACCCTCTGGATAAGTTTCTTGTTTGCTCCACCACTTTGCAAAGAGGCGTAGCCATTTCTCTGAGATTTTATGGATACTGACATGCTTTGTTATCAGCTTGTGGAGTTACCATAGTCAGCATTTAAGGCATTTCACATTGTGCTTATGATGAATTTTGTTGTTGTCAGGAACTTGACTATACATTTGTTGGTGTGAGCAAGGCAGATATTGATCGTTTGAGCCTACCCATTGAACCCATACTTATGGAACCAGAGCCGGAATTGAAAAAGGGGGAGAACGTCATGATAATTCAGCATCCAAAAGGAAGACAAAAGCAATTCTCTCAAGAAAAAATTTCAAAGGTGAAGAAACCCTTTGTGTACTACAAAGCCGACACAGAGAGAGGTTCCTCTGGTTCACCAGTATTGACCTCTGAGGGACTGGCACTCGTTGCTGTTCATCACAAAGGATGTAAAAAAGGAGGTTACAATAAAGGATCACTGATCAGTGAAATTCTGAAGGATCTGCAGGAAGGAAGTTGTATGTTTCTTATTTATTGTACATTTTTGTTTACCAATATTGATACCATAGTAAAATGCTGGCTATCAGTAGTTGGAAAAAATCATTACCAGGTGATAAAGGATTTAACCATCCCAGACTGTGCCAGTATATCAGGAAAAATGCAAAGACATGAGCCCCAGATTCTATCAATTGAATGTTGAAAATTGTGTGACTCTAACAAAGCAATTTAGGAGCTGTTTGAAGTGAAAACTGGTATCTATACGTCACCAATATCCTTGAAAGAAAAACGGAAGCTTTGATACACCCTAAATGAATACTGATAAAAATCTGGAACATGCTGGGGAAAAGAAATGGTTGTAGTTTTCCTGATTTGTCTCCGACTATCCTAAATAAGTAGGGATGTACCGTATTTATTCGTGTATAAGTCGACCCCCCCTTTTTTCATCATTTCTAGTCAAAGAAGTAAAATTCAGACAGATAGAAATTTTCCAGAAGTTAATCTCTTATTTCTAGAAATGTATTGAAAACACGGGGAATTAAAAAACTGCAGAGCAAAATGTAACCAAGTGCTTTGAGGTTTATCAGCACTTATTTATATCACCACGATTTACGCACACACGAGCACTTCGATTTATTGGAAAAGTATTTTACCATATTTTGTAAATCACATTGAAAATGAAATCTTCTTGCATTAACAAACCTTTATCTTAATGTTGAGTTTGAAAGGAGATTGAGTAAACCGAAAGAATACCGAATAACTTCGAAGGATCGTGCATAATAAGCAAAACTGCGCGAGACAACGGCATTTGCCAGGTTACTAATCTACTGTAATCGTTCGATGAACTCGACAGCGGAGCTGTAAGAAAAAATGTCTGTTCTATGCGGTGGCCCACAACTGTCACGGCAAAACAAAAAGTCACGGCAAAACAAACTTTACTCACGGCAAAACAAAATTAACTCGCGGCAAAACTAAATTAACTTACGGCAAAACAATGTTAACTCACGGCAAAACAAAGAAAACGAGTTGGTCAGCGGTTGTTATCTGCATCTGAAATGGTATGTCGTGTAACAGTAAACAAACGAAATGGCGACCTTTGTTGCTACGAATAGTGGTGGGGTGAAAAAGAAGCCGGTGATAATCTTAAAAGAGTTTATATTTATTCGTTTTAGTTTCAATAAGCGGCGCCAGCGACTGGCAGGCGTGCGAGGATTCACAATGAAATAAGAGAACAACCTTCGTTTTTCATAAAATTGTAATTTACAGTCCTTGAACTTGAAAACAATCCGAAGATTCATTAAAATTATCACTTACTCCGAAGCGCTCGGAGTTTATAGGTGTTCAAAAGCTTTTCCTGTTACGGCATGAGATTGGGGACAAATCGATCACTACATTTCGTATCGTGAGATTTTTTGTGTGTGAAGCAACAAAAGGTGCCGGCGACTGACGAAATTACAGGTTAACACGAAAATCAAATAACAACTAAACAAATAATTTTGGCTACCGATTTTCTGTGAACTTTTAAAGAACAATTTTCTTTTAAGTTTCAAGAAAATTTGAAGATTCAAAATAAATATTACGTACAAAAATGCGAAAGTTATACACCACAAAATCTATATACAGGGCTGAAATGAAATTCTATCTTGTTCTCGATTGTACGTTGCCTAGCACGTGACCAAAACTACCCAGGCGGAAATCCACACAGAGCACTTTGATTTAATCGCTCTGACGAAGGGCTAACGCTCGAAACGTCAGCTTTTTTACCCTTTACGATGGCCAATTTACGTTTTCAACCCAGTTGTTAACACTAAATTACCTGCTATACTCTCCCACCGACGCAGAACCACAGTTTCTTCAGAAACTTACCCCTTTATGGTTAGTAGAATGCCTGTTTTTATGGTTACAATAAATATTACTAATTATATATAACGCTTCCCACCCCCTGAGCTTTCCACACAGAACCATTTGAAACCCATGGATAGGTTAGGGGCTGGGCTGCATTCATGAATTATTCTTGAACAGTATAGTGCTTAGAGGCCCTCTTCACTTCAATAGCACTGTTAATATTTGAACATATTTATTTCAGAATCAATTGGGTAGCTATAGTAATGGTACATCAATCTGAAACAGGCATGTTTCTTTTAATTGTGAAAGTTTGTACTATGAACTCTGAGATGTTAGTAGCTTTATAAATAATAAGTTTGGACTTTAAAGTATAAAACAAAAATCAACATTATAACAAATTATAATTATATTTATAGTTACCATGCTGACTGATAATACAAATGACATAGGTCACCACTTAACTGTGCTACAGTTAACTGTAGTGTTTCAATTTTATCCAGATCACCCTTCAACTCCCATGAAAGACCAAGACAGAATTTCTACTCACAACATCCATACAATATATCAAGCAAACAAGTGATGAGAATAAAGAGAAATATCAATTGGGGATTATTAATTGATCCAATAACAAATTCTCAGAACTAAAATCATACGAATTGTATGGCAGTAACTGAGGAGAATTACTAATGATATCTTGGGAGTAAAAGGGTTAACTGTTCAGCCTCTGGGGTACTCATAGGCTGCCACTGCAGCCAGCCTGGCCCCCCCTAGGGTAGAATACCACTCCCAATATTGGCTAGAGCCATGAAAGAAAAAGGGAGGAAATTCTTTTGCCTTTTTCAGTAAATTAAGGCAACCATAAGGCGAGTATGAGGCAAGCACAAATTCATGGGGAAGAGTAATATTATTTGCACTCCTACCCTGTGCATGACCTGCACTTACCTATTACTTACATGTATCTCCATTTGCTTGAAAAACGCAACAAATTGTGCCTGTTCTGCAGGTTAAAAATCTTAAACTTTAGTTCTTTGGAAAAACTAGTTAGCAAGAGGAAATGCAAGCACAGAGTGAAATATCACATTTTTACCTTATTACCTTTTCATCTCTCTTACTTACATAAAAGTTTCTGGTTCCGTTGTAGATAAGCAAGAGGAGAAAAGTGGCTCAGCTGCCAAAAAACGTAAACGTGATCCTTTTGGAGAACCTGGAACTTCTGGGGCATCCAGCACTAGTAAGAAAAGAAAGTTTCAGGGTAAGGACAAAAGGAAAATGACATTTTCAGTTGAGTAATTTTCAAAAAGCTTGTAATTACTACAGTAACATGAACTGTACATAATTATTCAGTAGCATGATGTTTTAAGGATTGATCAATTTGTAAAATTTCTTTTAAAACTTGAAGAACCTTCAATCTCTCTCCCAGAAAAAGTTTTTTTTTGTTATGAAATGTTACTGACTCACATTAGGTTATACCAGACTCACTTAAGCTGTTAAAACATAAATCAACTTTGATCAGTTTGATTTAATTGTGAATGTGGAGTGAACAGTTTTGTTCACATTTTTGTAAGATATCCTGCAAGAAAAGGCATATTAATTATGTCTTAAGGGTTGTAAATGTATAACATGATCATTTTTCTATTGCTAATGGGGCTATAAGAATTTTGAAGAGTCAACACTCATGGCAATGTAATCTAACTGGCAATCCTTCACATAAATGAATAATAGTCAGGGCCATGGAGGCGTCTCATTTATTAGCCATTTCATTGGTGTCATGTCCTACTTCCTCCCAGTCAAAGATTTGATAAATGCTCTCTCATGTGGTCAAATCAGACCAGCTGCAGTCTGAATTCATTCTGACCCAAAATTTCTCCTGTAACAGGTACTACATTGACTGTTTGTCTTAAAGTTTAGTTTCTTTTGTACTTAGAGAGAGTGGACCCCAGTGATTCAGAGAGCTCAAGTTTTGAGACAGATGACTCAGATTCCAAATCTGATGGGAACTCAAACACAGACACAGACAGTGATACAGAGGAGGAGGACTTTGGTTTTTTAAAGAAGAAACCTGTAAAAGCCAAACAAAAAGGTAGAACTGCATATATTTACATGTATATAGTGAACAATTGTTGCTTGCAAAGACATGTCATCACAATCACTTTGTTTGAGAATGCATCACAAACATTCTTTAACTACATTCAAAGGCATAAGGCAACAAATCAATGCCAATTTATTTTGCTTTAATATTTTAGAAATTTGGGAGAGTTTTGGCATAAATTTCATTCTAGATTTCTGAGTTTAAAATGTTATTGAAGTTAATACAGAATGCTTTAAGTCCAAAGGTTGTTACTACTGGCTTTAAGTCCATTTTAGATTTAGAGATTGACATGTGATGAAAACTAATGAAAAAGCTAAACTGTGGCACCAGATCTGTATTATTTGTCTCCCAAATTTTACCTGAATTTTTTTAGTCAACTTTAATTTGTAACTCACTCCAAAGCATGAATCAGCTGTTTATTAAGAGTGAGTTAGTCTGTAATAGTTCGTAGGAGCTGAAGACCAAAACTTCACCAGTTTGGAAATTTAGCTTGAAGATAGAAGGAGAACAAACTGGTGTAAGGCGAAGTGCATGTTTGTGCTACATGTACGCATAGCTTCCTGGTCTCAATACACCAAGACCCATGTCAAAGATATGCTCTTAAAGCTCTGATATATGCTGTCAAAAGCTTTCAAAGATCAAGTGGTACATGAGTTGTACAATGGCAGAAGTTAGTTATCTTGCCTGTGGTACCAGGACTCCATAAGAAGATTGTCGTGTTTTTTTGGCTCGTTAATGCATAGTGCTAATTTCTAAATTTTATTTTAGAATTGACTTCAAATATAATTTTAAAGTACTTTGAATGGTAAATTTTTCATTTGCACTATTAGATGCCAAACAACAAGGATGGGCTTGAGAACTTGCCTTTCTCAGTAATATTTTATTATGCCAACCTTGCTGGGTTTCTTGTCTCTTTTGTGACAAAGTTAAACTAGCTTTTACCCTCAAACAACCGTGAAATGGACTATTCTCAAACACAGAGAGCCTTACAAGAACATCAGTGAGCTGTATCAATTTAGTATTCTTTTTTAAGTGTGTGAGACATTGTAAGCACTGAATTCTTGTGAACCTTATCTGTTCAAGTTTCCAAGAAAACCACCACCAAAAAGCAAAAAGCTAAAGCTTCCAGTAAAACAAACAGAGAGGATAAGAATGAGAAAGGTAACAGTTTTTGATACGTTCCTTTATGGCTTTCTCAGGCTCAGATGGTCAGTTCCCTTACCAAACCTAGTGATATGGGCCATATATGGTCCAAGTATGGAAATGGTATGGCATAAACTATGGCCCATGTATGGGTAGTATATGGCTTTAGTATGGGCTATTGCTTCCATATCAAAACCATATATGCCACTGTCTTCATTCAGTTTTGCTTCTAGTGTCTTTAACTGTGAGATTGCTACATACTTGGCACAGTTCCATAGATTTTCCATAGTATGTGGTATAGGAATGATATGGATCAGTCCCATACCAATACCATATGATCCTTCACCCTTCTGTATGGAAATGCTATGTATTTGGCACAGTTCCATATTTCCTATATCATCTACGCATACTAGCATCTGATATAGGAATGTTCCCATATCATTCGTTGATACTGCAACATGATATGGGAATGCTATGAATTTCTACAAGTTCCATAATATTCCCATATCATGAAGTATAATCATAATCATGATAGTGTAATTAAGCTACCTTGCGCGAACAGACTTGTGATCTTGTATCCTTTTGTTTACATTGTCTTGAGATGAATGAACTTGAGATCGATAAACTGCAATCATTTGAATGGATTTAGTTTCTATTCACGGTGTATTTTTAGCCTTAATATGTTTTTAGGATTAAAGAGCGTCGCAAAAGATTTAAAAATGGATCTTGGACGAGTTGTTGTAATCACTGTGAAGAGCAAAAGCGAAAATAGTTTATCATTTCGAGCGCCGATCGGCGCGGCGGCGGTCGGTTGGTCTTGACTCGTGGAGTTAATCATGCGTTGCTGTCTTTCGACATTTTGCACACGCGGTGACTGCATAAAACATTTAATGAATTAAAACTCTATTTTTTGGCTACCAGTATTTAATTGGGGGTGTTCTAAAAGTTATTAAAGGTGGCAGAAATAAGATTTCAATTCCAAAAGTCGCCTGGCTTAAATAAACAGAGAATTCTCGAGTGACACGCCGAGTGGTTACAAAAAATAATTTTTACTTAATTCAAGTTGATATACGTATTACCAAACCAGCTTTTGTCTGTCAATTTACATGGACTAGTGCGAGCAGAAATGATTCGTCGATCACGAAGTATTTACTGCCACCTTTCAAGACCGGCTTGAAACTTTTTGGCTAGTTAATTTCTCCATCAGAAGATTCATCCATTGTCAAACTCAACGCGAACGGATGTTTACAAATTGTGAATGAACTATTGTCAAGAAGCAACCAATTGCGTGTCGTGTCTTGCTTGTTGTCAGCAGTCACGCAAGCCGACCACCAATCACGCGGCGTTCGCTGATCGATCGATCCACAAAGTCGACTGAATCAAGCAAAACAGAGGTAATGTTTATAACCAAAGAAACGAGAAGAGGAACAAAAGTAAAAAAAGTTCCGAAATCGACTCTCAAGTCACATTACAACACTTCAAGGGGGGGTTTGTTTACGCGAGTCATTACGTGCATTGAAAACTCTACAACGTAATTTATTAATTTATTATACTCATTACTCGTACTTTTATTTTTTCCACTGGATAAAAATATCTTAGAAAGCAACAAAGCAAGTTCTCAATGATTTAAGAACCCTGTTTAAAATCTATATGGTATATTTATACCGCTTGTTCTCTTAACTTCACATCGCAAATATCATACTATGTTACGCGAGCTCCGTTTGGGGGCGCGCGGCGCATGCAATGTTTACTTCTACTTGAAATGACATGTAAGCTGATAAGTGCTTGGGTTTGATCCGAGGTTGATGTCTTCGACATGTTGCCCAACACACCGGAATGCGTAGCAATTATTAGACATCAATCAAGCAGATTCCCGGGAGAGTTTATTTCATCTGTTAACAAAAGTAAATATCTCACGTACATCAAAGAAGTTGCGCTCTTCACGATCTTCGGAAGCATGCCGGCATGTCGGCAAACTCATCGGAATGAATAAGTAATGAGAAAGAACAATAGCCTGAATATATGAATACTTAACAACCTCAATTTTTGAGGTTCACGTTTAATAGTGAAGTGGTCAATCTAGTTGCTCAAAAAGGCAAAAGATATTAAGAGAGGTTACCTCTTATTTCTGTGTTTAAGGTTTTCTTCAAAAC
Organism: Pocillopora damicornis; assembly: GCF_964200805.1. NCBI lineage: Eukaryota > Metazoa > Cnidaria > Anthozoa > Scleractinia > Pocilloporidae > Pocillopora > Pocillopora damicornis. The sequence goes on from NC_142671.1 coordinate 34,881,304, forward strand.
AGAGCTTACTCATTGATACCTAAAACCTCTTACTATTTTCAAAAGAAGACGTAGAGCAAGCAAATGTGTTGCTGCTATGAGATATATATGGAAATTATATTCCCATAGCTTTCCCATACAATGGATAACATTAGCTTCTCTTCCCATAAATTTTCCAAACAGTAAAATGTGGCAAAATTGAGCCCCATGTCAGTTCCACATCTTCACCCAACCTTCCCATACCATTCCCAGGTATGGGTCATTTATGGCCCATGTTTTGCCATATCATTCCCATAATGTTTCTCCGGTAAAGGTGGAGACATTTAAAGAGAGCACTGTAGGCCGTTATTTAGATGCTTACTTTCCCCTTGCACTGACCAAGAGCTTGGCAAAGGCTAGTTCCTTTTTTGAAAAATTATGGTCATTGAATGCTGTAATACTTTAATGTAATTGATCTATATATGTTATTTTCTTTATTCATTGCATGTGGGTTTATGAAGAAGTAATTGTAGTTTTAAGATGGAACACCAACTGACTTGGTTCAGTAATCGCACATATTCAAATTTTTTCAAACAGACACACCAAAGAGCTTTTTAATAACATGCACTAGTTTTGCCCAAAATGTCACAGATCTTTATAATCACAGTTACCTGCATCTCTTTAGTGCTTTTGCAGATTCTTGTTTGCTTTACTTCAGTGACGATCGCTGTCCAGGTTCCCTCATATTGTTTTGTTGAATAAGAAACTTCATTTCACGGATAGTTTCTACTTACAATTGTTGATAGTTGATAGATGAGAGTAGTGTATTAGGTTCGTTTGTTTAATTTTTTTTCTGCTCTCATAATGATCACTAACTTTAGAGGTTTTTAATTCTATATTATTGTCTACTTACTCTGCTCTTTCTGACACTTCTGAATTTAAAATCCAGGTACATGTGCACAAACAGTCAACAATGAAAAAGGGAAGGCTAGTAAACCAAGAGACAGCAAAAAGAAGGGTAAGTAACTGAACAGTTATTAAGGGAAAGGAAAACTTTTTGAACAAAATTAGTCAAATTACGGCTACTCTGTTGAATACCAAGGAAGTAAAAATACCTTGACTTACTGGCTTGTGTGATTGAATATTATCCCTGATAGAAAACTTGGTTCTTACAGCAGCCAATGAGATCTCGTGAGTAGATAGGCCATAAAGTCGGTTGATTTCATTTGTTATATTGGGCAAATAGAGTGATTAAATTTTTGTCGTTGAAGCTAGACTTTACCAGTGATTTGGAGGCTAGATTGTCAGAAAAATGATTTTGACTCATTTTTATAGTTAAACAGGGCAAACCAACTAGGAAAGAGTTAATGGGATTGGGTAGAGATATTGGTAACAAGTGGAGAATTCTGGGAGAATGCTTAGAAGTAGAAGAAGAACTGGATTCAATTGATCACGGATATAAAAACCTTACTGAGAAAGGCTTCCAGGTGCTTAAATACTGGACCCAGAAAAATGGTTCCTCTGCGACCTACCGAGTTTTAAGTGGTGCCTTAGAGGACGAACTTTTAGCACGTAAAGACTTATCACAAAAGTACTGTTATGGTTGACAGTTGACACAACAGTGCTTTTCTTGTCTTTTATCTCTGATATCCTGGAAAATGAGTAGCTTTAGTATATGCTCTGTTTTCTTGATCTTTGGGTTACACATGTCGCTTTCGTGGAAAGGTTTAAAAAAGTATGTGCAAACTTATGACAGTAATCTTCACAACCAAAACAGCTGCTCAAGAGTCAGAGTAATGTAACAGCAAACTAAGTATAGTCAGCAATAGTGTTGTTTTGTGGTCGAATCTCGAAGTAGAATTTTAGCTATTCAAATTGATCCCTCAGCATACAGAAAGCGATTATTTTTAAAGAACAAACTGAAACAGAAGGGGCAATTTGCTGATTTTTTCATTCTTGGGGTATTGTCTAGTTGGAAGGTTACTGTGAAATTTTAGTCTTTTTTCCACTTCACTTTTTAATTTGTTTTAGACCTGCGTTTTTGTCTCTTTCATGCTGAGCACTACTAAATTTAAATTGTCAGTAATAGTAAACAAGTTAATTGGTATGAAAAGGTTTCTGGTTGATTTTAACAAAAATAGATGTAATTATTTTAGATTATATTTCAGGTCATTATTACATGTTGTACATATTGTACTTTACGAAACTATCAAGAAATTGTATATTTTTTTACACCCCCTTGTTGGTGTGCTAATGGAGAATTCTCCCCCCCCCCTCCAAAAAAAATGTGTTACAGAAATATTTGGTAAGGATGGCAGTCATTTTTCTTCATATCAAGTTATAAATTTCGTCCGTTAAAGCTATGTAAGGTTAGGTAGGATTATTTGTATAAATCTAGGTAGAAGAAGTTAGTAATAACGCAAACCTTTTAAAATATGAATTTGGTGGTCAGTTAAATTACTGTTCCTAGATGCCCAGCATTGTAAAATGTAAATTAAAATTACCAGTAATAAAATACGTTTAACGTATTGAAACTCTCATCAAGCAATTTTTTTGTTATTCAGCATTAAGCAGAAACTCATGCATCCTTAAGGGTTACCTAATTGTTAGATTTCCCAAGAAATTTCTTCGAGTGAGCCTGCTGAAGGCAGTCAGTTTTCCAACAATTTTCACTACTGTGAGAGCGCGGGACTGACTTAGTCGAGTAAAACTCATAAAACAGCAGCTTTTTATTTATTTGTTATCATCATCATCATCTTCATCGACATCATTATCATTGTCATTATCATCATTATCATTGTCATTATCATCATCATTATTATTATTACTATTATTATCAAGAAGATCCGGAGGTGAAAAAGTGACCATTGTTTTTTTCGACATGGAACGAAAGCCATCCAGTGACAAGCTTGTTTGTATTTCTCAAGTAACAGCTATTTTATTTCTTTAATTTTTTTTTTCATCATAGTGCTTCAGTGTATTTCAATATTTGTAGCGATTGCCATATGCACGATGACAACTTGCACAAAATCAGTGAAAATTAATTACTCACGAGTAACCTTACCTTTACAATGTTTCATTTTCTTATTTAAGCCAATTTAAAAAACATTTACCTCACAATCATTAGACTTGGCATGTTCGAAAATAGAAAATTTTTTTTCTACACAGAAGAGTTGCTTACTTCTTGAACGAACTTCGGCATCCAGTAGTTCACACTGCATGCAGACACATCTGTGATGGCCGTGTCCAGAGTTTGTACTCCTTCTTCAAAGTCTTTCGTCGTAAAAAGGCCGCCGGGTTCCAAAGTACAGGACTTCACTAATCGATTCTGTTTCCATTCCTCGAAAACCTTACACGACCATTTGGTTTTACAAGCTTTTGATTTCGGTACTGCATTATCAACACTTTTCTTCTCATCCTCCACACTTTTCGGCAGCCGAAATCTCTCGACCGACTTTGTTGCGGTATACATCCTGACTAAACGACAACTTGTAAATGCTGGCAACTCCAACAACTTTCGCATCTCAGAATAAATTAAATCGTACCATAAATACAAATTAATTACGCCGGTAAAAAACATCATTGATATTGAAATTATCGAGGAAGGAATGTTACACGGCAAACAATTCTAATTGGAAGCCTTTGTTTATTATTTCTTTAAGAGTGATCCTGAGAAGTTATTTCCAAAACTCGTGCTTCGTGTTTCATCGGGGTATCCAAACACCTCGTGCTTTCATTTGTTTCTTGGTGTTTGGAGACCCCGTTGAAACATTTGCTCTCGTTTTGGAAATAGTACTTCAAACGACACGTTCGTCTGGAATATACCATTTCTGTCGTTTCCCTGTAAAGCAGTAGATTTGCTACTGATCTTTCTTCAGTGAGCGAGAAGCGATGTTTCCGCTTTACGGGAAGCTTTCAAGATAGCTGTTATCTTTGCAATGTGCATGACGTATGTTACATACTCTCAGTGGTCGAAGAATTCGAGCGGTGAAGGAACAAAGAAATGCCCTAAAATGGGAACTTTTGACTTACTTATTTTAGATTAGGAAAAAACAAGTTGAAGACCGTGAACTGGGAAAAAGAGGATGAAATTGTAGGAGGGATTTCCCATAGATCTTACCTAGATCACTGACTTCAGAACTCTTTTAAAGGTCTAAGGAGTTACTAGAATTGGAACGTGTTTCCCTCACCGGAATTAGTTACAGGCTCTTTGAGCGTGAAGACTGCCAGACCTATATAGGAGAAAAGTTCATTTTTTACCGCTCTAGTACAGTATTTAAATCTTGTTATTTATAATTCTGATCTGGCAGTTTAAACCGTCTTTGGGGGTCGGAGATGAGGGAATGGGAACATCCTCGGCTTGGAAAACCCCTGTTAATTTCGCAGGGGTTCACACGCACGCAACCTCACCAGGCTGCGTGGAACAATGAGCTGCGCGCGTGATCTCGCGTGTACACCGTACCTGCGTTCTATTTTTCGTGAATATTAATCTCTATTAATATGAATCTAGACATCGATGACTGGGAGGCCTGGACTGGGTACTGGCAGGGTGCAAATAAGTACTTTCCCTTTTCTACAAGACTGAGCAATTTGTCCAGCATATGAGTCATAAGACTTGGGTAGAGCCAATGGCTGTTCACCACGCTAAAGCGTTTTAATTTCGAAATTAGTATAGTAGCTATATGTGCACGTGTTATTGGTAATCTTGCAAGCAAGCAAGCAACAAGTTTATTTCTTCTAACATTAAGAAAGTTTTGGTTTCCCTCCCATCGACAGTTTTGATTGTACCAATTAATCTCATTCGTGTTTGTAATTTATTCTTGATTACTGGACCGTTGGTTTAGTGTATTCGTCTAATATCTTTGTTATGTAATAATCTAGAGTGTTATTTACGTATGATATATACATTTAATAAACTGTCCGGTCCCAAAACAATCCCCTGTCTGTTGTGGTGTTTAGAGGCCTTGCTCCGCGCTGTACGTGGATGGGAATCAAGTTTTGAGAGTCATGCGCTCAGCTTCTTAGCCGCTCAGAACATCCTCGAAGTTTCAAGACAATATGAAAAGAATCAGAATTTTCCTTCACAAGTGGTAAGCGGAGACTCTAAATTGTCAGTTGTCAGAAACAGCATGAAACTGAGATAAAATTGTGTGAAAATGCTGACGTGGTTATAACAGTCGGCTCTCAGCTCTACGAGACCTTTGATTCTGCTCTGCATCAGTGTAAGAAAGATCATATATTCAATCTTATACCTGGCATTTTTAAAGAGACTTTTGGTGTGCAGAAGCAATACCGAGCTTCAAAGAACTTTGAAATCTTAGTGTTTGGCAGAGGGAACACTGAAGACTCTGAACATAGAGGTCTTCATGTTGCTGCCAAAGCTGTGCACAATTTACTCAATTGGGGCTTAGATGAATGACAGTCACACTGATATTTTGATAAGTAGTCTTTGTGCAATTTGTGCTATTCGTTTATTGACATCGAACAGGACGTGCTGAGGAAATGCAACAGGAGTCCCAAGGCAAAAGGCATTCAGTTCGAAAGCGAGTGGCTGGTAACTACTCACTTGTCTATTTTTTAAACATGCCCCAGTGTTATGAACAAACTCCATCCGGTACATAACATTTTAACAAAATCAATATACTGATATTTTTTTGGCATCATGACGTAAAATAATACAATAATGAATTCCAAAATGTTGGAAGAAATTAGGGGCTGTTTTGTATCTTTGAAATTTAGATCATTGCTGATTTCAGCACTCTATGTATGTTTTAGTGCAAAGATGTTTTGATTTTCATGTGCTCAAAGGCACCAAGCCTAGAAAATGTAACAACAATAACAAGCTTAATGCCACAAAAATATATAATTACAGTTACTTACAAGGCTTAACACCATACAGGTTTTAACTCCTTTGTTCCATTGTAATGATGTGAGTTAAAGTACAACTGCACCAACATGTTTTACTCACGTGGGGCTTAGATGAATGACAGTAACACTGATACTTTGATTAGTCATCTTTATACAATTTGTTTATTGACATCTAACAGGACATGCTGAGGAAATGCAACAGGAGTCCCAAGGCAAAAGGCATTCAGCTCGAAAGCGAGTGGCTGGTAATTACTCACTTGTCTGTGGGGGGGACAGGGGGTCAGAGTCTCCCACTTCCGTACCACATTCTCCTGCCTCCCGTACTTTTGTGCCCCTTTGCCTCCTGACTCCCACCGTTCATTGTGTTGCTCCCTTTCTTCTTTTCTGTACAAACATGTTTTACTCAACTGGGGCTTAGATGAATCACAGTCACAATGATGTTTTGATGAGTTGTCTTTGCGCAATTTGTGCTATTTGTTCATCGACATATAACAGGACATGCTGAGGAAATGCAACAGGAGTCCCAAGGCAAAAGGCATTCAGTTCGAAAGCGAGTGACTGGTAATTACTCACTTGTCAATTTTTTAAATATGCCCTATTGTTATTAACAAACTGGATCCTTTTTATATAGAGCTACATAGTACATAACATTTTAACAAAATTAACATACTAATGTTTTTTTGGCACCATGACATAAATTAATACAATAGTGAAATTCAAAATGTTGGAAGAAATTAGGGGCTGTTTCGTATCTGTGAAATTTAGATCATTGTTGATTTCAGCACTCTATGTATGTTTTAGTGCAAAGATGTTTTGATTTTCATGTGCTCAAAGGCACCAAGCCTAGAAAATGTACATAGAAATTACAACAAATAACAAGCTTGCCACAAAAATATATAATCACAGTTACTTACAAAGCTTAATTAACACTATACAGGTTTTAACTCCTTTGTTCCATTGTAATGATAGGAGTTGAAGTACAATTGCACCAACATGTTTTACTCATGTGGGGCTTAGATGAATGACAGTCACACTGATGCTTTAATTAGTCAGCCTTGTGCAATTTGTTTATTGACATCTAACAGGACGTGCCGTGGAAATGCAACAGGACACATGAATGACAGTCACACTGATACTTTAATTAGTCAGCCTTGTGCAATTTGTTTATTGGCATCTAACAGGACGTGCCGTGGAAATGCAACAGGAGTCCCAAGGTAAAAGGCATTCAGCTCGAAAGCGAGTGGCTGGTAATTACTCACTTGTCTGTGGGAGAGGACGGGGAGGTCAGAGTCTCCCGCTTCCCATGCCACGTTCTCTCACCTCTCGTACTTTTGTGCCCCTTTGCCTCCTGACTCCTACCCTTCATTGTGTTGCTCCCATCTTCTCTGAGGTTAATCAAGAGGATCAGAAACCCTGGTTTAATTTTCCAACTGTGCCAAAATTTAACATTCTTGTTCATTTTCTGGTACCTTTGTTTTGTTGGGGGATCATTGGATCTCAATGAAAGCTATTACATGTCAGTTTTCTAAATTTGACCTGAATGACCCTGAATTGCTTTCTTTGCTGGAGATTTTCAACAGCTACGGCTTATTAGACACTGACGTATAAGCGAACATGTGTCATGTATCATGCTATCTGACATGACCTATGATGTAATCAAACTGAAGGGATTTTATATTCACTGGAAGTAATGTTGTTTTTCCAGCCTGAGTACAAGATTCCAAAATTTTCTTTTAGACATAACTGTGATAAATACTTGTTGCATATTTTTGTAGCAAGTTTGTCATGTGGTATCATTTCTATGTCCATTTTAAGGTTTGGTGGCATGAGCACATGAAAATCAAAACATCTTTGCACCAAAACATTCATTATATTATCTTGAAATCAGCAATGACCTAAGTTGCATGATAAAAAACAGCCCTTAATTTATGTCTACTTTTTTTTTTATTTCACTCTTATATTAATTCAAGTCATGGTGCCTATTTCAAAATGATAAACAGATTTGTGCCAAGCAGCTACATGAAGATAACTGCTGAATTCTTGTACTTCAGTTAAATGCACATAAAATTAATATTTCAACCTGAATGCAAGGCCATAAGCCTCTTTACAAAGGCAGCACATTGGTCCCTCCAACAGTATTTTTTTCATACACGTTGCGTAGCATGCTATCCTCTTCTAATCTATTTTTTTGATGTTTTTGTGCTCGAATACTAAGATTTCAAAGTTCTTTGAAGCTTGGTATTGCTTCTGCACACCAAAAGTCTCATTAAAAATGCCAGGTATAAGATTGAATATATGATCTTTCTTACACTGATGCAGAGCAGAATTAAAGGTCTCATAGAGCTGAGAGCCAACTGTTATAACCATGTCAGCATTTTCACACAATTTTATCTCAGTTTCATGCTGTTTCTGCCCTTTTGTAAATGGCACCTGGGGTTTTCTGGAATAATACTGTTTCTTCTGCATTTCTTAGGACCACATGTACCCATTTACAGCCAAGGTTATTCTTAAGGACCTGTACATGACATCCAAGCTTAATGCCATAACCAATGATAACGTCAGTACTAAATCCTTCTGGAGGAAACTGCAGACAATCAACTGGTTCATAGCCTGGATATTTTTTAGCTTCAAAAACCTTGATGTTATATCTTTGGGCATCTTCTTTATCCTCTGGACTGGCACTTGGAATTAAAATACAAACTTCTACATTTTCTAGTCTAGACAGCTCTATAGCCATCTGTCTCATGAGAGTGGAACGACCACCTTTGGTTGACTGCCTCCATTCCTCTAACACGGGGGTTATCTTCATGAGGGCAGTTTGGTCATTCAGATGATATCCTGTAAAAAAGTTTACAAATGATTTCAGAATTGTATAATCGCCCTTAATCCATATACATTAGTTCCCACTGAAAAAATTCATTAAATCAAAATGCCACAAATGTATTCGTATTTCACTAAAAACTCACGTGAATAGGCAGGAGCCAAGGGGTAACATTATTTTTATAGTTTCATTTTGTTCATTCAGTTAAAGTTATTGAAGGTTCTGGAATTCTGTGACATTTCTCCAATATCCCATTCACTCAAGAGCTGACGCATGTCTTAAAATGTTTTAGCTGAACATGGCTCAAAATATTTTTCTTAATAGAAGGTAGCCTCTGCTTAAAGCACATTTTGTCAACTATACATGTAGCACATTGCAAATAAAAGTTAACAATTACTTGAGTCCTACTGAAATTTTAGTTTTTCAATTCTCTGTTTCATATTTTCATTCAGTTAAACCCAATTTAACTAAACATGTTTTCTGGTGTGAATAGGCTAGGATATGAGATGTAAGAGTATGCTGTTTCCAGCTATATGTAACCTCCTTGTCAATATTCTGCCACTTGAAAAGGAAATTTTAATTATTGTAATTTTTCTCAACTCACTTTAAAGCACAAAGATTTGATCCTAAAATCAGAAAAGTATGCCAAACCATAAAATAAAACTCTTATTAATATTTCAACCCATTTCGACAAGATGATATTCAACCGGCCCCATTCCACTCCATCACAAAACTTATTACTTATTGATATATCACTAAGGGGTTTCCCATTTCAGAACAAGAGCAGTGATCATTAGAAGTAGTGTGCCTCTTTTCAGCTTTCTTAATGTGGCGCAAGATTAGTTAGGCAACCCTATTTACCTACAAAGGCATGTCTTGAAGCATTGCTTTATTTGCTACATAAAAAATGTTTGGACCCAATAAATTTCGTCCTACATTTTATAAAGCGCTCATTCAAGCCTTCTCGCTTATGCATTTCGTACACTGAATACTCCTACGCCTATTTGCCTAGCCGATATCTCGTACAAAAACGAGCGAGCCGAATAGGTGGCCGCATAAAGTATGTCATAACTTAAATAGATTGTTCAGCGACCCTCTCACCTTATCTGGAGGTGTAAATCAATTCACTTGATCGCGTGTTCCTCATAAAAATTTGATGACATCACCACAATGTGTACTTTAAATCATGAATGGCAATAGTAAAATTAACCTGGGAGCACGCTATCCCATGAGACATGGGAAGCGCGGGAAAAACTTGCAACTCCCTTGGGGGAGGGGCCAAAGGATTTTAGCTGTGTCACAATGAAGTTTTCTTGATCTCCCTAAAGGAGCTGCAATATTCTTACAATATCCCTTCATTAGCAGTTGATTGACAGTCAATTTTCTAATCTTCTCCTTCATACTCTGCTGGCGACGACTGATCCCCCTCTGTTCCCCCCTGAAAACCACGTGATCCATCTTAAATCCTTCACCCACCCCACCCACGAGACAAAAACATTGACTGGTCCCTCAGTATAACTCAAAGATCTTGAGGAGCCTTGAACTTGTTGTTCTGTTGTTAAGCACACAGGAAGCGGCTAGAGCACAAAAGAAGTGTGGGGAGAAACACGAGACGTACGGAGCTCCGTAGGGAGAAACACGAGAAGTACGGAGCTCCGTTAAGGGAGAAACACGAGAAGTACGGAGCTCCGTAGGGAGAAACACGGGAGGCAGTCGAGTGTTTCTCCCCACTTCTTGAGTACTTTCGCAATCTTGCAATCTAACTGAGCGTGAAAACTGTCAAAACTAGGAAAGTCCAATTCGTTCTCTCTTTGAGGACTTTCTTCTCTGCTCACGTCATAATAACGTGAATTACGGCGCTTAGCATGTTTTCAAATCTTTCTTTGGTTCTTCTGTTGCTACTTGCCGTCTCGCTTATTTCGAAATTTCACTTTCAGTTGACGAAAAAAAGCCAGAGAGAAGTCTCGGAAAAGGTCGGACAGAGTACAATTTGGCACATGGCGTGGCAGCTCAGCTCTATGTGTTGTACTCTGATAGAGCACGCTCTTTTAACTAATAACAGCTAGTTAATATCACGCAATAAAGACAACCGAATACAGTTCGTGGACCGTCGATGGGCAGCTACATATATTTTCCATTTGGGAGAAATACAACTGCCCAAATAATGGCCCAAATGGAGAGGAAGTAAAACAAATATAGTATATAGAGAGGAAACTAAAACGAGTATCTGTCACTAGTAATCCTGAGTGTTCTGGTAGTATGGATTGGCATACTGATAAGTTATAGAAACAGTCTTAGCTATTCTCTGAGGAAACTGGAGTAACACATTTAGGGGGGAACGAACATAACAGCAAGTTAAGAGATAAGATAAGATAAGATAAGATAAGATAAGATAACTTTATTTATACACGGTATTTCCATCAGTTGTTGATTATCTATAAAGGTATATCTATCTTCCTAACTATAATAAAATCTAATAATAACAATTCAAATAAAAGAAACAAATAAAAAAATCTGCTTTTCATGGAGGCCGTGTCTAAAATTTACTTAAAATTAAGATATTACTTTAAACTGTGGCGACTTAATTTAGATTTGAAATCGGTCAGTGAAGACGCTTGTCTTAGGTCTAAGGGTAAGTCGTTCCACAAGTGAGCTCCGCTGTACAAAAAACTTCTCTTAAGATAATCAGTTCGAGGTTGTGGAAGAACTAATTTGTTTTCCGTATTTCTTACACGATAAGCACTTATATTGTCACGATATACAAATCTTGATCTCAGATAATCTGGTGTCATACCATGTAAAGTTTTATACATTAAGATAGATTTTTGTTCCAATCTTTGATAGTAGAGTCTTCGCCACCCTAGTGCCCGGAACAAATCATCTGAATTACTATCATAGCTCGCAGACATTAGGATGCGAGCTGCCCGATTTTGAAGCCTTTGCAGTTTTTCAGAAAGGCCCTTGTTACAGTTTCCCCACACTACATTACAATAATCAAAATGTAGTTGAACAAGGCTATTATAAACTTTAATTAGAACATTAAATGGAGTGAGGTGCCGAATTCGTTTAATTGCACCAATGGCACAAGCTATCTTCTTAGAGATGTTTTCAATATGACATTCCCAGTTGATATTTTGATCGACATAAACTCCAAGGGACTTAGCGGAGGTTACTTGTCCTATTGCGATTTCGTTTATAGTAAGAGAAGGACTTTCCGTAAATTGTGATAACTTCTGATAACTCCACCTTAACAAGAAAGGTATTGCTATTTTAGCGAGTAATTTTGTAAATAATATAGTTCATTGATATGATTCTTACTTGACTACTGTGGCGACAGCTAACCTCACTGCCACCTCTAGCGCCCGGATCAAGTCAACTCTAATGCCGAAGTGTCGTGGATTTAAAATGGCTAGTTTGAATATCACCAGTCTTTTGAAACATATTGACGAACTTCGCGTTTTTCTAAATGATCTAAACATCGACGTTCTAGCCATAAATGAGACCAGGCAAAATAATAGTATTTTTGACCAGGAGGTAAAAGTCCAGGGTTATGATATAATACGCCGTGACAGGTCAACAAATGGCAGGTTTGGTGGTGGCGTATGCTTTTACATTCGTTCAAACATAAGCTATTCTGTACGCACAGATTTGGACAGTGAGCTCCTGGAAATAATATCAATTGAAATTCGTAAACACAACTCAAAACCGTTTGTTATTACTTCATGGTACAGACCCCCAAATTCACTCCATGAACTTTTCACGCACATCAACACATTATTAGGCAAATTAGATTCTGAAAACGTAGAACATTTTCTCATGGGGGATCTAAATTGTGACTTGCAATCCAAAGACAATGGAAATGTAAGAGCTCTTCTGAACATAACAGACATTTATGGATTGGAACAACTCATTAACGAACCTACTCGAATTACACCTTCTACAAGTACTTTAATTGATCTGATTTTCACAAATCGGCCAGAGAATGTGTATCGTTCGGGGGTGTCTCATGTCGCCATAAGTGACCACAGTTTAGTTTATGCATATCGAAAAATTTCAATTCCGACTTACTCCAAAGGAGTTAACTTGATAACATATAGACAGTTTAAACATTTTAATAGCGCAAATTTTTACGCGGACAAAAGAGAGGATGTCAGCATCCATCGAACAAATTTGAAGTATTGTGGCAAGTCGCTCAAAATTCGTTTTCTCTCCTACTTTCATATTTGTAGCCCAATATGTTCTTATAATTGTGGTGTAGTTTTTTTGTGAAAATATATTTTACTTTTCGAGAAAAATTACTTTTTTTGTTCGGCCGCTCAAATATGCAAATTTTCACCGTGAATATTACCCGGGTTGTGTGACCTCATGTAACGAAAGTACTAGACCTACGGTATTTCTGTTAACATAATCCTTTGTTTTATCATCTAAACTTAATCCCCTGTCGTTATTGAAGCTGGCAAAGGATTATTTATTTTTTGGTGAATATTTTTGTCCGACATACTTTTCCTATGTCGAAAAGTAGCATCAAAACAAAGACAGTTTTAACAATGACCGATATAACACAATCTACTGAGCTTCAAGCTTTTATAAGACAAAAGGATGGTCATAAAGTTACTGTAAAAATTTCCTTGTGTATTTGTGTTGTTCTATCTCGAGACGAACTCAAAGTCCGTCAAAATTTACTTGATAGCGATTATGAAATGTACATGGCGCGCCTACTTGTCGCCACCGTTAATTGGCATAAATCACTAGAATTTGTAAAAAAATCTAACGTAACACTATTACCTTGTTTATTTATGATTTTATTAGCCGTTTCGATAATTATATTACGCCTGGGTATTACTTTATGACAGGAGCTCAGGTTTTGCGTTGTGTTTTCCCCTTCCCTCATTTATATCATAAGCTAGTCACGCAATAATTGATACCGACACAAGTGAAATTTACCATTTATAAAGATTTTTGTTTACGTTGAATTGGAAATGTTAAAATATGTGCTTTCTTCACTAATCGTTGTTTCAGCGGCAGCGAAGCAGTTAAAAGCGGGTTGTTGCTTCAACGCTGCTGAAATTTTTAGTATTCAGACAGGCGTGCAAAGCGTGATGCTCTGGGAATAAAGACTTTTAGGGGCCTTTTACATGACATCCGAATAAGTTTTGTACAAGAACGAGTTCATACCGGTTGCCACATAATAACCAGCGTAAAATTTATCCGAAATGAGTCATTTCTGAGTGAGTTCTTGGGGTTTTCATTATAGAACGAAACACTCATTCTAGACGACCTTTTCTACCTGTACAATGTAGACGCGGCACGGCTCTCATATTTGTATGAATCCTCTGTAGGAGCGAGGGAACCATTGAAAAAGACAGAAAAGGATAAAAACACTTGCTTTTACAGGCTAATTGTTGCCACTCCCACACGGAGCACCTTTTATAATTTTATAGCGGTCGTTTTAGAAATTCCAGGCGCGCGCCCCCGCCCTCTTATGCAAAGGGGTCCCCCGGGGGTGCTAATACGTGCAGCACACTTGACATTTAGCAAGGACAAATTCTGATGTAATTTTGGCGAAGAGGAGCATGTTTTGTCAGCGTCAAGTTGCTAGTGCGGAAGGGCCCTTTACCACCGTGTGCATAATTACGCGTTCCCCCAGACAGCGGAAAGCCAAGAAAGTGTTCAGACATTAGTTCAGAAAATTCCGCCTCTGTCTGAATTTTTGGTAGCCTATTGACCAATTCCCAATCGAAACTTAACTCTGACGTCACGCGTAATTTCGCTCACGGTGGTAAGTAGCCTACTTACCGAAGCCAGATTGTACGAATATTCCAGACATCTTGAGTACTATCTGTGATACACACTTGCCAATTTCCCCATCAGCTTTTGGAATCGACTTAACCCTACCTTTACCATGGCCGGACATTTCTTTTGGCACCCTACATCTGCTATTGGAACCACGATTCCACCCAACACCGAGATTTGATGTGTGAGTGGGGCAATTTGTAAAATCATCGATATCTTTTGGCGTCTTGAAGATGCCGGTGTCCCAGAGGATTTGGACCCCCCTAGATTTGGACCCCCCGGTCCAAAACCGCTAGCGGATATGGACCCCCCAGTCTAAATCCGCTGGCGGATATGGACCCCCCCGGTCCAAATACACTAGCGGATAGGTCGTTTTTTTAAACCTTTTCTGCGATAGTTGAACACCACTAGATTCAATAGGAGACAAACTTGTGACACTAATTTATTTTGTCATTACATGTATTCATTGCCCGAGTGACGACATGGTTCGGTGCAAGTTGTGCGAGGAATGGTTTCACATGATTTAAGACTACCCCGGAGGGCGAGTGGCTCTGCATTGTCTGCAGATCGCCAGACTCTAGACGTCTTCGTAATTGTTAAGGTGTTATTTCGGATCCCTCAACAGTTAATAATCGTTAAAATTAGAAAATAAGATCGAGTTCGATGTAATAGTCTCCACTTTTGTTAAGACGTTGACATTAATGTTGATTAATGTTGATTTGCATCTGAAAATAAGCTGAGAGTTCCAATAGTTCAGAATAGAAACATTTTTACTTATCATAGGCTTTACGAACGACTTGTAGTAGGAGTAGTTTCTTCGTTCTTGGTCAGAAACTGTTTAATGTTATTATTTTAGAAAATCAGACTGAGTTATTTTTGTGACTGGACACAATAGTCTCCACTATTTTTATGACGTTTCGTATCAATGTTGATTCGCATCAGAAGAAGCAAAGATTTATCGTAACAATTTCAATAGTTCGAATGCAGTAGTTTGTTCACATCTGATTCTTACGTATACTGTACGACACGCTATAATAAATGCGGTAGAATTGGAACGAAATGGCTGGTTTTTTCTTTTACCTTTATTGAGGAATGTTGTGTTGTGATTGAAAAGAACATCGACAAAGCTTGCAAATAGAATTAGTTACCAAATATGATACAAAGGATGCTTAAAAGGGGAGTTTGGTAGGGGGGGGGGGTCCAAATCTGCGAAGGGGGGACCATATCCGCTAGCGGATTTGGATCGGGGGGGGGGGGGTCCAAATCCGCTAGCAGATATGGACCAGGGGATCCAAATCCGCTGTGACACCGGCGCGCGGCAAAACAAGATCAACTTCATTTTCTGGATCTGAAAACTTGCAACTCCGCAAGTGACTTGAAATGTCTTTTTAACAATCACGCAAGGGAACGACTTGGTCTTCTCGATAACTAAACCCACATGTTCCACTAGCGAACCATTTAACTAAATAGCAAATCTCTATGTTAGCATGTAAGATGAGACGCTTATAAAACAGATCAGTTAGCTAAATCAGTATGTAGCTTGTCAATCAAATTGATTACTGTAATCATACTTTGACTTCAGCCGGCAAAGGAATCATTGATGGATCTGGACATTTTAGTTTTCTGAATGCAGTAATTCCTGAAAGGTTTTTCTAGATGTCATGCAAAGAGGAAAAAAACCTATCTCTTGGTATTTCGGAGGTTGACTCATCTTTGAATTTCTGTGTCACGCTTGTCACGCAAGGGATATAATAAGTTAGAGAAGATCTGTAAACTGGAACTCAAATCTGGCTAGAATGTGGTAGAGCATAATTAACGTGATCATCGAAATAGCTTATAAAATCATAAATAAACAAGGTAAGAGTGTTACGTTAGATTTTTTTGCAAATTGTAGTGATTTATGCCAATCAACGGTGGCGACAAGTAGGCGCACCATGTATATTTCATAGTCGCTATCAAGTAAATTTTGCCGGACTTTGAGTTCGTCTCAAGATAGAACAACACAAATACACAAGGAAATTTTTACAGTAACTTTATGACCATCCTTTTGTCTTATAAAAGCTTGAAGCTCAGTAGATTGTGTTATATCGGTCATTGTTAAAACTGTCTTTGTTTTGATGCTACTTTTCGACATAGGAAAAGTATGTCGGACAAAAATATTCACCAAAAAATATATATTTCTTTGCCAGCTTCAATAACGAGAGAGGATTGAGTTTAGATATTAAAACAAAGGATTATGTTAACAAAATTACCGTAGGTTTAGTACATTCGTTACATGAGGTCACACAACTCGGGTAATGCACCTGTCAATTGAAACCCCCACCCCCCCCCACCCCGGGGAAGTATGGGGCATTGATGGGGGTAACTACGGGTTTTGGCACTTTTTTGTGTCCGAGGGGGTGGGGGATTTGTTGTTTTTTGTTGCATCAGTTTTGCCCGTGGGGTGGGGGATTAGTAAGGTTTTGACATTCGTGGACGAGCGAGGACTGAGGCGAGTGAGTCGCACCCATGTGCTTTAGGCGGATTCAAGATGGACGACATTAAGGTATTGTGTTGATTTATATTTTTTTCTAATTAAACTGAGAGCTCAAGAGTTATTTATTATAGTTTTGAAATCGATAAAGATGAAGTAAATATTCTAAAGATGCAGAATCATCAGATGATCATGACATCTTATGCATCTGTGGAAAGCCAAATATGACAGAGGAAATGATTGGGTGCGACGGGAAAAATTGCAAAATCAAATGGTTTCACTTTTCCTGTGCGGGACTAACTAAGGAGAACGTGCCAGAGGGAGAGTGGCTGTGTGGGGCATGCAGCACTCAGAGCAGGGTCTGAAGGTTGGTTGGGACATTATTTAACATGGTTTGTCCCAGGGGTGGGGGAATTTTTTCACTTTACTTGGGGTTTAGAAAGAAAACAGGGCCCCTATATATGGGGCATTATCACACTTTTTTTCTACTCCAAGGCTAATGCCCCATACTTCCCCGGGGTGGGGGGGGTGGGGGTTTCAATTGACAGGTGCATAATATTCACGGTGAAAATTTGCATATTTGAGCGGTCGAACGAAAAAAATTATTTCTCGAAAACTAAGTTAAATTTTTACAAAAAAACTACACCACAATTATAAGAACATATCGGGCTACAAAATATAAAAATAGGAGGGAAAACAAATTTGGGAGACTTGCTGCTCTTTGTTTGATGCATGCTGACATTAGCTCTTAAGACCGAGCTGGAGAGAACAAAATCCAAGCTCTCTAAAATCGCGAGTATCAAAAGACGAGGAACAATCGTGCATAGTAGAGCGCGTTGGTACGAGCACGGTGAGCAGAATAGTAGATATTTTTATAACTTAGAAAAAAGGAACCAAAAAAAGAAACATATAACGTCCTTAGTTAATAACGATAGTGAAAAAATCTCAAACCCGAAGGACATCTTGGAGGAGGAAGAACGTTTTTTCGAAGAGATTTATACATCAAGATATATGAACCCCAACTGCCTAACTTTCAGTGAGTTCTTTGAAACAGAAAATGCATTATCAGAAGAAATCGCGAAAACGTGCGAAGGTGTCATGTCTGTTCATGAGTGTGAGCTTGCGTTAATAACTATGGAAAACAACAAAACTCCTGGCACGGATGGGCTAACGCCTGAATCTTACCGCTATTTTTGGAACTTGCTCGGTTCATTTATGGTAAGTAGCTTTAATTACGCCTTTCGAAAGGGAGCTCTGTCTATCTCTAAACGCCAAGGGATTATTTTCTTAATTTCCAAGAAGAAGAAGAAAACCGAATATTTTAAAAATTGGCGACCTGTATCTTTACCTGTATACGTTTAATTTCGGTCTTGACTTCCGACAATGGATAAAAGTGTTCTAGACAGATATCTCTAGTTGCGTTTTGAATAACGGATACGCCTCAAAACATTTTCATTTAGAACGCGGGGTGCGTCAACGTTGCCTACTTTCCGGCACACTATTCGTTATTGCTATTAAGTTACTTGCGCAAAGTATTAGACTCTCAAAAGAAATGTAAGGTATAACGATAGATGAACATAATGAGGTTAAACTTTCGCAATATGTAGCTGCAGATGACACAACTGTACTTCTTTCTAATGTCCAATCAGCGTCAAAATCATTTGATTTATTATCGCTTTTCGAAAGGTTCTCTGGTCTAAAACTAAATCAAACAAAATTTGAAATGCTATGGCTTGGCTCTATGCACCACAGAAAAGATACCATACTTGATCTCCAAATGAGCGGCGAGCCAGTTTACGCGCTTGGGGTGCATTTTACATATGATCTAGAAGTGTCTGAAGAGAAGAATTTTTTTGACAAATTAGGATCTTTAAAGAAAACATTGAATAAGTGGTCCTAAAGAGACCTCTCCATCGTTGGTAGGATAAATATAATTAAAACACTAGCACTTAAAAAACTGGTCTTTATCTGCAGCGTCATGAACTCCCCTAAAGACTTATGTAAAGAAATAAAAAAGATCACGTTCGACTTTATTTGGAATCACACACCCACCAAAATAAAAAAGACTACCCTATCAAGCAAAAAACAGCTGGTGGCTTGGACATGAAGGATTCTTCTCTCTTCGACAAAGCGCCTAAGTTAAACTGGGTGAAACGGTTATGCTCTAACTCGAATGCTCCATGGCAGTACATACCAAAATCGCTCCTAGCCGATGTTGGCAGTACAGAACTGTTTAAATGTAATTATGATTATAATCTCCTTGACCTAGAAAACCATCTTCTTGCTTTCTACAAAGAAATAATTTTTTACTGGCAGGAAATCGCAACGGCCACACCTAAAAATAAAAGTGAGGTCCTCTCACAGCCAATCTGGAATAACCGATTTTTATCTGTGAATAAGAAAATGATATTCTTTCCTCATTGGTATCAAGCAGGAATAGAACAAATCTCGGACCTTTCTTGCTCCTGTGAGGGCCATTTCCTTCCATTTAATTCTTTTTGCAGTAAATTCAATGTAAAATGTAACTTTTTACAATATTATAGCATTCTTTCTTCTATTCCCCAAAACTGGAAGAGACTATTGCAAGAAGGTTCCAAAGACCCAGTTACGCCTCCCACCTCAATCTGTTTACTGTCATGCAAGACAATACACAGTATGCAGCTTAACCTTTAAGATCTACCTCCACCAACTTCTGAGAAAAAAACATTTAGCGTCTGGCGTCGTTAAAAGTGACTTGACTAAAATCTACCATTAAAAGCCACGAGAGAAATTAAATTGACGATGTTCCAATACAAAATCATTCACCGAATTTTACCAACGAATAGCTTGTTACACAAAATGAAAAAAGTTGCCTCGCCCTCCTGTCCCTTTTGTCCTTCTGAGTGTCGGACGCTTTGGCGTTTGTTTATAAACTGCATGCACGCAAGATCTTTCTGGAATAGATTCCAGGGTGGCACTCAGTCTCTAGTAATACGAAACTGCTGCTGTCAGAACTAGAGGTTATGTTCGGAATTATTCGCTGTCACTCCTACTGTTTAGTCCTCAACCATCTCATTATTTTGGGTAAATATTTCTTATAGGTTAACGCTTTAAATACCATAACGTACCAATTCGATGATTTTGTCTCACTTGTGCGCAAAAAAATTAATCTAGAAAAATATATTGCAGTCACTGGTAATAAGGAGAAGGAATTCAGGAACAAATGGAAATTTTTTTCTGTCTTTATAAAATTGTATTGTGTCCTTTTTCTTCTCAACTTTTGTATTTTGATATATTTCTTTTCGCTACCTATTTATTTAATAATCTATTAAATTCTAGAAAATTAATACCCTCTGTAGTGTAATTAACAAACAAAATTCTTATTAATGACTCGAACAATTAACATGCAAACAATAACGTTAATAGTTCAACTGTAATTCCATTTGACTAGTGCAATTGTATTGTAATATATGTATTGTAAGTAGTGCAAGTTAATGGAATGTAAGCATCGTGTAAGAAGTAAGTATAGTGTAAGTACATATATAAGTATAATATATAGAAAAAATAATAATAAAAATTAAAAAAACAAACAAAACAAACAAACAAAAAAAAAAAGCAAAAAAAGAACATTGACTTTATTTCGCTGGGATTATAATTTCGTTCGAATTCCAGTCTTCGATTAGAGACTGACCTACCACTAACAATTCACCGTAATTTGTTCTTGTTTTGTTGTAAGAGTCTCCGCTTACCACTTGTGGAGGAAAATTCTGATTCTTTTCAAATTGTCTTGAAACTTCGAGGATGTTCTGAGCGGCTAAGAAGCTGAGCGCATGACTCTCAAAACTTGATTCCCATCCACGTACAGCGCGGAGCAAGGCCTCTAAACACCACAACAGACAGGGGATTGTTTTGGGACCGGACAGTTTATTAAATGTATATATCATACGTAAATAATACACTAGATCATTACATAACAAAGATATTAGACGAATACACTAAACCAACGGTCCAGTAATCAAGAATAAATTACAAACACGAATGAGATTAATGTACAATCAAAACTGTCGATGGTGCGGGTGGGAGGGAAACCAAAACTTTCTTAATGTTAGAAGAAATAAACTTGTTGCTTGCTTGCTTGCAAGATTACCAATAACACGTGCACATATAGCTACTATACTAATTTCGAAATTAAAACGCTTTAGCGTGGTGAATAGCCATTGGCTCTACCCAAGTCTTATGACTCATATGCTGAACAAATTGCTCAATCTTGTAGAAAAGGGAAAGTGCTTACCTGCACCCTGCCAGTACCCAGTCCAGGCCTCCCAGTAATCGATGTCTAGATTCATATTAATAGAGATTAATATTCACGAAAAATAGAACGTTAACGGGGAAATTAATAGTGCGAAAAAAGCTTATTATGAAAATGCCTTCAACAATTGTTGTGGAGATCAAAGGAAAACATGGAAAACAATCAATGAACTGACCTCACGAAAGTCCACTAAAACTGTTATTAATGAGATGGAATATAATGGGGTAAATTCTGGAGATCAAACGGATATAACAGAAATGCTAAACTCCTTTTTCACAGAAATTGAGCCAGGCCTTAGTAGAGACGTGTCAGAAGTTGATAAATCCTTCGAAGAATTTCTTATTGAAACTGATAAAAATTTTGTTTTTGAAAAAACAACACCAACACATGTCTTTGCACTACTATCAAAGCTTTGCAAGTCAAAGGTAACTGGATTAGATAATATCTCAGCAAAACTTCTAACGGAATGTCCTGATGTTCTAGCGGAATCTCTTACTCATCTATTCAATCAATCCATAATGACTGGCATCTTTCCCGATGAGTGGAAATCTGCCAGAGTCACTCCATTGTATAAAAATACTGGGAAGCGCTCTGATCCGACTAATTATCGACCAATATCAATAATTCCAGTTGTGGCCAAAGTCTTTGAACGGATAATTTACGATCAGCTTTATCGTCATTTAACTAACAACAACTTTCTCTCGTGCCATCAATCTGGTTTTCGGTCTTTGCATTCCACGCTCACAGCACTTATCGAAGCTACAGATAGTTGGGCAACGGATATAGACCGTGGTCTTGTTAATGCCGTAGTGTTTTTAGACCTCAAAAAGGCATTTGATACAGTAGATCACGATATTTTGCTACGAAAATTGCAATACTATGGGATTTGTTGGACCAGTCATTATAAATAACAAGATTTAAATACTGTGCTAGAGCGGTAAAAAATGAACTTTTCTCCTATATAGGTCTGGCAGTCTTCACGCTCAAAGAGCCTGTAACTAATTCCAGAGAGGGAAACACGTTCCAATTCTAGTAACTCCTCAGACCTTAAAAAGAGTTCTAAAGTCAGTGATCTAGGTAAGATCTATGGGAAATCCTTCCTACAATTTCATCCTCTTTTTCCCAGTTCATGGTCTTCAACTTGTTTTTTCCTAATCTAAAATAAGTAAGTCAAAAGTTCCCATTTTAAGGCATTTCTTTGTTCCTTCACCGCTCGAATTCTTCGACCACTGAGAGTATGTAACATGCGTCATGCACATTGCAAAGATAATAGCTATCTTGAAAGCTTCGCGTAATGGGGAAACATCGGTTCTCGCTCACCGAAGAAAGATCAGTAGCAAATCTACTGCTTTACAGGGAAACGACAGAAATTGTATATTCCAGACGAACGTGTCGTTTGAAGTACTTTTTCCAAAACGAGAGCAAGTGTTTCAACGGGGTCTCCAAACACCAAGAAACAAATGAAAGCACGAGGTGTTTGGATACCCCGATGAAACACGAAGCACGAGTTTTGGAAATAACTTCTCATGATCACTCTTAAAGAAATAATAAACAAAGACTTCCAATTAGAATTGTTTGATGTTTAACATTCCTTCCTCGATAATTTCAATATCAATGATGTTTTTTACCGGCGTAATTAATTTGTATTTATGGTACGATTTAATTTATTCTGAGATGCGAAAGTTGTTGGAGTTACTAGCATTTACAAGTTGTCGTTTAGTCAGGATGTCTACCGCAACAAAGTCGGTCGAGAGATTTCGGCTGCCGAAAAGTGTGGAGGATGAGAAGAAAAGTGTTGATAATGCAGTACCGAAATCAAAAGCTTGTAAAACCAAATGGTCGTGTAAGGTTTTCGAGGAATGGAAACAGAATTGATCAGTAAAGTCCTGTACTTTGGAACCCGGCGGCCTTTTTACGACGAAAGACTTTGAAGAAGGAGTACAAACTCTGGACACGGCCATCACAGATGTGTCTGCATGCAGTGTGAACTACTGGATGCCGAAGTTCGTTCAAGAAGTAAGCAACTCTTCTGTGTAGAAAAAAAATTTTCTATTTTTGAACATGCCAAGTCTAATGATTGTGAGGTAAATGTTTTTTAAATTGGCTTACATAAGAGTATGAAACATTGTAAAGGCAAGGTTACTTGTGAGTAATTAATTTTCACTGATTTTGTGCAAGTTGTCATCGTGCATATGGCAATCGCTACAAATATTGAAGTACACTGAAGCACTATGATGAAAAAAAAATATTAAAGAAATAAAATAGCTGTTACTTGAGAAATACAAACAAGCTTGTCACTGGATGGCTTTCGTTCCATGTCGAAAAAAACAATGGTCACTTTTTCACCTCAGGATCTTCTTGATAATAATAGTAATAATAATAATAATAATAATAATGATGATAATGACAATGATAATGATGTCGATGAAGATGATGATGATGATAACAAATAAATAAAAAGCTGCTGCTTTATGAGTTTTAGTCGACTAAGTTAGTCCCGCGCTCTCACAGTAGTGAAAATTGTTGGAAAACTGACTGCCTTCAGCAGGCTCACTCGAAGAAATTTCTTGGGAAATCTAACAATTAGGTTACCCTCAAGGATGCATGAGTTTCTGCTTAATGCTGAATAACAAAAACATTGCTTGATGAGAGTTTCAATACGTTAAACGTATTTTATTACGGGTAATTTTAATTTACATTTTACAATGCTGGGCATCTAGGAACAGTAATTTAACTGACCACCAAATTCATAATTTAAAAGGTTTGCGTTATTACTAACTTCTTCTACCTAGATTTATACAAATAATCCTACCTAACCTTACATAGCTTTAACGGACGAAATTTATAACTTGATATGAAGAAAAATGACTGCCATCCTTACCAAATATTTCTGTAACACATTTTTTTTGGAGGGTGGGGGGGGGGGGGGGAGAATTCTCCATTAGCACACCAACAAGGGAGTGTAAAAAAATATACAATTTCTTGATAGTTTCGTAAAGTACAATATGTACAACATGTAATAATGACCTGAAATATAATCTAAAATAATTACATCTATTTTTGTTAAAATCAACCAGAAACCTTTTCATACCAATTATCTTGTTTACTATTACTGACAATTTAAATTTAGTAGTGCTCAGCATGAAAGAGACAAAAACGCAGGTCTAAAAAAAATTAAAAAGTGAAGTGGATAAAAGACTAAAATTTCACAGTAACCTTCCAACTAGACAATACCCCAAGAATAAAAAAAATCAGCAAATTGCCCTTTCTGTTCAGTGTGTTCTTTAAAAATAATCGCTTTCTGTATGCTGAGGGATCAATTTGAAAAGCTAAAATTCTACTTCGAGATTCGACCACGAAACAACACTATTGCTGACTATACTTAGTTTGCTGTTACATTACTCTGACTCTTGAGCAGCTGTTTTGGTTGTGAAGATTACTGTCATAAGTTTGCACATACTTTTTAAACCTTTCCATGAAAGCGACATGTGTAACCCAAAGATCAAGAAAACAGAGCATATACTAAAGCTACTCATTTTCCAGGATATCAGAGTTAAAAGACAAGAAAAGCACTGTTGTGTCAACTGTCAACCATAACAGTACTTTTGTGATAAGTCTTTACGTGCTAAAAGCTCGTCCTCTAAGGCACCACTTAAAACTCGGTAGGTCGCAGAGGAACCATTTTTCTGGGTCCAGTATTTAAGCACCTGGAAGCCTTTCTCAGTAAGGTTTTTATATCCGTGATCAATTGAATCCAGTTCTTCTTCTACTTCTAAGCATTCTCCCAGAATTCTCCACTTGTTACCAATATCTCTACCCAATCCCATTAACTCTTTCCTAGTTGGTTTGCCCTGTTTAACTATAAAAATGAGTCAAAATCATTTTTCTGACAATCTAGCCTCCAAATCACTGGTAAAGTCTAGCTTCAACGACAAAAATTTAATCACTCTATTTGCCCAATATAACAAATGAAATCAACCGACTTTATGGCCTATCTACTCACGAGATCTCATTGGCTGCTGTAAGAACCAAGTTTTCTATCAGGGATAATATTCAATCACACAAGCCAGTAAGTCAAGGTATTTTTACTTCCTTGGTATTCAACAGAGTAGCCGTAATTTGACTAATTTTGTTCAAAAAGTTTTCCTTTCCCTTAATAACTGTTCAGTTACTTACCCTTCTTTTTGCTGTCTCTTGGTTTACTAGCCTTCCCTTTTTCATTGTTGACTGTTTGTGCACATGTACCTGGATTTTAAATTCAGAAGTGTCAGAAAGAGCAGTCAGTAAGTAGACAATAATATAAAATTAAAAACCTCTAAAGTTAGTGATCATTATGAGAGCAGAAAAAAAAATTAAACAAACGAACCTAATACACTTCTCTCATCTATCATCTATCAACTATCAACAATTGTAAGTAGAAACTATCCGTGAAATGAAGTTTCTTATTCAACAAAACAATATGACCTATACCTGGGAATGGTATGGGAAGGTTGGGTGAAGATATGGAACTGACATGGGGCTCAATTTTGCCACATTTTACTCTTTGGAAAATTTATGGGTAGAGAAGCTAATGCTATCCATTGTATGGGAAAACTATAATTTCCATATATATCTCATATCAGCAACACATTTGCTTGCTCTACGTCTTCTTTTGAAAATAGTAAGAGGTTTTAGGTATCAATGAGTAAGCTCTGTTTTGAAGAAAACCTTAAACACAGAAATAAGAGGTAACCTCTCTTAATATCTTTTGCCTTTTTGAGCAACTAGATTGACCACTGGTACATTTTGACCTCAGGACTGAGCATTATATTTCCTCCCCCCATTCCATAAGCATGCAGGCACCACTGGGTACATCCTTAAAACAAAAGCTGTGCCTTAGAATTCCCATAGTTTGTGGGGAGATGCATTGATCATATGGTATTGCTATGGGACTGCAATCAGAAGTGAGCTTGATCATTATACTACATGATATGGGAATATTATGGAACTTGTAGAAACTCATAGCATTCCCATATCAGATGCTGCAGTATCAACGAATGATATGGGAACATTCCCATATCAGATGGTAGTATGCGTGGATGATATGGGAAATATGGAACTGTGAAGGGTGAAGGATCATATGGTATTGGTATGGGGCTGATCCATATCATTCCTATACCAGATACTATGGAAAATCTATGGAACTGTACCTTTTTCATTCTTATCCTCTCTGTTTGTTTTACTGGAAGCTTTAGCTTTTTGCTTTTTGGTGGTGGTTTTCTTGGAAACTTGAACAGATAAGGTTCACAAGAATTAAGTGCTTACAATGTCTCACAAACTTAAAAAAGAAAACTAAATTGATACAACTCACTGATGGTCTTGTAACGCTCACTGTGTTTGAGAATAGTCCATTTCACGGTTGTTTGAGGGTAAAAGCTAGTTTAACTTTGTCACAAAAGAGACAAGAAACCCGGCAAGGTTGGCATAATAAAATATTACTGAGAAAGGCAAGTTCTCAAGCCCACCCTTGTTGTTTGGCATCTAATAGTGCAAATGAAAAATTTACCATTCAAAGTACTTTAAAATTATATTGAAAGTCAATTCTAAAATAAAATTTAGAAATTAGCACTATGCATTAACGAGCCAAAAAAACACGACAATCTTCTTATGGAGTCCTGGTACCACAGGCAAGATAACTAACTTCTGCCATTGTACAACTCATGTACCACTTGATCTTTGAAAGCTTTTACAGCATATATCAGAGCTCTAAGAGCATATCTTTGACAAGGGTCTTGGTGTATTGAGACCAGGAAGCTATGCGTACATGTAGCACAAACATGCGCTTAGCCTTACACCAGTTTGTTCCGCTTCTATCTTCAAGCTAAATTTCCAAAATGGTGAAGTTTTGGTCTTCAGCTCCTACGAACTATTACAGACTGTAACTCAATCTTGATAAACAGCTGATTCATGCTTTGGAATGAATTACAAATTAAAGTTAATTAAAAAAATTCAGGTGAAATTTGGGAGACAAATCATTAACAGATCTGGTGCCGCAGTTAAGCTTTTTCATTAGTTTTCATCACATGTCAGTCTCTAAATCTAAAATAGAATTAGAGCCAGTTGTAACAACCTTTGGACTTAAAGCATTCTGTTTTAACTTCAATGAAATTTTAAACTCAGAAATCTAGAATGAAATTTACACCAAAACTCTCCCAAATGTCTAAAATATTAAAGCAAAATAAATTAGCATTGATTTGTTGCCTTATGCCTTTGAATGTAGTTAAAGAATGTTTGTGATGCATTCTCAAACAAAGTGATTGTGATGACATGTCTTTGCAAGCGACAATTGTTCACTATATACATGTAAATATATGCAGCTCTACCTTTTTGTTTGGCTTTCACAGGTTTCTTCTTTGAAAAATCAAAGTCCTCTTCCTCTCTATCACTGTCTGTGTCTGTGTTTGAGTTCCCATCAGATTTGGAATCTGAGTCATCTGTCTCAAAACTTGAGCTCTCTGAATTACTGGGGTCCACACTCTCTAAGTACAAAAGAAACTAAACTTTAAGACGAACAGTCAATGTAGTACCTGTTACAGGAGAAATTTTGGGTCAGAATGAATTCAGACTGCAGCTGGTTTGATTTGACCACATGAGAGAGCATTTATCAAATCTTTGACTGGGAGGAAGTAGGACATGACACCAATGAATTGGCTAATAAATGAGACGCCTCCATGGCCCTGACTATTATACATTTATGTGAAGGATTGCCAGTTAGATTACATTGCCTTGAGTGTTGACTCTTCAAAATTCTTATGGCCCCTTTAGCAATAGAAAAATGATCATGTCATACATTTACAACCCTTAAGACATAATTAATATGCCTTTTCTTGCAGGATATCTTACAAAAATGTGAACAAAACTGTTCACTCCACATCCACAATTGAATCAAACTGATCAAAGTTGATTTATGTTTTAACAGCTTAAGTGGGTCTGGTATAACCTAATGTGAGTCAGTAACATTTCATAACAAAAAAAAACTTTTTCTGGGAGAGAGATTGAAGGTTCTTCAAGTTTTAAAAGAAATTTTACAAATTGATCAATCCTTAAAAAACATCATGCTACTGAATAATTATGTACAGTGCATGTTACTGTACTAATTACAAGCTTTTTGAAAATCACTCAACTGAAAATGTCATTATCCTTTTGTCCTTACCCTGAAACTTCCTTTTCTTACTAGTGCTGGATACCCCAGAAGTTCCAGGTTCTCCAATAGGACCAAATTTACGTTTTTTGGCAGCTGAGCCTCTTTTCTCCTCTTGCTTATCTACAACGGAACCAGAAACTATTATGTAAGTAAGAGAGATGAAAAGGTAATAGGGTAAAAATGTGATATTTCACTCTGTGCTTGCATTTCCTCTTGCTAACTAGTTTTTCCAAAGAACTAAAGTTTGAGATTTTTAACCTGCAGAACAGGCATAATTTGTTGCGTTTTTCAAGCAAATGGAGAACCATTTAAGTAATAGGTAAGTTAAGTGCAGGTCATGCACAGGGTAGGAGTGCAAATAATATTACTCCTCCCCATGAATTTGTGCTTGCCTCATGCTTGCCTTATGGTTGCCTTAATTCTACTGAAAAAGGCAAAAGAATTTACGCCTGTTCTGCAGGCGAATATATGAATCCTGGCATAGCAAGCTCATATAATAAGTGCTTCATTTTGATTTATTGAAATAATATTCACCCCATAATTGCCATGAGCTGAAAACAGCGGGCTCTTCTGGCCAGTGGCAATGTATTTTCACAAGTGCACGCTCATGTAGAACAAAGCCTTCCCCCATTCCTCACTTTTTCTTTCATGGCTCTAGTCAATATTGGGAGTGGTATTCTACCCTAGGGGGGGCCAGGCTGGCTGCAGTGGCAGCCTATGAGTACCCCAGAGGCCGAACAGTTAACCCTTTTACTCCCAAGATATCATTAGTAATTCTCCTCAGTTACTGCCATACAATTCGTATGATTTTAGTTCTGAGAATTTGTTATCGGATCAACTAATAATGCCCTAAGTGATTTTTCTCTTTATTCTCATCACTTGTTTGCTTGATATATTGTATGGATGTTGTGAGGAGAAATTCTGTCTTGGTCTTTCATGGGAGTTGAAGGGTGAACTGGATAAAATTGAAACACAGTTAACTGTAGCACAGTTAAGTGATGACCTAAGTCATTTGTATTATCAGTCAGCATGGTAACTATAAATATAATTATAATTTGTTATAATGTTGATTTTTGTTTGATACTTTAAAGTCCAAACTTATTATTTATAAAGTTACTAACAACTAATAGTTCATTGAACAAACTTTCACAATTAAATGCCTGCCTGCCTGTTTCAGATTGATGCACCATTACTATAGCTACCCAATTGATTTTGGAATAAATATGTTCAAATATTAGCAGTGCTGTTGAAGTTAAGAGGGCCTCCAAGCACTATACTGTTCAAGAATAATTCATGTATGCAGCCCAGCCACTAACCTATCCATGGGTTGCAAATGGCTCTGTGTAGAAAGCTCAGGGGGTGGGAAGCATTATATATAATTAGTAATATTGTAACCATAAAAATAGGCATTCTACTAACCAGCCACATTTTGTCCAGAGGCACATGGTTCATCAT
The DNA here is from genome assembly GCF_964200805.1 of Pocillopora damicornis. Lineage (NCBI taxonomy): Eukaryota > Metazoa > Cnidaria > Anthozoa > Scleractinia > Pocilloporidae > Pocillopora > Pocillopora damicornis. Next base: position 34,911,143 of record NC_142671.1, read on the forward strand.
CAGAACTTTCATCCTCATCCTCTGATGAACCAATTTCAATCATGATCCTGTCTTTTTGGTCAGGTTCTGATGGGTGGCCTGCAAGTTTGTAAATATCTGTCAACAGCTTTAATTTAATATCTTCTATTTGTAAGCCATTAGATCATGCAGTAGCGCATGTTTTTGGTATAATGCATGATATAAAAGTATATAAACATTCACAGAGAACAATAAAGAGAACATGTCTCACAGTCTTTCTGATGACTCATTTTTTCTGCTTTCTTTTCTCCAACAGGTAAAATTTTCTTGGGGTCTTGTATTGCGGTTTCTTTGCTGAAAATACAACATGTCATTGTGTTATATGGAAAACCATATTCCCATAAGATATAGCTCTTACCAATTAACTAAGTATTTTTTTCTTTTTGCTAACATGGAAGTCAATGCATTGTGATGATGGATTAATGTCTACAGTAATAAACAAAATAAATTAACACAGCTACACAGAGATTAGTGGCTAGTAAACTCTCTTGTCTAAAAACAACAATGTTATCTTAGCCAACAGTGGGAGCTAGCTAGTCACTGTGCAAGGGTAAAATTTTCTTGTAAAAGATGCTTTGAGCCTATCTGGAAGAATTGATAGAGAACTAAATGATGTGTTTGGACTGCAGAATAAAGATATTGATGCTGATAAAATAATCCTCACACCATCAGAAACAGAACAAAATGCTAACCATGGAATCCCTAAGAGTGACTTAATCTAGCATTTAATTTCTCCTCATAATATCACCCCGTAAACCACAAATTAAGGGTAATCTAGGATCCAAGCAAAAATTTCTTGCCTCCTCTTTGCTTTGTAGCCATCTTCATTATCTCTCTCCCCCTTCCTTACATCAGCAACTAATAAAGGGTTGGAAAAAGAAATTCAAATTTTTTACACCTTAGTTGACCAAAATCAGTTGGGCATGTAATTAATATAAAATTCAAATTTTAAATATCTGTAAATGAACAAGTTGCTCACTGAATAAATACTTCCCAGAACCCACTTTTTACAATTACTTAAAGGACAGTATTTTTACTCTCTGATAGCTTTTCATATCAAAAATTAATTAAGGGTGGAAGTAAAAATCACCTGGATGTTATTGTGTTGTCAATAAGGTCAATAAGGCTTCTACATGCTGAGCTCTCAACTCTTACACATTGAGCGTGAAACTCATGCAAACAAATTCAAACCAGGCTCTCATGCTGAAACTAAAAATTTGTCGCTCATTTAAGGTTTCTGATGTAAACTGTTGATTTACTCCTTGTTATACCTTTGTATTTGCTCTCCAACAATAGAAATAATTGAGAGTAGTTCAATTTTCTCCAAAGCAGCCTTTTGGCAACCTACTTAGTTAAATCAAGTTGCAAGAAAAAAGGAAGAAACTTTGTGGGATAAAAGGATGCAACTAACGCTGACAATACCACTTATGTCTTTGAGACATAAAACCAAGTACTCAATTCCATAAGGATTCTTCTATACCAAATTGTTTATCTCTCTTTTAAAGAATGTTACAGCTGGTTTGTGCCATGTTATGCATGACCAGCAAACACAAGATAATCTATGGCCAAATTTGCCAATTGCTATGGCAACCAAAACAGTTCTAAATTAAAGCCCTGCTTAGTCAACATCACAAATGATTCCTGTGGGGTAATGTTCCTTCAGGTGAATTTGAATCATCATCATCTGGATTTTGCCCCTTAAAGTGATATGTAATAAAGAAGTTTGCTGATCATGTTGTAACAGAAGTGTCTAAAGTGATACAAAATTTCCCTGGAACAGATGTAAAAGCAATCTGGTTGACAAATAACAATAAATCCAAGTAACACTGTTCCTTCACTCTAAGAGTAAGTCACCTTTTCATAACTTTCCAAATACTTGAGAAGAACCTGCATTTGATGCAAACTGGTGTGGATTTTCAGCAAGGTCTCTCAGAAAATGGAAATACCCTTATTAGGGTATTCAAATTGAAAATATCATAACTATGACATTATATTTTCCAGGAATTGTGTTCCTCAATATTCAAAAAAGTCCAAAAAAAACATTGGTATATTGATTTAATTGAAATATTTTGTACCTGCTCTATATAAAAAGGATGCAGTTTGTTGATAGCACTAGGGCATGTTTAAAAAATAGACAAGTGAGTAATTACCAGCCACTTGCTTTCGAGCTGAAAACCTTTTGCCTCGGGACTCTTGTTGCCTTTTCTCAGCATGTCCTGTCATGTCAATAAAGGAATAACAAATTACATAAAGGCAACTATTTTCAAAGTATCAGTATGACTGTCATTCATCTACATAAAGTAATCCCCACATGAGTAAAACATGTAGATGCAGGTGTACTTCAACTCATATCATTACAAGGGAACTAAGGAGGTAAAACCTGTGATAGTATTAAGCCTTGTAAGTAACTGTGATTAATATTTGATGGAAATTTTTTGTGGCAAGCTTGTTATCTGGTGTAATTTCTATGTCCATTTTTAAGCGTTAGTGCCTTTGAGCACGCAAAAGTCAAACATCTTTGCACTTAAACATACACATTGTACTAAAATCAGCAATGATCTAAATTTCACAGATACAAAACAAGCCCAAATTTCTCTGTACTTTTTCATGTTACTCTTATATTAATTCAAGTCGGGTGCCTTTTTCAAAATGATAGCAGATTTGTGCTTATCAGCTACTACATACTTCAACTGAATTATTTCAAATCTGGTAAAGGCATATAATTAAACAACCTGAATGCAAGGTCCTAAGCTTCTTCACAAAAGTAGCACATTGGTCCCACCAACTGTATTTCTCTTTATATTTGTCACGTAGCATGCTTGCCTCGTCTAATCCAGTTTTCAGATTTTTTCGTACTCGCTTGATTTTTTCAGCCCAGTCAGCTTCTTGATGTACAATGCATCCGTGCCCTGAAGTTACTTCCTTTAGAGCCTCTGCCAAGCCAGAATTATGGGTAATAAGGATTGGTACACCTGCTGACAGTGCCTCCAAAGCTGTGAGACCAAATGCCTCTGTACCTGAAGGCATCAAAACAAGATCCGCTTCCAAAAATAGCTGAGCCAGCTTTCTTCTTTCTTCGTAAAAACTTTTCACAATCAGTTGACTACGAGAGACCCCAAGACCTTCCAACCTCTGAACCAGTTTCTCTTTTTCTCCCTCTGGGGTACCAACAACTTTGAGAATGTATGATGGCTCATACTTATTAAGATGTGCCACAGCTTTGGCAGCAACATGAAAACCTTTAAGTTCAAAGTCTTCAGTGTTCCCTCTGCCAAACACTAGGATTTCAAAGGTCCTTGACTTTCGGTATTGCTTTTGCTCTCCAAAAAACTCATCAAAAATGCCAGGTATAAGATTGAATATATGATCTTTCTTACACTGATGCAGAGCAGAACTAAAGGTCTCATTGAGCTTAGAGCCAACTGTTATAACCATGTCAGCCTTTTTACACAATTCTACCTCAGTTTCGTATTGTTTCTGCCCTTTAGAAAAGGCATCTGGGGTTTTCTGGAATATTGCTGTTTCTTCTGCATTTCTCAGGACCACATGCACCCATTTACAGCCAAGGTTATTCTTAAGGACCTGTCCATAACATCCAGACTTAATGCCCTGACCAATAATAAAGTCAGTGCTAAATCCTTGTGGAGGAAACTGCAGACAATTAACTGGTTCATAGCCTGTAAGTTTCTCAGGTTCAAAAACCTTGATGTTGTATTTTTGGGCATCTTCTTTATCCTCTGGACTGGCACTTGGAATTAAAATACCAATTTCTACATTTTCTAGTCTAGAGAGTTCTATTGCCATCTGTCTCATGAAGGTGGAACAACTGCCTTTGGTTGATTGAGTCCATTCCTCAGTCAAAAAGGTTATCTTCATGAGGGCAGCTTGCTTATTCAGATAATGTTCTGTAAAAAGTTTACAAATGATCTCAGAATTGTATGATTTCCCTTGATCCATATGTATTAGCTCCCACAGAAAAAGTTCATTATATCAAAATGCGACACAAGTATTTTTATAATGACTGTAAATATATGAAAATAATATATGAGCACTGCCGTTGAAGAAACGAATATAGAAGTGATCCTGGCAGTTATGAACACTACTGAATGAGTAGTAGAAATAAAGCCTGAAAAAAATTCAGGCCCGTATGAGATACCGTACAGGCCTGTTTCTGATTATCTGTCAGTTAAACCCAGTTTAATTAAATATGTTATCTGGTGTGTCAATACGCTGAGGTCTAGGAAGCAAGAGTGTGCTGTTTCCAGCTATAAGTAGCTTCCTTGTCAATGTTAAGCCTGCTACTTGAAAAGAAAATTGTAATTATTACAATTTGTTCCCAGCAGAAATTTCACTCACTTCGAAGCACAAAAATTCGATCCTAAAATCAGAAAAGTATGCCAAACCACAAAATAAAACTCCAACCGATTTTTCAACCCAAATAGGTCGATGATATTCACCTATTTTCACAAAGCATTATACCATACATATTACTGATCGGCAATTTCGTATACGAGCGCCATTTCAATCCATCACAAAACTTATTTGTTACTGATATATCACTTTGGGGTTTTCCATTTCACAACAAGAGCAGTGTTAAGTGAAATATCTGCTTTCTAAATATGGCGCAAGATTAGTTAGGCTAGCCTATGTACATACAAAGGCATGTCTTGGATCATTGCCTCATTTGGAACATAAAAAATGTTCGGATCCAACTAATTTCGTCCTACATTTTGTAAAGCGCTCGTTCAAGCCTCCTCGCTTATCTCATAACCCTTTGTATAGGGTCTGTGATGGAAGTTTCCAACCAAGGCATCAAACTACATGCTGTTGAAATTTTAATATCACTCTTTACGATGCTGGATGGATTTATCCTCAAGTACCTTCTTTTATTTTAAACTCTTGTACACTAAATGCTCCTACGCCTATTTGCCTAGCTGATACCTCGTGGAAAAACGAGCGAGCCGAATAGGTGGCCATATAAAGTATGTCACAACTTATACAGATTGTTCAGCGATCCCTCTCACCTTATCTGGAGGTGTAAAGCAATTCACTTGATCGCGTGTTCCTCTTGAGAATTCGATAACATCGCCATAATGTGGTCTTGAGATCATGAATGGCAACAGTTGACTTAACCCGGATCCACGCTATCCCATGAGACATGGGAAGCGCGGGAAAAACTTGCATAAATTTTGCAGGCATTCTGTTATGAAATGCTAATTGTAACTCAAAAACTTGGGTCAGCTCGCATAAACCCTCACGGTAGGGCCTCGGTCAAACGAAATTCGTTAATCCAGTACAGCAACATAAAGCAGGATGTGACAGAGATAAAAGAACTTTCATCTGCGCGTGACAAGGAAAAATCTGATGAGTTCCCGCTGAGAGGACTCGAGCTGCCACTACTCACACTGTAATATCTCGCGCTCTAAAGCTCTACCTAGTTAGCTCATTGACAAGTCTAAGGGGAGGTCGTCGTGCACCCCGCTTTCCTTCCCCCCCGCCCCACCCCTTGTGAGATGATTTTCTTCTGGTAAACTACAAATAAATATCATAATTCAGGCGGTGAAAATGTGCATATTCTGAAGAGTATACATGTCACCGCATTTCAAATATTTACCAGTGGTAGATATTCATCCATGCATCTTGTTAGCCTGTCCCTCCCCCCCCCCCCTGCACACATACACCCATACTCCCAGGCACACACATACACGATACTTCCCCTCAAGGGATCGGTCATTATTTATTCGCTTGGGGGAGGGGTCGGAGGATTTTGGCTGTATGACGATAAAATTTGCCTGATCCCCCATAAGGCTCTACAATATTATTTTAATTTTCCTCGATTAGCAGTTAATCGACAGTCAATTTTTATAGTTCTCCTTTGTTCTCTGTTGGCGACCGCTGATCCCCACTCTGTTCCCCCTGAAAATCATGTGATCCCTCTAATATCTTTCACCCACTCCACCCAGGAGATAAGAAGAAACGACTGGTCTCCTAATACGACCATGCTGTTCCGTTGCAAAGCACGTAAAGAGCGGCTAGAGCACGAGAGAATTGTAGAGAGGTAGACAAGACGTACGGAGCTCCTTAGGGAGACACACAAGACGTAGTCGAGTTTCTCCCCACTTCTCAAGTACGTTCGTAATCTTGCAATCTAACTGAGCGTGAAAACCGTCAAAACTCGGATAGTGTAATTCGTTATCTCCATGAGGATCTATGACGATTTTCGTCTCTGCTCATGTTATAATAAGGTAAATTACGGCACTTGGCATGTTTACAAATCTTTGTTCGGTTCTTCTGTTGCTACTTGCCGTCTCGCTTGTTTCGAAATTTCCCTTTCAACTAACAATAAAAAAAGCTAGAGAGGAGTCCCGGAAAAGGTCGGACATAACACAACTTGGCAAATGGCGTGAAAGCTCAGCTCTATGTTTTGTACTCTAATAGAGCACGCTCTTTCAACCAATGACAGCGCGCGTTATATCCGAGCTTTATTTTAAATAAATTTCACAAAAAGTAAGTTCTGGGGGCGAAAATCTTAAGTCAAAGAGTGGTCAAATCCATGGTAACAAGAGAGTTGAGCTGAAAAGTATGTTAAACCAGGTGATCAAATTTGCTGGTGTACCGATTTTCCAAAAAGCTGAGGGTACACTGCCGCGGAGGAGGCTTGGATACGAGGTGAATTTTTTTCTAGATCAGACGTGATACGGTGAATATTGCGTTCGTCTATCACACTGTAAGTAAGGTGCATAAACATGTTTTGAAACACCACACCTTAAACGTTCAAGGTGAATACACTCCATGTATTTGATAATCGAGCTAAATATTCCATTACGTTACATAAAAGACAGTTGCTAAGCAAACACTAGTTAACTATAATACTACCAAGGCAAAATAAAAATATTGTCATTCTCGATAAATTTTGTACAAAAACAAATTAAAATTGTGAAAACCAACGACGAACGACTACATATGTAGCGTTCCCCATACACTAAAAAATGCTCACATAATCACTAACCTAGTTGCTCCAAACAAGCACTTATTTTATTTTTTAAGACAGTATATATAGTTGTCTGCATCAAAAAATTTAGGGTACTCATCGAGTTTATCTAAAATACTCCAGCTTTACTTTAAAGAACTTCTCTCTTGAGCTGACATACGATCATTCTAAAGCTTCAACATTCTCCCCCATCTATGCGTCTTTCCTTCAATAGATGCAATCAAATGCGTGTATAATATTAGCTAAACACATGTTATACAATGTTGTAAAAAGGCTATCAATAAAAGAATGCAAATCAAGGATAAATTAATCATTAGATTCTCATAATTCATAGCCACTTGGAATTTATCGCTAACTAGTAAAGTTATTTATACTTTCCACCCAGTGGCTGTCTCTATTTAGACTAACTGCAAAGTTTTGGTATAAGTAATACCAAAGAGATATTATCATTCAAAACAATACTTTTCTGCTAAGTCTCTCCGCTGTACCATATTATGGACTAATGCATCATGTAAAGTCTTATAGTCTGCAGCTTCCCCATTGTTTGTTTTCCACAGTTTCAGCATATGAAATCCTCTTTGAGACAAAGTCCTATGGCTGTCTTCAATTTCTTCTATGTCATCTTCTGTAATTCCAGGTAGTCGACGTGCCAGTCGATCCCACTTGACACCAATAGCTTTGCCAAGTGTTTGAAGGTCATCATTACTTACTACTCCCTCTTGAATATAAAAACAAATAAAGAGTTAGTTATTTCAAGATTAACAGCTTTAAAAATTGTGACTCAGGAACAATTATAGAATCATTCATTGCTAGGGATTTTTTTTAAGGGGCAGGGGAGAGAGCAAAGGCTTTTTTTTTGTCATCCCAAAGATTTTCCATCAGATATTGTGGAGGCAGGGTGGACAAGTGGTTAGGACACAGGATTTGTAGCCTGGTGGTCCTGGGAACAAGCCCTCCACCCTGCCACTCACTGGATTGTTCTTAAATGGTTCCCTGAATTCAACTCCTTGGCTCTGCTTTGTATATAGCTAAGTGCAGCCTGCCTCCTGCCAGTTGGGGTTTTTACAGTCTGTTTACCTACAAAGTTTGGGACTAGATTGTTCATATTTATCCTTAGATGAACCTTGCCTGAGGAGACTGGTCAATTTTAAAAGTATACAAATACATATCCAAGCACACATTCCTCATATTATCATGTATAATTTGTTGAATCAAACTGATTAGATTTAATTTTATGTCTGACAGCTAGTGGGGGTATATATAACTGATTGGAACAGAAGATGATTCCCTTTGTGCTGGTAAGATGGACAGCATACCTGAAGCCTGAGACAATGAAGCAGAAGATGAAATTGTCAACAAGTTCAAGATGGAAGATTAAAAAACCTACAGTAACATAATTGTGCTCTCACTTCAAAGAAACAGCTCTTTAAGGAGCCATCGCTGGATGGCTGACTGGATGCAAAAAGACTGCTGACTATACCACTTAATGTCTTTGAGATAATAGTACCATGTGGCTATTGTAAACCTAGTACTTCCATAAGGATTGTATTATGAAAAGTTGTTTATCTCTATTTTGAAGTACGTAACAACTGGCTAGTGTCATGCCATGCATGACCAGCAAACACAAGATAATCAGTAGTGAAAAAAAATTCAGGCCTATACGGGATTTGAACCCATGACCTCTGCGATACTGGTGTAGCGCTCTACCAACTGAGCTAACAATTGAGCTACCAACTGAGCTAACAGTTCTTAACCATTTACAAGATAATCAATGGCCAATTGGCCAATTGCCATGGCAACCAGAACAGTTGCAACTTAAAGCCTTGCTCAATGATACCTGAGGAGTAGTTTCCCCTGACAGGTGAATTTAAATCATCATCAGTAATTAATTAGTTTGCTAATCACCCTGTATAACAAAAGTGTCAAAAGTGAGATAAACATTTCCCTGGAATAGATGTAAAAGCAATCTGGATGACAATTAACATGAAATAAAATCCACAGATGTCCAACAAATGTAAAGTAACACAGTTCCTTCATTTTAAAAGTAAGTCACCTTTGTGTCGCTTTCCAGATATGTATGAAAAATCTGCATTTGATGCAAACTGGTCTGAATCCCCAGAAAGGTCTGTAAGAAAATGGAAATACCCCCATAGGGGCATTCACATCAAAAATGTCTTAACTGTGACATTATGTTGTCCAGGAATTGTGTTCCTCAATAATTAAAAAAAGTCCAAAAAAAATATTGGTAACGCTAGTAGGGCATGTTTAAAAAATAGATAAGTGAGTTATACCAGTAAAACCAGCCCCTCGCTTTTGAGGTGAATGCCTTTTGTCTTGGGACTCCTGATCAATTTCCTCAACACATTCTGTTAGATGTCAATAAATGAATGGCAAAAATTACACAAAGAAAACTATTCAACTAGACAGCTGACCATACCACTTAATGTCTGAGATTATAGTGCTACGTGGCAATTGTAAACCTTAAGCACTTCAATAAGGATTGCATTATGGAAAACTGTTTTTTTTTCTCTTGTAAAGAATGTTACAGCTGGCTAGTGTCAGTTGCCATGGCAACCAAAACAGTTGCAACTTAAAGCCTTGCTTAGTCAACCCCACAAATGATTCCTGTGGAGTATTGTTCTCACTGGTGAATTTAAATCATAATCATATGGATTTTGCCCCTTAAAATTATAAGTAATAAATTAGTTTGCTGATCACCCTGTGACAAAAGTGTCTAAAGTGAGATGAACATGAGATGTAAAAGCATTCTGGGTGACAGTTAGCAAGAAAAAATCCACAGATTTCCAACAAATATAAAGGAACATGGTTCCTTCTTTTTAAAAGTAAGTCACATTTTTGTCGCTTTCCAGATATGTAAGAAGAATCTGCATTTGATGCAAACTGGTCTGAATCCCTAGTAGGGTCTGTCAGAAAATGGATATACCCCTATTTGAGAGCATTCACATTAAAATGTCATAATTATGACATATTACATTGTCCAGGAATTATGTTCCTTGATATTCAAAAAAAGTCCAAAAAAAATATTGGTATTTTAATTTCATTAAAATGTTTTGTACCTGCTTGATTTAAAAAGGATGCAGTTTGTTGATAACACTAATGCATGTTTAAAAAATATACAAGTAAGTCATTACCGGCCCCTCGCTTTCGAGGTGAATGCCTTTTGCCTTGGGACTCTTGTTGCATTTCCTTAGCACGTCCTGTTAGATGTTGATAAACAAATAGCAAAAATTACACAAAGACAACTTTTCAAAGTAACAGTGTAACTGTCTTTTATCTAAGCCCCACATGAGTAAGACATGTTTGGGCAGCTGTACTTCAATTCATATCATTAAAATGGCACTAAGGAGGTGAAACCTGTAACAGTGTTAAGCCTTGTAAGTAACTGTGATTAATATTTGCTACACATTTTTGTGGCAAGTTTGTTATCTGGTGTAATTTCTATGTCCATTTTAAGGCTTGGTGCCTTTACATAAGCATGTGGAAATCAAAACATCTGTGCACTAAAATATACATATTGTACTGGTATCAGCAATTATCTAAATTACACAGATACAAAACAGCCTCTAATTTCTGTCTACTTTTTGGTTCACTCTTGTATTAATTTGAGTCATGGTACCTATTTCAGTTCTCTGTTTCTGATTTTCATTCAGTTAAATCCGGTTTAACTACGCCTGTTTTCTGGTGGGTGTATACGCTACGGTATGAAATGCAAGAGTGTGCTGTTTCCAGCTATATGTAGCTTCCTTTTCAATGTTCTGCTACTTGAAAAGAAAATTTTAATTGTTATAATTTGTTCCCAACAGAAATTTCATTCACTTTGAAGCACAAAAATTTGATCCTAAAAATCAGAAAAGTATGCCAAACTACAAAAAAAACTCCTGCAAATATTTCAACCCATATTTACATGATGATATTCACCTATTTTCACAAAGCAGTTAGTATACAATACATATTACTTATCGACAATTTCGTATACCGGTGCCATTCCAACCCATTATAAAACTGATTACTCATCGATATGTCACCCAGGGGTTTTCCATTTCAGAGCAAGAGCAGTAATCATGAGAAGTAGAATGCCTCTTACTATCTTTCCAAATGTGGCCCAGGATTAGTTTAAGGCTAGCCTATGTACTTACAAAGGCAATTGTCTTGAAGGATTGCTTCATTTGCGACATATTAAATGTTTGGATTCATCCAATTTCGTCCTATATTTTGTAAAGCACTCGTTCAAGCCTCCTCGCTTATCTTATAACCCTTGGTATAGGGTCAGTGTAATGGAAGATCCCAGATATGAGATCTCATCTCCTTAAGTTTCCAACCAAGGCTATCAAAGTACATGCTGTTGAAATTTTAATATCACTCTTTATGATGCTGGATGCATTTATCCTCAAGTACGTTCTTTTATTTTAACCACTCGTTCATTGAATGCTCCTTCGCTTATTTGCCTAGCCGACACTTCGTACTAAATGGAGCTTAAACGAGTTTTATCGCTGGCGATCGATGATTCCCATTCAGTATGAAATACGTGGCGGCAGCGAGCGGAATAGGAGGCCTCATGAGGTATGATGTATCAGCAATTATTCAGCGATCCCTCTCACCTTATCTGGAGGTGTTAAGCAATTCACTTGATCGCGTGTTCCTCGTGAAAACTCAATGACATCGCCACAAGCTATACCTGTAGTCATGAATATAATGACAACAGTCAACTTAACCCGGAAGCACGCTATCGCGTGAGACATGGGAAGCACAGAAAAAACTTGCATAAATTATGCAGGTACTCTGTCGTGAAATGCTAATAATTATAACTCGAAAACTTTGGAAGAGCTCGCATGAATCCCACAGCAGGGCCTCGATCAAACGAAAGAAATTCGTAAATCCAGTACAGCAACATAAAGCAGGATGTGACAGAAGTAAAAGAACCTCTTTCATTTGCGCGTGACTTATACACGACTTATGTATCTAGAGAAGCCTTGACTGTGCTCTGTTCTGTTGTAAAGTACGCTGGAAGCCGCTAGAGCACGAAAGAATCATAGGGAGAAACAGGAGACGTACAGAGAAACTCGTTATCTCACGTTATAGTAACTTAAATTACGGCACTTGACATGTTTACAAATCTTTGTTTGGTTCTTCTGTTGCTACTTGCCGGCTCGCTTGTTTCCAAATTTCACTTTTAATTAACGAAAAAGAGATAGAGAGAAGTCCCGGTAAAGGTCGGACATAGTACAGATGGCGTAACAGCTTAGCTTTGTGTTTTGTATTCTGATAGAGCACGCTCTTTCAATCAATGACAGCGCGCGTTATATCCTAACTTTATTATAAATGAATTGACAAAAAGTAATTTCCGAGGGCGAAAATCTTAAGTCAAAGAGCAGTCAAATCCACGGAATTGAGAGAATTGAGCCTAAGCGTATGTCAAACCAGAAGGTGATCAAATTTGCTGGTGTACCAGTTTTATCTGATAAATTTTCCAAAAAGCTGAGGGTACACTGTCGCGGAAGAGGCTTGGGTCCAACGTGAATTTTTTCTCGACCAGGCGTAATATGGTCAATTTTGCGTTCGTCTATCACAAGGTAAGTAAGGAGCATAAACACGTTTTGAAACACCACACCTTGAACGTTCAAAGTAAATGCACCCCATGTATTTCATAATCGGGCTAAATGTTCCATTATATTGCATAAAAGTCAGCTGCTAAGAAAACGCTAGTTAACCGATATATAGATTTAGCCAAATGAAAATATCGTCATTCTCGATTTCTACAAAAACAAATTAAAGCTGTAATAACCAACGACGAACGACTGCAAATGTTTCGTTCCTCAATCACTAAAAAAGGTTCACATAATCACTAACCTAATTGCTTTAAACAAGCACTTATTTTATTTTTTAACACAATATATATAATTTTCTATATTAAAAAAACCTTAGAGTACTTGATATATACTTTATTTTAAAGAACTTCTCTCCTGAGCCGACTTACGATCATTTCAAAGCTTCAACATTCTCCTCATCTATGCGTCTTTCTTCCAATCAAATGCGTGGATAAAATTAGCTAAACACATGTTGTATAATGTTGTAAAAAGGCTATCGATAAAAGGATGTAAATCAAGGATTAATTAATCATTAGATTCTTACAATTAATAACCTACTGGAATTTATTGGTAACTAGCAAAGTTATCTATACTTTCCACCTAGTGGCCGCCTCTATTTAAACCAACTGCCAGGTTTTGGTATGAGCAATATCTATGAGATATTATTATTCAAAACAATACTTTTCTGCTAAGTCTCTCCGCTGTACCATACTGTGGACTAATGCATCATGTAAAGTCTTATAGTCTGCAGCTTTCCCATTGTTTGTTCTCCACAGTTTCAGCATATGAAATCCCCTTTGAGACAAAGTTTTACGGCTGTCTTCAATTTCTTCTATGTCCTCTTCCTTAATTCCAGGTAGTCGACGTGCCAGTCGATCCCACTTGACACCAATAGCTTTGCCAAGTGTTTGAAGGTCATCATCAGTTACTACTCCCTCTTGAATATAAACACAAACAGAGTGTTAATTATTTTAAGATTACCAGCTCACTTGTTACATACTGTGACTCAGTAACAATTTTAAAATCATTCACTGCAAGTGAATTTTTTTTAGGGGGGGGGGGGGGGGAGTAAGTAGAGAAAAGGCTTTTTTGGTCATGCCAGAGATTTTCTATCAAATATTGTGGAAACAGGATGGACAAGTGGTTAGGACACAGGATTTGTAGTCTGGTGGTCCTTGGAACAAGCCTTCCAGGTATATATTATGTTGAATCGAACTGATCAGATTTAATTTGTGTTGTGACAGTTTGTTGGGGATATAACTGTCCATCTTATCAGCCCTTTGTGCTGATAAGATGGATGGCATACCTGAAGGCCAGGACAACGAAGCAGAAGATGAAATTGTCAACTGGTCAAAAATTATACAAAGACAGCTAATCAACCAAACGGCTCACCATACCACTTAATGTCTTGGAGATAATAGTACTATGTGGCAGTTGTAAACCTAGTACTTCAATAAGGATTGTATAATGCAAAATTGTTTATCTCTCTGTTAAAGAATGTTACAGCTGCCTAGTGTCATGCTATGCACGACCAGCAAACACAAGATAATCGATAGCCAAATTGGCCAATTGCCATGGCAACCAAACAGTTGCAACTGAAAGCCTTGCTTAGTCAAAACCACAAATGATTCCTGTGGAATAAAATTATTACGGGTGAATTTAAATCATCATCATATGGATTTTGCCCATGAAAATAAGTAATATATTAGTTTGCTTATCACCTTGTAACAAAGGTGTCTAAAGTGAGATAAACACTTAAAGGCAATCTGGGTGACAATTAGCACAAAAAAAATCCACAGATTTCCAACAAACATAAAGTTACACTGCTCCTTCAATTTAAAGGGAAGTCACCTTTTAGTCGCTTTCCAGATACAGAAGAAAAATCTGTCTTTGATGCAGACTGGTCTGGATCCTTAGCAGGGTCTGTCAGAAAATGGAGATACTCCTATTAAGGTATTCACATGGTAAATTTCATAACTACGACATTATAATTTCCAGGAATTGTGTTCCTTGATATTCAAAAAAAGTTCAAATAAAATATTGGTAGACTTATTTCATTATAATATTTACTTCCAGCTCGATATAAAAAGGATGTAGTTTGTTGATAACACCAGGGCATGTTTAAAAAATAGACAAGTGAGTTGTAATACCAGCCACTTTCTGTTGAGCTGAATGCCTTTTTCCTTGGGACTCCTGTTCAACTTCCTCAGCACATTCTGTTAGATGTCAATTAATGAATGGCAAAAATTACACAAAGGCAACTAATAAACTAGACTGTTGACCATACCACTTAATGTCTGACACAATAGTACTATGTGACAATTGTAAACCTAGTACTTCAATAGGGATTGTACTACGTAAATTTGTTCATATCTCATTAAAGAATGTTACAGCTGGCTAATGTCATGCCATGCACAACCAGCAAACACAAGATAATCAATGGCCAAATTGGCTAATTGCCATGGCAACCAAAACAGTGGCAACTTAAAGCCTTGCTTAGTCAATACCCCATGTGATCCCTGTGGAGTAATGGGGTAATGTTCTCACAGGTGAATTTAAATCATGATCATATGGATTTTGCCCCTTAAAATTATAAATAACAACTTAGTTTGTTGATCACCTTGTAACAACAGTGTCTTAAGCAAGATAAAAATTTCCCTGGAACTGATGTAAAAGCAATCTGATGGACAATTAACAAGAAAAAAATCCACAGATCTCCAACAAATGTAAAATAACACAGTTCCTTTATCTTAAAACTAAGTCACTATTTCTTTGCTTTCCTGATATGTAAGAAGAATCTGCATTTGAAACATGAAACAGGTCTAGATCCTCAGCAGGGTCTGTCAAAAAATGTAAATACCCCTATTAGGGTATTCACATTGAAAATTGTCATGACTATGACATGACATTGTCCAGGAATTGTGTTCTTTGATATTCAAAGAAAGTCCAAAAACATTTGTATATTGATTTCGTTAAATTGTTTTGTAATTGCTCAATATTAAAAGGATGCAATTTGTTGATAACACTAGGGCATGTTTAAAAAATAGACAAGCAAGTAATTACCAGCCACTCGCTTTTGAGCTGAATGCCTTTTGCCTTGGGACTCCTGTTGCATTTCCTCAGCATGTCCTGTTAGATGTCGATAAACAAATAGAACAAATTACACAAAGACAACTAATCAAAATATCAGTGTGACTGTCATTCATCTAAGCCCCACATGTCTTGAGTAACACATATTGGTGCAGCTGTACTTCAACTCATATCATTACAATGGAACTAAGGAGGTGAAACCTGCTATAGTGTTAGGCCTTGTAAGTAACTGATTAGTACTTGTTGCATATTTTTGTAGCAAGCTTGTGATCTGGTGTAATTTCTGTGTCCATTTTAAGGTTTGGTGGCTTTGAGCACATGAAAATCAAAACATCTTTGCACTATAAAACATACATATTGTACTGAAATCAGCAATGATCTGAATTGCAAGGATATCATCAAAATAGCCCTTAATTTATGTCTACCTTTTTTATTATTTCACTCTTATATTAATTCTAATCATGGTTCCAATTTCAAAATGATAAACAGATTTGTGCCAACTAGCTAATAGGTACTTATTTAATTATTTTACTTCAGTTGAATGCATATAAAGTTAACATTTTTACCTGAATGCAAGGCCCTAAGCTTTGTCACAAAAGCAGTACATTGGTCCTGCCAACAGTATTTCTCTTTATACTTGTTGCGTAGCATGCTTGCCTCTTCTAATCTAGTTTTCAGATTTTTTCGTGCTTGTTTGATTTTTTCAGCCCAGTCAGCTTCTTTATGTACTATGCATCCGTACCCAAAAAGTACTTCCTCCAGAGCCTCTGCCAAGCCAGAATTATGGGTAATAAGGATTGGTACACCTGCTGACAATGCCTCCAAAGCTGTGAGACCAAATGCCTCTGTACCTGAAGGCATCAAAACAAGATCCACTTCCAAAAATAGCTGAGCCAGTTTTCTTCTTTCTTTATAAAAACTTCTAACAAGCAGTTGACGACGAGAGATCCCGAGACCTTCCAACCTCTCAGCCAGTTTCTCTTGTTCTCCTTCGGAGGCACCGACAACTTTGAGAATGTATGATGGCTCATAGTTATTAAGATGTGCCACAGCTTTGGCAGCAACATGAAGACCTTTTAGTTCAAAGTCTTCAGTGTTCCCTTTGCCAAACACTAGGATTTCAAAGTTCTTTGAATTGTGGTATTTCTTCTGCTCTCCAAAAAACTCATCAAAAATGCCAGGTATAAGATTGAATACATGATCTTTCTTACACTGATGCAGAGCAGAATTAAAGGTTTCATTGAGCTTAGAGCCAACTGTTATAGCCATGTCAGCGTTTTTACACAATTCTACCTCAGTTTCATGCTGTTTCTGCCCTTCAGAAATGGCTCCTGGGGTTTTCTGGAACATTGCTGTTTCTTCTGCATTTCTCAGGACCACATGCACCCATTTACAGCCAAGTTTATTCTTAAGGACCTGTCCATAACATCCAGGCTTAATGCCATGACCAATGATAAAGTCAGTGCTAAATCCCTCTGGAGGAAACTGCAGACAATCAACTGGTTTAAAGCCTGCATATTCTTCAGGTTCGGAAACCTTGATGTTGTATTTTTGGGCATCTTCTTTATCCTCTTGACTGGCACTTGGAATTAAAATACCAATTTCTACATTTTCTAGTCTAGAGAGTTCTATGGCCATCTGTCTCACTAAGGTGGAACAACTGCCTTTGGTTGACTGAGTCCATTCCTCAGTCAAAAAGGTTATCTTCATGAGGGCAGCTTGCTTATTCAGATAATGTCCTGTAAAAAGTTTACAAATGATTTCAGAATTGTATGATTGCCCTTGATCCATAAAAATCGGTTCCCACAAAAAAAGTTTATTCAGTCAAAATGTCATAAATTTATTTTTAGTTCACTGAAAACTCATGCTAGTAGGCAGGAGCCTAGGGTAATAGTATTTTCATTCTATTTTGTTCAGTCAGTTAAAGTAATTGAAGGTTCTGGAATTCTGCAAAGTTTCTCCAACACCCCATTTGAAACAAAGCTTCCATATGTCTTAGAAGTTAAACAGTTAAACATGGCTTAAAATATTTTTATTAATAGAAGGCAGCCTTAAAGCACTTTGAATCAACTCTACATATCACACATTGAAAATACAAGTTAACAATTACATGAAACCTATGGAAAACTTTGTTTTAGTTCTCTCTTTCTGATTTTCATTCAGTAAAACCCGGTTTGACTGAACATGTTTTCTGGTGTGTCAGTAGGCTAGGGTGTAAGATGCAAGAGTGTATTGTTTCCAGCTATGTGTGGTTTCCTTGTCAGTGTTCTGCTACTTGAAAAGAAAAATTTAATTATTATAATTTGTTCCCAGCGGATATTTCACTCACTATGAGCACAAAAATTTGATCCTAAAATCAGAAAAGTATGTCAAACCGCAAAATAAAACTCCTATCTATTTTTCAACCCAGACTGATATGATGATACTCACCTATTTTCGAAAAGCGTTGTACAATACATAAAATTAATCGGTAATTTCGTATACCGGCGACGCAAATTTCCCTTTCGTAAACGGTCGTTGCCATTTGAAACGGTCGATGCCATTTCTCAGAACAGTCGTTGCCATTTGAAACGGTCGATGCCATTTCTAAAACTAGCCGAGCAGACGACAGCCCTCGTGAATAGCTCGTACGCTGTTGGCACGCTCGGACGTCACTTCCGGGCAGTGTTGTTTATAAAATGGCGGAGCAATCCACGTGCGCGAGAGTTGAGCCCAGCTGAAACAGAACGAACCCATTCTTCTTGCGCAGGAACAAAACAAAAATCAATTAAGAAGCCAACGGGGTGGAACTCCTTTATGCAGTCAGTTGCGGTGAGTTTGTTTTGTATTTCCCGAAATATTCAATCATTTTCAGCCTGGATAAAGTGCTTGTTCAAATAGTCTAAAACATGTTGTTTCCATTATATCCTTTACATCCGATTACAAGTGATTAAGATTAAGTGATCAGAAATATCAGTGAAAAATATACCGCATCTAAAATTTTCGTTTATGTCATTAACAAATATCTTATCTGTAAGTGTTGCACTTGTATTCGTTATTCTTGTAGGCCTTGAAATTACATTCGACATAAGCTGATATAGTTTCCTCGTACTTTGTATCATTCCACAGCCAGATGTCAAGGAACAACTTGGAAAGGGGGCAGGAATCGGGCAGGTTTCCAAAGTGGTTGGCAATATGTGGAAGAAATTGCCGACAGACAGACGAAAGGTTAGTTATAAACTTCTAACATTGCGAATGTTTGTGTATTAACCCTGCCCCATTTCAGTGGACTGCTATGTGGTTTACGTGGCTAACTTTGTAAGGACCGAGAGTGTAAATGTTCTCGTCAAACTTTCCAATTAAAAGTATGTTAGGTTATGAATGTTGATCTTGAATCAAGCTGGGACCTCAAGCTGAATGTCAATTTTGTAATATAATGTTCAGACTTGTTATTTTTCCAGACAGAACTCTTAAATATACCTAGGGGATAGCAAGGCCCATTATAATGTACCAATTAATTTAACCTAAATTTTAATTAGAAATAACCTACATGTGGCGGATCCAGGTTTTGAGGAAAGGGGGGGGGGGGAGGCAAGGGGGTATTATCCTCAAAAAATTATGATAGAGGGTGAAAAAAACTGTCTTTGCAATCTAGTTTATAAAAAAAATAGGGGGGATTAAAAATACACGATTGTTCCCTAATATATTTCCCCCCCTTTAAAATTTCATGCTATGATCTTCATAGGACTGGAAAGATAAAGCACAGAGCTTGAGGGAAGACCTTGATATGGGAATCATGACGAGCTTTGCTCACCAAAAGAATTTATGCAAATGAGGCTGAGGCGGATCTGAGATCCGCCTGGCAATTATTAACTGTAAGAGAAGAACTGACTTCGCGCCCACAGAACGACCGAGGTGTTGCGGATGAATTTTCAGTAATTACTTTTTTGGCACTTTTCGGCGTCCAAATTGCATGGCGAGAGTAACCCAAAACCTTAAAGTAGACCCTTCTTGTCACAATACGAATGTTTTCCAGATAGGGACAAGCGTTAATGTCAGCTCCACTCGCGTGATTGCATTTTTCAAGGTTAACCCTCGCGTGGATCTAACAACTCAAGTTTACTTTAAAGCGTACAATGTAAGCCAAAGTAATTTTATAATTTAACTCCATGATCGAAATTTTGTTTACAAAGGATAGTAACGGATCGACATCGACCTAGAGCGTCAGCTTCACTCGCAGGGAGTCAACCATTTTCTCTTGCCCCTTGCGCAACATAGAATGCAAATTTGCTGACCCACTCTATTGATACACACAACTCGACAGTCGTTAAGAGTTGAAAAAGATTAAGGTTTTTTACCAAAACCATGTATTTCCGATTTTTAAACGCTAACAAAAATGTAGTAATGGTATGTCCACTCCGGAAAATAATACCGCAAACAACAGCAAGCCCTAACCGCGATGAGAACACTCATGGATCACACAGCGCAACAGAACTCATTTTGTTTGTTTGGGTTTTTTCCGATAATATTGGCCTGTAAAGAAATATATAATGGAGTTTTTTTGTACCCTCCGCCGGCACCATATAATTGGCTAAATGCTAAGGAAGTAATATACTTTAAAGAGATCATTAAAGGAGTAAAATCTTTGAAAAAATTTTTCCTGCTGTGGTTTCCTGGCGCACCACTGCGAACACAGCGAACCTCATGTATAAGGCTGCGAGAAAATAAACAACGACAAGTAGAAAAAGTTCTTTACTCACAAATCGCTTTTACAATCTACGACCGATTTTACATCTCGTGTCTGAAGCAAGAGTTGGAAATGTAAATGCAATTTAATACGTTACGTGAAGAGGTATTTTACTCGTTGGTAATTTTATTCCTAAATTCGTTATTTATTTTTAATTGAAAAATCACGGGATTTGAGGACAGACACCACCAAGGCAAACACAACATCGACGTAAAAATTACCAGTCAACGGAACGTGCACTTATGATGTGTAATTAAGTTAAGGTTGGTTGGTCATCTAAACAGGAAAACTATCTTTTTCTATTAAAACAAACATTGCTTTTTCATTACGGCTTTTCGCGGTTAACGTTCAATTAAATCTGCAAAGGAAAAAAAATCAAGACAAGTAAATTTAATCATGTCGCAATTCAAAATTAGTTTGTCATAAGATGAAAACGCACAGTCTAAAATGAAACAACTCCCAAAGAGAGACAGAACCAAATAAAAAAAAGGAAAGATTTTGCCTTCAGATAACAAAAGCCCAAATAGGACTGACTACCCAAGAGAGACAGAACCAGGTGAAAAAAAAGGGAAAGGTTCTGCCTTCAGATAACAACAGCCCAAACAGGACTGACTACCCAAGAGAGACAGAACCAGGTGAAAAAAAGGGAAAGGTTCTGCCTTCAGATAACAACAGCCCAAACAGGACTGACTACCCAAGAGAGACAGAACCAGGTAAAAAAAAAAGGGAAGGTTCTGCCTTCAGATGACAACAGCCCAAACAGGACTGACTACCCAAGAGAGACAGAACCAGGTAAAAAAAAAAGGGAAAGGTTCTGCCTTCAGATAACAACAGCCCAAATAGGACTGACTACCCAAGAGGGACAGAACCAGGTGAAAAAAAAGGGAAAGGTTCTGCCTTCAGATAACAACAGCCCAAATAGGACTGACTACCCAAGAGGGACAGAGCCAGGTGAAAAAAAAGGGAAAGGTTCTGCCTTCAGATAACAACAGCCCAAATAGGACTGACTACCCAAGAGAGACAGAGCCAGGTGGAAAAAAAAGGAAAGGTTCTGCCTTCAGATAACAACAGCCCAAACAGAACTGACTACCCAAGAGAGACAGAACCAGGTGAAAGAAAGGGAAAGGTTCTGCCTTCAGATGACAACAGCCCAAACAGGACTGACTACCCAAGAGAGACAGAACCAGGTGAAAAAAAGGGAAAGGTTCTGCCTTCAGATAACAACAGCCCAAACAGAACTGACTACCCAAGAGAGACAGAACCAGGTGAAAAAAAAAGGAAAGGTTCTGCCTTCAGATAACAACAGCTTACATACGAATGACAAAACCGGGAAAAAAAATTAAAAAATGAAGGTTCTTCCCTCACGGAGATAAGTCTGATTACACGAGAAATAACAAAAGAACGAGAGTATCTTCAGGATTCTACTTTCGAAACTGCGAAATAGTACAGTACGATTAGTAAGAAAACACACTAACCTGCCAAGAGCGCGTCATCTTATAGGGAAGGAATATTTGAGCTGTGATGTCAGGGTTCATTCCATAATTAGTTCATCTTGCTCATGTTAGGTTTCAACAGTTTGATAATACACCATGTGATTTTAAGCATCTGTCACCTAACTATCACAGAAATAATTCCTTCTCTTGCTTCGAAAGCACAGAAGTAAAGGTAAACCTTGCTTTGCTGATTAAATGGTTTGGGCATCATCATTTTCGACTCAAAGGTTATTAAGCAGCGAGATTTATCGCGCGTCATCATATAGCTCTAGACAGAAATTATCAGGCATACAACCTTATCTAAAAGCCAAATTGGACAGGCCAGCGAGTAGAATTTCTTCCTCGCGAAGTTTTACACAGTTAAGACCTTACCTTAAGGAAAGAAAGATGGCCCCTTTTCGCAGATACCGCCGAATATACTCGTACCTTCGCACAGAATTTTCGCGGGATAAGTTCCCGCGCTTACCTGATGATTGGGACTACTGTCTATTTTATACTGAAAGAGCTCCTCAGTATGGACGCCAGAAAAGTATTATCAAAATATCTACCCAATCGTTTCAAGTGTTAAATGATACTCTTGTATCTCCAGAACATACTGCAGTCGAAATCTCTCTTGAAAACAAGGTCCTTACCGAGCGGCTCACCGGCTTCCATGTTGACTTAGGGTCAAAGGTCTGATCAGAGTGAAATATAAGTTGGCTAACACAATTTAATTTTGGTATTGTCGTGACAGAACAGATAATCGCTCTTTGCGTCACAAACCAATAAATCTGTAGATCACGAACAAAACATGCTGGGTACAATAACTGTTACTTGATAGTCATGTCACGCACTACAACCAGGCTATCCTCAAATGCCATGACACACTACGGCTTAGCTAAGCCGTTCTTGTCGCTTAATCATTCTACAATTATGAAAATTGCCATTCTCGCCATGAATGCGTAGTTATCTCCAAAGAGAAAATTGTGCAAAAGAGTCCTAAATTTACGTAGCTCTCCTAACGCGCAAGCCGCGCGGATCCTCGCGCCTGTTTGCATTTTAATTGTTAACGTCAATTAATTTCACGCTCGAAGCCAAACACCTCGCTTTCACTTGCTAATTGAGCCCTCTCGCTTTACTTTGATAAGCCTATGGATCATTTTACGCATCCCTGGTGAGAATTCTTTTCTTGAGCAAAGCTCGTCATGCAGAGATAAAAAAATGTCCAACCTGCAGCACCCAGTTCACGAGGGAGAAGGACTTCAAATACCACCAGAAAGGTTGTCATGAGTGCATTTGCAAAGAATGCAATGAATCGTTTGACCATGAGCAAAAGCTAAAGAGGCATAAAGACAAGAAACATAAAGACAGCAACAAGTGTGATCATTGTCAAAAGACTTTTGCAGAGAAACGAAATCTTATAAGACACCAAAAGTCACATGTTTAATTAACCTATCCTGCATTTAGTGATTTTAACTGGAGATGATTTGAAAGGACTATTGGATCAATCTATAATACATAATTGTTTTTGTTTTTAAATTATTGTTATCGATTTTTGAAATTAATTGTGGTCATTGCAGCACCTGTACATCATGTTACTGTTCAAACCAAATTTTAAATCATTACAATGTTGTGTTAGACTTTAACAGGAAAGAATGAATTAAAACTTATTTACAATTTCAAACCTTCAATCTTTTCAAAGTTTTACGTTTGTACAGCTTAATCTTCAGAAGATAGACCACCACCCCCCCCACTTTTTGGGTGAAATAACTGGAGGCCAAGGCCTTAATTTACCCGAGTATTAGTTAGCGCCCCATGTGAATCAATGGCTGAACTTTGCTTATAATTTTCCTCAATCAGGATATCAGCAAACAAACCTTCATACCCACAAGGTTTCACTTGAACAAAAATATAATCAAATTATAAGTGTTTGAAATTGGCTAAAGTACTATACGGTTGTATGGCATCGTACCAATTATCTGAACCCATGGAAGAATCCTTAAGTTCTGGCACATGTACATCATGTTACTGTTCAAACCAAATTTTAAATCATTACAAATGTTGTGTTAGACTTTAACAGGAAAGAATGAATTAAAACTTATTTACAATGTCAAAACCTCAATCTTTTTAATAACCTTGTTGTTCAGGGGCAGATCCAAGGAGAGAGGTTTTTAATCTAGGCAATTTGCCTTAAGTGAATTTCCCTCTATGTTAAACATTATGCGAACATTCCATTGTTTATTCACTAAGATTTCTCTGTTTTCCTATTTTTTCCTTTGCATGTGCTTTGTCTTGGATTTCATAGTATGGGACCCAGACTTCTTACTACTTTTAGTGTTTGTTTGTACTGCTTTAGCCAAGTCATGGGTGCACTTCCTCTTGGAGGTTGGTTCTTGTAGTTGTACTGGTCGCCCTTTTGATATAACCTGACGGCTTCCACTACCACACTTTTGTTTTCTAGAATGCATAGATCTAGCAGTGGTTTAGGATGTTACCCTTTTTGCGAACCTGATTACACCTTTAGCCAAATTAAGGTCTCTTGAGCTTTGGAGCTTTTGAATTATTTGTTCACAAGAGTTTCTCAACAATTGTTCAGCATTTGCAATGGAATCATCCTCATCATCATCATTGCTCTGTATTGGTTCAGTGGAATGTTCATCCTCATCATCATTGCTCTGTATTAGTTCAGCAGTTGAGCAGTTTGGCCCTTGTTGTGCTGTTTCCATACTAGTGGATGCCTCTGTTACAAAACCATTAGAACCATCAGTTTGTGATGTTTGTCCAGCGTCACTAGAGCGTAATGGCTTATAACAAGCAACAGGAAGTGTCTTTCCTATTGCTAGCCAGGCCAATTTCTGCCTCTCATGTGGATTACTGACTGGAATGAAGTTTATGCAGTCTGCTAGATTTGCTACCCACAGGACATACTGGTGTTTGCATGGGCTCCTGTTTTTACCAACCGTGCAGGTACATATCCCAAGAGTCATGTCCACTGTATAACTGACAAAGAACCAATGAGACAATTCGTAAATATCTCAATACAACTGGAATTTTTGTTTTTTCAATCTGTAATAGATACATTCTAGACCTTCAACTGGTTGATCCACTAAGATATTAATGGAAATATTCCTAACAGCAGAGTAAGGACTTGCTCTTACTCTGCTATAAAAAACTCAATACCCTGCCAAGAAGGGAAATTACTTAAGGTACCCCACCCACTGGACAATATATTACTCATGTTTTGGTCTTCCTTATGCTAAATCAACATCCTTGGAATGCAGCATATGGATGAACTGCAGGAATTACATGTATCTCATATGTTATGCATGTTATGTCCCCATGTTTTATGTATTTTTGCTCCAAAGGAGAGGAGCCTAGAAACACTGCCCCCTCCCCCTCCCTGCACTGCTTCCCCTATCAAGATAATTTGAATCAGACAATGGGGGAAAGATAGGAAAATAATGCCCACCCACACAAGCCCTCTTGTACCATCAGAGCATTATGCTATTGTGACGGCTAAGAAAAAACACTACTGACCTGTGACTGCTATCTGAAGAGCTTCCAACTTTGAATACATTATTGCCAAAGTTCTCTACAGTTGAGAGGTAGGCATCAAGATCTTTTTTATCAGGGACTTTAAACCCTGTGCTTCTGTCTTTCCCTTTGCCAAAGAAGCGATGTCTGTACATGCCATCAAAACTCCCATCAGCAATACTAAGGAGCTTATTCTTGTAGTGATCTTCTAGATCAATAGTCAGCTTGTCTAGAAGCCCAACAACATTGTACTCTTTGGTGCGCTGCAGAATTACATCCTTAAGAACCAAAAACTGAGCCTCGGCAAAATTGTTGGTGTGGTTACCTCTAACAGGCAGTTCAGTTCTAAAGCATAGAGCAAAAGATTCTTTGTCATTGTATAGATTTTGCAAATAACTGACTAGATTTGGGTATTTCTTGCAACAGCCATCATTCAAAAGTTCACTGAAGCAGTTCTCAAAATCTTTTTTTCTCTGTTTTGTCTCGGCATATAAGGACCTCTTGAAAAGGGTGAGAAAATAGGGTCTATCTGCTTGGCTGATACTGTTCTTGCTCTCGTGAAGCCATCTCCAAAGTTGTTGGAGCATGTGGAAGATGCAAAGAAGTAAAACAGATGTTGGCCAAACAGACTTCAGAGCATTTCTTTCCTCTTTACAGTTGTCTGTAAGGATGACTTGGGGGCCTTGTTCCCGACCACGATCATTGAATGCATACTCTGGTAAACAGGACCAAAGCATTTCAAAGCCCTGTTTAAGTGTACGCTCCTGCTCATCACTGGTGATCAAGATGCCAAGTGGAAGTGCTCCAGATACATTGTTTGTGCACATTAAAAACACTTTAAGATTGTGCTCTTCTGTATTAGAAGTAGCATCAACAAAAACCATCTCACCAGACTGCTGCACTTCCTTGTGTACACGGTTCATGAGAGGCGTTACAATAGCAATTATAAGAGGCATATTATCACCTTCATATATCTGGTAACAAGTAGTAGCTTCAGGGTTGTCTTTCTTGTATTGTTCAAGCCTTTCGGCAAGTCTTTCAAACATCATAACGCCCTGTCCACCATACCTATCCTCACCAAATTGTGTGTAGAGGTAACTAAAGTCCCTTTTTCTTGGCATAACTGCCCGATTGGCCTTTT
This sequence comes from Pocillopora damicornis, assembly GCF_964200805.1. Classification (NCBI taxonomy): domain Eukaryota; kingdom Metazoa; phylum Cnidaria; class Anthozoa; order Scleractinia; family Pocilloporidae; genus Pocillopora; species Pocillopora damicornis. Next base: position 34,937,721 of record NC_142671.1, read on the forward strand.
TCCTGTGAAATTCCAATTCATCCTAACATGATTCTTTGAGTTCTTTCAAGTACTGTTGCCTTGCGGTTGCTGGTGTATGCTCACTTTCAAACAGCTTCAAAACCCTTTCTGTGCACTCAGGAGAAAGGTCACGGAAATTAGAGGTCTCCAGAGTTTCAAGTGAATGGTTGTGGTCCCACTCTATGTCCACAGAACAACATCCCTCGCTGTCTATTTTGACTATCATCTGAAAGGGGCAATTGGTGTTCTTTACTCTGGCAGATGGATTCAAGTACAATTTCTGCTGTGGATCTTTACTTGGACTCCAGTTGCGAGTGTTGTGTTGGCATCTATAGTAGTTTTGCAACACATAGCCGCTTGTTGGTGCCTTCTTTGTCTTTAACTTCACTGAGATGCTGTTTCTCACTTCATATTCGGATATCCATTGCTCCAGGTTTTCTTTCGTTATATCTTCGGTCAAAAAGAGCACTTTGAACTTTTCTCCATTTCCTGAAATTGCCTTCAGGTAGTAAAATGAATCATCTGGAAGCGAAGCCAGAAAACTCTCCTTTGTAATTTGGGTCGATTCAAAAGATTTTCTTTTCGATTCGACTTCTTTTATGGCTGAAGATATTAGCTCTTTGAGAAAATTGTCGGGTTTGTCCGCCATTTTGATTTGATAAAAATCGCAATGGCTTGTGGGAAAGCTAGTCACGCATTGCTCTAATTGTCACGCATGTCGTCGGAGAGAGTCGGAAATATCGGTTCCTTCTTGGCATCGACCTTTACGATGGCATCGACCGTCATGAGAAATGGCATCAACCGTTTTCAATGGCAACGACCGTTCCGAGAAATGGCATCGACCGTTTCAAATGGCAACGACCGTTTACGAAAGGGAAATTTGCACCGGCGACATTCCAATCCATCACAAAACATTTACTTATCGATATATCACCTAAGGGTTTTCCATTTCGGAACAAGAGCAGTGATCATTAGAAGCAGAGTGCCTCTTATCAGCTTTCCAAATGTGGCCTAGGATTAATTAGGCTAGCCTATGTACATAAGAAGGCTTGTCTTGAAGCATTGCTTCATTTGCAACATAAAAAATGTTTGGACCCAACTAACTTCGTCCTACGTTTTGTAAAGCGCTCGTTCAAGCCTCTTCGCCTATCTTACAACCCTTGGTATAGGGTCCCAGATATGAGATCTCATCTCCTCAAGTTTCCAGCCAAGGCCATTAAATTACATGCTGTTGAAATTTTACTATAAGTCTTTACGATGCTGGATGCATTTATCCTCAAGTATTTTCTATTATTTTAACCACTCGAACACTGAATGCTCCTTCGCTTATTTGCTTTGCCGATACTTCGTAGAAGACAAGACGAATAGGCGGTCGCATAAAGTATGTCATAACTTAATATATAATAGATTGTTTAGCGATCCCTCTCACCTTATCTGGAGGTGTAAATCAATTCACTTGATCGCGTTTTCCTCGTGAAAATTCGATGCCATCGCCACAATGTGTAGTTGAGATCACGAATGGCAACAATGAGCACGCTATCCCATGAGACATAGGAAGGGCGGGAAAAACTTGCATAAATTATGCAGGTATTCAGTTGTGAAATGTTGATTATAACTTGAAATCTTGGGCCAGCTCGCGTACATCCCGCGGCAGGGCCTCGGTCAAACGGAAAAAATTCGTTAATCCAGTACAGCAACATAAATCAGGATGTGGCAGAGGTAAGAGAACTTCTTTCATCCGCGCGTGAAGAGTTCCCGCCGAGAGGATTCTCTGAAATTCTTCAACCACCCCAGCCAGGAGACAAAAAAATGACTGGTCCCTTATTATGACTGAAAGATTGAGAAAAGCCTTGACTGTGCTCTGTTCTGTTGTTAAGCACACAGGAAGCGGCTAGAGCACAAAAAAGGGAGAAATACGAGACGTATGGAGCTCCCTAGGGAGAAACAGGAGACGTATGGAGCTCCCTAGGGAGAAACAGGAGACGTAGGGAGCTCCCTAGAGAGAAACAGGAGACGTACGGAGCTTCCTAGGGAGAAAAAGGAGACGTAATATAATAACAATTATTTATAGACTTATATTGCGCAATTATCAATATAAGAATTTTCAATTGCTTATTACAATTAAAAGTTAAAAATTCAACTCCTACATAGATACTAAAAACTAAAAAGCTTAAAAAAATTTTAAAAATTAAAAAATAAATAAACAATAAAAATAAAAAAATTAATAAATTTTAAAAAAATTAAATAAATAAATAAAAATGATCACTAAGAAAATGTAAAAATATGAAATTAGATACGAAGAATTAAAAAGCGTACGGAGACTCCATACGAGACGTAGTCGAGTGTTTCTCCCCATTTCTTAAGTACATTCGTAATCTTGCAATCTAACTGAGCGTGAAATCCGTCAACACTCGGATAGTCCAATTCGTTATCTCTATGAGGATTTTCGTCTCTGCTCACGTTATAATAACGTAAATTACGGCACTTTGCATGTTTACAAATCTTTCTTTCGTTCTTCTGTTGCTACTTGCCAGCTCGCTTGTTTCGAAATTTCACTTTCAATTAACGAAAAAAGGCTAGAAGGAAGTCCCGGAAAAGGTCGAACATAGTACAATTTGGCAGATCGCGTGACATCTTACCTCCTTACTTTATTATACATGAATTTAACAAATAAATTCTAAGGGCGAAAATCTTAAGTCAAAGAGCGGTCAAATCCATGGAATTGAGCTTCAAAGTATATCAAACGGGAGGGTGATCAAATTTGCTGGTGTACCAGTTTTATCAGTCAGATTTTCCAAAAAAGCTGAGGGTACACTGCCGCGGAAGACGCCTGAGTCTAAGGTGAATTTTTTCTCGACCAGGCGTGATACGGTCAATTTTGCGTTTGTCTATCACACGGCAAGTAAGGAGCATAATCACGTTTTGGAACACCACATCTAGAACGTTTAAAGTAAATGCAGTCCATAGTCTCCATGTACTTTACAACCTGGCTAAATATGACATTAGATTGCATAAAAGTCAGCTGCTGAGCAAACACTAGTTAACTTTAATACTATTATGGTAAAATAAAATATCGCCATTCTCGATTTGTACAAAAACAAATTGAAGCTGATCACCAACGACGAACGACCGCATATCTTTCGTTCTTCAATCATTTAAAACGCTCACAAACAGTTCTTCTATTTTTAAAGACAGTATATATAGTTGTCTACATTAAAAAACTTAGAGTACTTAATTATATAGTTTATCTCAAATACTCTAACATTATTTTAAAGAACTCTCTTGAGCCGACTTACGATCATTTCAAAGCTTCAACATTCTCCCCCATCTATGTGTCTTTCCTCCAACAGATCCAATCAAATGCGTGTATAATATTAACTAAACACATGTTGTACAATGTTCTAAAAAGACCATTGATGAAAGGATGTAAATCAAGGATAAATTAATCACTAGATTCTTAAAATTAATATCCAACTAGAATTTATTGGTAACTAGCAAAGTTATCTATACTTTCCTTCTTGTAGCTGTCTCTTTTTAAACTAACTGCCAGGTTTTAGTATGAGTAATATCTAGGAGATATTATTATTCAAAACAATACTTTTCTGCTAAGTCTTTCCGCTGTACCGTATTGTGGACTAATGCATTATACGAATTCTTATTCTCTGCAGCTTCCTCATTTTTTGTTTTCCACAGTTTCAGTATATGAAATCCTCTTTGAGACAAAGTCAGATCTCTCTTCAATTTCTTCTATGTCATTTTTTGTAATTCCAAGTAGTCGACGTGCCAGTCGATCCCACTTGCCAGCAATAGCTTTGCCAAGTGTTTGAAGGTCATCATCAGTTACTACTTCCTCTTGAATGTAAAGAGAAATAGAGAGTTAATTATTTTAAGACTACCCGCTTTGATAGCTGTGACTCAGTAAAAATTTTAAAATCACTCATTCCAAGTGAGGGGGGGGGGGAGGGGAGAACAGTTAACGGGAACAGAACAGCTTCCAGTTAATTCAACTGTTTGAACGGCGAGCATGAAGGCGAGCATGAAGTCAAGGAGAGGAGTTATTATTTGTGCTCTTACTCAGTGCGCGACTTTCACTTGCCTAGCACCTATCTTCATTTGCCTGAAAAACGTAACAAAATATGCCTGTTCTGCAGGCTTCATCTCTTAAATTTTAGTTCTTCAGATAAAATAGTTTGCAAGAGGAAATGTAAGCACTAAAATGAAATATCACATTTTTACCCTAACCTTTTCACCTCTCTTACTTACATACTAGCTTCTGGTTCCAATGAAGTTAAGCAAGAGGAAGAAAATGGCTCAGCTGCTAAAAAACCTGAACTTGATCCTATTGGAGAACCTGGAACTTCTGGGGTATCGAGCACCAGTGAGACAAGGAAGTTTAAGAGTAAGGACAAAAGGAAAATTACGTTTTAAGTCGATATTTTCGAAATTATTAATTACTCACTACATGCACTGTAATAAGTTAATTAATTAACTATTGTTAGTTAGTATTTAACTGTAATTAATTAATTGATTAATTACTACGTGTACTACACTTTACTATCCAATGGTATATTTTCAGGATCAATCATGTAAAATTGCTTGGCAGACTTGAAGAACCTTCAATCTCTCTTCCAATCAATTTTTAACGCTGATAAATTATTACTGACTTACAATAAGTTATACCTCCCACTAGCTGTCAAAACATAAATCAACTCTGATAAATTTGATTCAACATATTATATTTGATAATTATGAGGTAATAATTATGGAGGTATGTGTGTGTTGGTATATCTTTGTATACTTTTAAAATTGACCACTCTCCCTCAAGAGGGCTCATCTTAGGATCAATATGAAAAATCTGGTCCCAAACATTGTAAATAAACACAGGCTGTAAAAACCCCAACTGGCAGGAGGCAGGCCGTACTTGGCTGTATACAAAGCAACAATCCAGTGTGGCAGGGTGGAGGGCTTGTTCCTAGGACCACCAGACTACAAAGCCGGTGTCCTAACCACTTGGCCACCCTGCCTCCACAATGTCTGATGGAAAATCTCTGGCATGAAAAAGAAAAGCCTTTACTCTCTCTCTCTCTCTCTCTCTCTCTAGACGAAGTGTGGCACTTAATTTAGTCACCTTTTTTCTCCCTTGTTAGAACTTCTTCAAAATCTTGCCCTTTTCAATGAAACTCTAGGAGTTACAATAGCAGAGTACTGTACATGTTTGTCCAGAGTTTTACGTCCACAACTTAAAATGCTTTTATCTTAGATGGCTTTTTACATCAAAAAAGGTACAAAAGTGCCAGTGATCGGGGTTCCGCAAACAAAAGAAGGGAACAATCCAATTTTATGTTGAATAAATAGATAGATGAGAGACTAATAAACGCTGGTATATTCCCCCGACCACCCCGCCAATTTTAAACAGGGTATTGAAGAGATTGGCAGAAAGTCGGGTGTAATAGTTTAAACTTTCATCTATGTTCAAGTTTACCGTTTCGAAAAAGGCCTAAAGTTTACTCTTTGAACTTGAATGTTTTACTGCGGTCAAGGCATTTGAGGAAAAAGTCTGAAACGTTATTATCTTTGACCTTGTCTACTTAGCATTATGTTCACCAAGTTACAGCTTTTCAGCTTGCGTTGTTTTGCAATTACAGCCACTTTTTTGGAACCATGTCTTGTTGCGAAGCCGCGTTGCAAAAGTGCCACATTTGGTAACATTGAGCTAGGAATTGCGACAAAGGGAGAAATGACCTTGCACAGCGCCTGATTTCAAATCCTGTTGTACATAAACTCTCTTTGTATATATCTTGTTCTGCTAGTAATTCCAAGCTAGCAGCTTATAACCCATTCCTGCAGTTGGAGGTAAAACCTGCTCATCCTCCATACACATGCTTTTGGTGTTTCGACTGATTTTGTTGTCAATGGGAAGTTTTAAACACCATATTTTGTACTTGATAATATTAGAATTCTACTGACTTTATAGCATAATAAAATACCCAGTCATCCAATTTCCATGAGCTGGTATAAAACTCCGGGAAATCGGCCGCTTATTTTTAGCGCCAAATATGCATATAAAGAAAGATGAGCAGGGGAAGTAAGGGGTTCAAACCTCAGTTAAGTTTGCTTGTTATAATAAAACAGGCAGTTATTCGGTTTTTAGCGAATGTTAAATAGTTAATGACCTCTAGGCATCTCTACTACAGAAAAGCTCCGTTCCGTGATAAAATTCCTCACTTAAGAGAAAAATGCACGAATAAGTCAGCATACTCGCATGAATGTGCCGTAGTTAAAATGTTTGAGGTAATCTCACTGAATTTTTATTCCTTTGAAGACTGAAAATAATACAACTTGTGTCAGAGAGGCAAGGGCGGCAAGGAATTTTTCATCGAGCATAGAAAATTGCACAACATCGTCAGAATTAAAAGAAGTCAGATGTTTTCAGCTTACCTATAGGTCTATTTATTTTGGCTGTTGCTTTTGCTCGTTTTTTGTTTCTTTTTACCGACAAAGTAATGACGTCGAGCTTAAAAAAAGAAGTTCAATTTTCTAATAACCATTTTTTTTTGCGTGGATTTAAAACCTCAAATAATTCATTGAAGGCACTGTGGAATGTCTTGCACAACATCGCAAGAGCACAGTAATTCCCAAGGTGAATCAGTCGCTGTTGGACGATGGATTAATATCAGGGTTGAACACCATTTCCAGATTATCTGAGTATGCTAGCCCATAAATAATAATAAAAATGATGGCTGCTTCCAAGACAACTAATGCTGCAGCTACAGCCACACACTGAAGCAATTTTTTTTACACCATGAGCAATTTTTGAAACATTTTAAGTACTGCATTGTAAGGGTAAGCGTTCTGCACGAAGGGGACACGCGATAGACACTATACGACTTGAAGGGGCTTTGTCAGGGATTTTAACAAATTTTTAAACAGCCAAAATTATGTATTGGTGTCGTAGGAAACCTGAAAATAACTGCCATTTTTATTAACAATTGCTATATCAGAGCACTGAAACAGCTTACAACCGTCTTTGGCTGCGAATGGCTTGGATGGAAATGAATTACAACGTGAAAAATTTAGGCTAAACGTTTCAAGTTGTTTCCTCGGGCCATCAAAAATCGAAATTAATAGTAGGGGTCTTATTTCTTTCCGCAAATTTATTTATTTTTTTATTATTTTTCTCTGCATGTTTTTCTGGGTTAAGTAGTCTATCAATAATTTCAGAACAGTTTAGACCAACTATCCACAAAATTTCCGTGACGTAGCTCCTTTAATTATTCCCCTAATATTCCTCCCTTGCACCTCGACAGATTGAATCAAAAGCCAGAGAATCCGGCCATCTTAATGAACAAGCGAAAGGGCGGATCGAGAACACGAGAGGAGCCAAACTGAGAAATCGATCAGAAAGATGCCCAAAGAAGATTTACAGGGTGGCGGGGGTAGGATTTCAGGGCTAAGACGTTGAGGGGAAGAAAAGAGGGAGAAATTAAAAGCAGAAATAACAATGACATACAATCCGCGACTAAAAACTAATGCTTCCGTTGACATGTAATATGCTGCGTTGCAAAATTAAAGACGTCAATCAAACAGGCGCGGGAAATAAAGAATGACTAAAATGAAAGCAAATAAAGTATACGAACGACTGAATGTGCTGCATGTTGAATTGAGACTGAGCCTGTCTGCCGAAGGCAGTGTTTTCAATAACGACTGAACGAAATAGCGTGAGTTAAATTGACGACTGATGACAATCAAACTAAAACGTTCCCCAACGTGAATCGTGAGGGCCTGAGGTAATTGGAGCTAGGAAATTTGCTGGGCATTTTCAATTCGTAAGGGCGCAAGCAAATGCAATCGTGACAACGTCTCCCAATAACAAAAAGAGACAGAGAATTTCTGGATTAATGGTCGTTTCTGGGAAACTGCCCACCTACCCCTCCCCTGTGGTTATTGTTGCTGTGGTTCTGTGGTTGGCGCGTTTCTCAACCCAGAAAATATCAAATTCAGCTTGTATTCTTTCCATGTCATTCATGACTATTTAACAATAAGACGGCAAACCCGTGGTTTTTATTTGCTGATAGTTGAGAAGGGAAGAAGGCCCAAGTCAACTATCAAAGTTAGTAGAGCGCCGATAAACGACACTGGTGCGCGCGTTATAAAAACGATAACGAGTTGTGAAATTGCCATACAAATGATGCCAATTCTTAGTATTCAAACCTCTCTCCTGCACCTTGTGTTTTACTCTATATTTGAGCATTTTGTGATATTCCTACTGTGTATTATAAAGTGTGTAAACCATGAAAAGAGGTTGCAGATTTGACAACACTATGAAGGTTAGGTTCTGAAAATAATAACAAAAATAATAACATGTAACCCTGACTTTCCCAAAGTGGCACATGAAAGTTGCCAAAGTGCCATAAAGGTGCCAAAGTGCCACAATGGTACAAAAGTGCCATGCAAGGTTAACAAAGTGCCACGTGAAGTTAGAAAAGTGCCATAAGGTACGTTAGAATTGTGCCACTAGTTACAAAAGTGCCACTTGAGGGGTGCAAAAGTGCCACTTAACGTTGCGAAAGTGCCACATCAACGTTACAAAAGTGCCGTTTCGTCTAGCTCTCTCTCTCTCTCTCTCTCTCTCTCTCTCTCTCTCTCTCTCTCTCTCTCTCTCTCTCTCTCTCTCTCTCCCCCCCCCTCCCCCACAAAAAAAATTCAATTGCAATGAATGATTTGAAAATTCTTACTAAGTCACAGTTGTTAAAGTTGGTAATCTTAAAATAATTAACTCTCCATTTGTTTTGTCATTCAGGAGGAAGTAGTAACTGATGATGACCTTCAAACACTTGGCAAAGCTATTGATGTCAAGTGGGATCGACTAGCTCGTAAACTACATGGAATTACAGAAGATGACATACAAGAAATTGTAGACAGAGATAAGACTTTGTCTCAAGGGGGGTTTTTACACGCTGAAACTGTGGAAAACAAACTGCAGGGAAGCTGTAGACCATAAGACTTTGCATAATTCATTAATCCACAATTTGTTCCAGCGGAAAGAAGTAGCAGAAAAGTGTTGTTTTGAATAATCTTATCTCAAAGATATTGCTCATACCAAAACCTGGCAGTTAGTTTAAAAAGAGACGGCATTTTGTAGAAAGTTTAGGTAACTTTGCTAGTTGCCAATAGATTCCAGTTGTTTGTTAAATGTAAGAATCTGGTGATTAATTTATGCTTGATTTACATCCTTTTATCGATAGCCTTTTTACAAGGTTGTACGGCATGTGTTATTAGCTAATATTATACACGCATTTGATTGGATCTATTGGAAGAAAGACACATAGATGGGGAGAATGTTGAAGCTTTGAAATGATCGTAGGTCGGCTCAAGAGAGAAGTTCTTTAAAATAATGTTTGAGTATTTTTCACAAACCTATATAAATACTCTAAGTATTTTAATGTGGAAAACTGTTAAGATTTACTGTCTCTGAAAAATTAAACGAACTGCTCGTTTGGAGCAATTAGGTTAGTGATTATGTGAGTGTTTTTTAATGATTGAGGAACGAAACCAATGCAGTCGTTCGTCTTTGGTAATCACAACTTCGATTCAATTTTGTACAAATCGAGAGTGACGATATTTTATTTTGCCATGGTAGTATTATAGTTAACTATTGTTTCCTTAGTAGATGTCTTTTATGCAATGTAATGGAATATTTGGCCAGGTTATAAAGTGCATGGAGTGTATTCACTATGAACGTTCAAGGCGTGGTGTTCCAAAACGTGATTATGCACCTTACTTACCTTGTAATGGAAGAACGCAAAATTGACCATATCACGCCTGGTTGAGAGAAAATTAACCTTGGACCCAAGCGTCTTCCGCGGCAGTGTACCCTCAGCTTTTAAGACAATCTAACAGATAAAACCGGCACACCAGCAAATTTGATCACCTTCTGGTTTAACATACTTTTAATCTTAATTCTCTCAATTTCATGGATTTGACCGCTCTTTGAGGTAAGATGTTCGCCCTCGGAACTCATTTTTGGTTTTATTGCACCCATTTTGAAATCACTGGTGGTCCCTGTAATCTGATTGGCTCTAATTGGTGCGATTTATTCACGAATCGCACCATTTTTGCTTCATGTTTTGCATGTGGCAAATTTTGCAACTTTTGTTTCCAAAACTCCTATTCCCCCCTCTCCCGCCCTACGGGCTCGTGCAATTTTGTTGGTCTTTAAAAAAATCTTCTTGTGCTTATTTATTTCAAATTGAACTCGAAATCATGTAATTACCTATACAAATTGCACTCCACTCAGTTCAAGTACTATTATAAATCTATTATAATAAAGTTCGGATCTAACGCGCGTCGTCATTGGTGTAAAGCGTGCTCTATCAGAGTACAAAATATGGGGCTGAGCTGTCACGCCATGCATCTGCCAAATTGTAATATCTCCGATCTTTTCCGAGACTTCTCTCGGCTTTTTTCCGTTAGTTAAAAGTGAAATTTCGGAACAGGCGAGACGGCAACTCTCGACTGCCTCCCGTGTTTCTCCCTACGGAGCTCCGTATGTCTCCTGTTTCTCCCTACGGAGCTCCGCACGTCTCGTGTTTCTCTCCACACATCTTTAGTGTTCCAGCCGCTTCCTTTGTGCTTAACAACAGAACATATCTCTAGATCTTCGAGTCTTACTAAGGGATGGGTGAAGGATTTTAGAGGGATCACATTGTTTTCAGGGGTGAACGGAGGGGGATCGGTCGTCGCCAATAGAGTATGAAGGAGAAGTATAGAAAATTGACAGTCAATTAACAACTAATGAAGGGAAATTGTGAGAATATTGCAGATCCTTATGGGGTATAAGGCAAATTTTATTGTGACACAACCAAAATCCTTTGACCTTTCCCCCAAGAGAGTTGCATGTCTCATGGGATTACGTTGGTTCTGTGTTAAATTACTGTTGCCTTTCTTGACCACAAGTGCAAATCGATCGAATTTTCTCGAGGAACACGCGATCAAGTGAATGGATTTACACCTATAGATAAGGTGAGAGGGATCGCTAAACAATCTCAGTCTGTAATTTATGACATACTTCATGTGGCCTCCTATTCGGCTCGCTCTTGTTTGTACTAAATAACGGCTAGGCAAAGCGAAGGAGCATTCAGCGCACGAGAGGTTAAAATAAAAGGAAGTACTTAAAAAATGCATCCAGCATCGTAACGACTGATGATAAAATTTCAACAGCATATACTTTCATGGCCTTGGTTGGAAACTTAAGGAGATGAGATCTCATATCTGGGATCCTCCATCATGATCACAGACCCCATACCAAGGGTTATAAGGTAAGCGAGGTGGCATGAACGAGCCCTTTACAAAATGTAGGACGAAATTTGATAGATCCAAAAATTTTACACGTGGCAAATGAAGCAATGCTTCAAGACATGCCTTTGTATATACATAGACTAGCCTAACTAATCTTGCGCCACATGTGGAAAGCTGATAAGAGGCACTGCTTGTTCTGAAATGGAAAACCCCCTATTAGTTTAGTGATGAATTGGAATAGCGCCGGTGTATGGAATTGCTGATCAGTAATAAGTATTGTTTACTGCTTTATGAAAAAAATGAATGCTATCATGTCAATATGGATTAAAAAATTTGTAGGAGTTTTATTTTTTGGTTTGGCATACTTTACTGATTTTTAGGGTCAAATTTTTGTGCTTCGATGTGAGTGAAATTTCTGCTTGGAACAAATTATAATAATTGCAATTTTCTTTTCAAGGAGCAGAACATTGACAAGGGAGCTACATATAGCTGGAAACAGCACACCCTGGCATCTCATACCCAAACCTATTCACACCAGGAAACATGTTTTGTTAAATTGGATTTAACTGAATGAAAATCAGAAACAGAGAATTGAAAAACTAGATTTTCAGTAGGATTCGAATACTTGTTAACTTTTATTTTCAATGTGCTACATGTAAAGTTGACAAAAATTGCTTTTAGAGGAGACTGCTCTCCATTAAAAAAATATTTTGAGCCATTTTAAACTAAAAAGCCTTAATACATATGTAGGCTTTGGTGTGAATGAGGTATTGGAGAAATTTCACAGAATTCCAGAACCTTCAATAACTTTAATGGATTGATCAAAATGTTACCTCTAGACTCCTGCCTATATACTCACATGAGTTTTTAGGGAACTGCAAATACATCTGTGGCATTTTGATTTAATGTATTTTTTCTTTTGGATCTAATATATATGGATCAAGGGAAATCATACAATTCTGATTTTTCTGAAATTTCCAATTTGATCTGAAATTTTACAGGACATTATCTGAATAACCAAGCTGCCCTCATGAAGCTTAAGATAACCTTTGTGATTGAGGAATGGAGTCAGTCAACCAAAGGTGGTCGTTCCACCTTCATGAGACAGATGGCTATAGTGTTGTCTAGACTAGAAAATGTAGAAATTTGTATTTTAATTCCATATGCCAGTCCAGAGGATAGAGAAGATGCCCAAAAGTATAACATCAAGGTTTTTGAAGCTAAAAAGTATACAGGCTATGAACCAGTTGATTGTCTGCAGTTTCCTCCAGAAGGATTTAGTTCTGACTATATCATTTGTTATGGCATTGAGCCTGGACGTCATGGACAGGTCTTTAGGGATAACTATGGCTGTAAATGGGTACATGTGGTCCTGAGAAATGCAGAAGAAACAGCATTGTTCCAGAAAACCCCTGTTGCCATTTCCAAAGGGCAGGAACAGCATGAAACTGAGGTAGAATTGTGTAAGAACGCTGACATGGTTATAACAGTTGGCTCTCTGCTTAAAGAATCCTTTAATTCTGCTCTGCATCAGTGTAAGAAAGATCATATATTCAATCTTATACCTGGCATTTTTGATGAGTCTTTTTTCGAACAGCAGCAACACCGAAATTCAAAGACCTTTGAAATCTTAGTGTTTGGCAGAGGGAACACTGAAGACTTTGACCATAAAGGTCTTCATGTTGCTGCTGAAGTAGTGGCACAGCTTAATAAGTATGAGCCAAGTTATATTCTCAAAGTTGTTGGTGCCCCTGAGGGAGAACAAGAGAAACTGGCTGAGAGTTTGGAAGGCCTTGGGATCTCTCGTAGTCATCTGATTGTGAGAAGTTTTAACAAAGAAAGAACAAAACTGGCTCAGGTATTTTCAAAAGTGGATCTTGTTTTGATGCCTTCAGGTACAGGGGCATTTGGTCTCACAGCTTTGGAGGCATTGTCAGCAGGTGTACCAATCCTTATTACCCATAATTCTGGCTTGGCAGAGGCTCTAGAGGAAGTACCTTTAGGGCATGGCTGCATAGTAGATCAAGAAGCTGATTGGGCTGAACAAATCAAGCGAGTACAAAAACATCTGAAAACTAGATTAGAAGGGGCAAGAATGCTACGTGACAATTATAAAGAGAGATACTCTTGGAGTGACCAATGTGCTGCTTTTGTAAAGAAGCTTAGAGCCTTGCATTCAGGTTGAAATATTTGTTTGATATGCATTTACCAGAAATACAAGAACTCAACAAGTATCTAATAGCTGATTGGCACAAACCTGTTTATCATTTTGAAATAGGCACCATGACTTGAATTAATAAAAGAGTGATATAAAAAAAAATAGATGGATATTAGGGGGTGTTTTGTATCTGTGCAAATTGGATTGTTGCTGATTTCAGTACAATATGTATGTTTTAGTGCAAAGTTGTTTTGATTTTCATGTACTCAAAGACACCAATCCTTAAAATGGCCTTTGAAATAACACCAGATATCTAGCTTGCCACAAGAATCAAGGCAACAAATTACAGTTACTTACAAGGCTTAACACTAATACAGGTTTCACCTCTTTAGTTCCATTGTTATGATGTATGAGTTAAAGTACAGCTGCACCAACATATTTTATTCATGTGGGGTGTAGATAAATGACAGTCACACTGATACTTTGATTAGTTATCTTTGTGTAATTTATGCTATTCATTTATTGGTATCTAACAGGATGTGCTGAGGAAATGCAACAGGAGTCCCAAGGCAAAAGGCACTCAGCTCGAAGACGACTGGCAGGTATATACTCGATGGTCTATTTTTAAAGCATGCCCGAGCGTAATTAACACTCTGCATCCTTTGCATATAGAGCAGGTACATAACACCGAATTACACCAGATAACAAGGTTGCAAAAATATGCAACAAATTACAGTTACTTACAAGGCTTAACACTATTACGGGTTTCACCTCCTTAATTCCATTGTAATGTTATGAGTTGAAGTACAGCTACACCAACATACTTTGCTTGTGTGGGGCTTAGATGAATGACAGTCACACTGATACTTTGATTACTTGTCTTTGTGTAATATGTGCTATTCATTTATTGACATCTAACAGAACGTGCTAAGGAAATGCAACAGGAGTCCCAAGGCAAAAGGCATTCAGCTCGAAAGCAAATGGCTGGTATTATGACTCACTTGTTTATTTTTTAAACATGCCCTCACGTCATTCACACTCTGTATCCTTTTTATAAAGAGCTGTTATAAAACACTGAAATTACACCAGATAACAAGCTTGCCACAAAAATATGGAAAACATGAGAGTTATTTATCAGGCTTAACACTATTACAAGTTTCACCTCCTTATTTCCATTGTAATGCTATAAGTTGAAGTACAGCTGCAACAACATATTTTAATCATGCTATTCGTGCTATTCATTTATCGACATCTGACAGGACATACTGAGGAAATGCAACAAGAGTCCCAAGGCAAAAGAAGTTCACCTCGAAAGCGAGTAGCTGGTATTATTACTCACTTATTTACTTTTTAACCATGCCTTATTGTTATCAACAATCTGCATCCTTTTTGTATAGAGCTGGTACAAAACATTGAAATTACACCAGATAAAAAGCTTGCCTTAGTTCCATGCATTGTAATGCTATGAGTTGAAGTACAGCTACAACAACACATTTACTAATGTGAGGCTTAGAAAAATGACACTTGCACCAATACTTTGATTAGTTGTCTTTGTGTAATTTGTGCTATTCATTTATCAACATCTAGCAGGACATCCTGAGGAAATGCAACAGGAGTCCCATGGCAAAAGAAGTTCACCTCGAAAGCGAGTAGCTGGTATTATTACTCATTTGTCTACTTTCTGAACATGCCCTGGTGTTAATAACACTCTGCATCCTTTTTGTATAGAGTAGGTACAAAACATTAAAATTATGCTAGATAACAAGCTTGCCACAAAAATATGCAACAAATTACAGTTGCTTACAAGACGAAACACTATTAAAGGTTTCACCTCCTTAGTTCCATGCATTGTAATGCTATAAGTTGAAGTACAGCTGCATCAACGTGTTTTACTTATGTGGGGCTTAGAAAAATGACAGTTACATCAATACTTTGATTACTTGTCTTTGTGTAATTTGTGCTATTCATTTAATGACATCTAACAGGACATCCTTGCTTGCCACAAAAATATGCAACAAATTACAGTTGCTTACAAGGCGAAACACTATTAAAGGTTTCACCTCCTTAGTTCCATGCATTGTAATGCTATAAGTTGAAGCACAGCTGCATCAACGTGTTTTACTTATGTGGGGCTTAGAAAAATGACAGTTACATCAATACTTTGATTACTTGTCTTTGTGTAATTTGTGCTATTCATTTAATGACATCTAACAGGACATCCTGAGGAAATGCAACAGGAGTCCCAAGGCAGAAGAAGTTCACCTCAAAAGCGAGCGGCTGGTATTATCACTCACTTGTTTACTTTTTTAACCATGCCTAAGTGACTTATCAACACTCTGCATCCCTTTTGTATAGAGCTGCTACAAGACATTAAGTTACACATGATAACAAGCTTGTCTCAAAAATATGCAACAATTAAATTACATTTATTTACAAGGCTTAATTACCTCTATTACTGGTTTCACCTCCTTAGTTTCATGCATTGTAATGCTATGATTGAGTTGAAGTACAGCTGCACCAATATATTTTACTCATGTGGGACTTAGATGAATGACAGTCACACTGATACTTTGATTAGTTGTCTTTGTGTAATTTGTGCTATTCATTTATTGACATCTAACAGGACATCCTGAGGAAATGCAACAGGAGTCTCAAGGCAAAAGAAGTTCACCTCGAAAGCAAGTGGCTGGTATTATGACTCACTTGTCTACTTTCTAAAAATGCCCTAGTGTTATCAACACTCTGCATTCTTTTTATATAAACTAGGTTCAAAACATTAAAATTACACCAGATAACAAGTTTTCCACAAAAATATGCAACAAATTACAGTTACTTGCAAGACTTTTAAAACACTATTACAGGTTTCAGTCCTCCTTCAAGTTCCATGCATTGTGATGCTGAGTTGAAGTTCAGCTGCACCAGCATATTTTACTCATGTGGGGCTTATAGATAAATGACACTCACACTGATACTTTGATTGCTTGTCTTTGTGTAATTTGTGCTATTCCGCTATCGACATCTAACAGGACATCCTGAGGAAATGCAACAGGAGTCCCAAGGCAAAAGAAGTTCACCTCGAAAGCGAGTGGCTGGTATTATTACTCACTTGTTTTAAACATGCCTTAGAGTTATATCAATACTCTGCGTTCTTTTTGTATAGAGCAGGTACAAGACACTGAAATTACACCAGATGACATTATGCTTGCCACAAAAATATGCAACAAATTACAGTTACTTGCAAGGCTTAACATTATTACAGGTTTCACCTCCTTTTATAGTTCCATGCATTATAATGCTCTAGATTGAAATACAGCTGCATCAACATATTTTACTCAAGTGGGGCGTAGATGAGTGACAGTCACACTATAATACTTTGATTGCTTGTTTTTGTGTAATTAATGCTATTCATTTATTGACATCTAACAGGACATCCTGAGGAAATACAACAGGAGTCCCAAGGCAAAAGAAGTTCACCTCGAAAGCGAGTAGCAGGTATTACTACTCACTTGTCTACTTTTTAACCACACCTTTTTGTTATCAACACTCTGCATCCTTTTCATATAGAGCTGGTACAAAACATTGAATTACGCCAGATAATAAGGTTGCCACAAAGTATGAAAAAAATTACAGTTATTTTCAAGGCTTACCACTATTACAGGTTTCACCTCCTTACTTTCATGCATTGTAATGCTGAGTTGAAGTACAGCTGCACCAATATATTTTACTAATGTGGGGCTTAGATGAATGACAGTCACACTGATACTTTGATTAGTTGTCTTTGTGTAATTTGTGCTATTCATTTATCGACATTTAACAGAACATCCTAAGGAAATGCAACAGGAGCCCCAAGGCAAAAGTTCACTTCGAAAGCGAGTAGCTGGTATTACTCACTCGTCTACTACTCTTTAACCATACGTTACTGTTATCAACACTCTGCATCCTTTTCGTATAGAGCTGGTCCAAAACATTGAATTATGCCAGATAACAAGCTTGCCACAAAAATATGCAAAAAAATACAGTTATTTTCAAGGCTTACCACTATTACAGGTTTCAATTCCTTAGTTTCATGCATTGTTAAATGCTATGAGTTGAAGTACAGCTGCACCAACATATTTTACTCATGTGGGGCTTAGATGAATGACAGTCACACTGATACTTTGATTAGCTGTCTTTGTGTAATTTGTGCTATTCATTTATCGACATCTAACAGGACATCCTGAGGAAATGCAACAGGAGTCCCAAGGCAAAAGAAGTTCACCTCGAAAGCCAGTAGCTGGTATTATTACTCACTTGTTTACTTTTTAAACATTCCTTAGAGTTATCAGCACTCTGCGTTTTTTTTAGCAGGTGCAAAACATTGAAATTACACCAGATGACAAGCTTGCCACAAAAATATGCAACAAAGTACAGTTACTTGCTAGGCTTAACACTATACCCCTCCTTAGTTTCATGTATTGTGATGCTATGGGTTGAAGTACAGTTGGATCAACATATTTTTACTCAAGTGGAGCGTAGATGAGTGACAGTCACACTGATACTTTGATTGCTTGTCTTTGTGTAATTTGTGCTTTTTATTTATTGACATCTAACAGGACATCCTGAGGAGTCCCAAGGCAAAAGAAGTTCACCTCGAAAGCGAGTAGCTGGTAATTACTCACTTGTCTACTTTTTAACCACACCTTATTGTTATCAACACTCTGCATCCTTTTCGTATAGAGCTGGTACAAAACATTAAATTATGCCAGATAATAAGGTTGCCACAAAAATATGCAACAAATTACAGTTATTTTCAAGGCTTACCACTATTACAGGATTCACCTCCTTAGTTTCATGCATTGTAATGCTATGAGTTGAAGTACAGCTGCACCATTATATTTTACTCATGTGGGGCTTAGATGAATGACAGTCACACTGATACTTTGATTAGTTGTCTTTGTGTAATTTGTGCTATTCATTTATCGACATTTAACAGGACATCCTAAGGAAATGCAACAGGAGTCCCAAGGCAGAAGAAGTTCACCTCGAAAGCGAGTAGCTGGTATTATTACTCACTTGTCTACTTTTTAAACATTCCTTAGAGTTATCAACACTCTGTGTTCTTTTCGTATAGAGCAGGTACAAAACATTGAAAATACACCAGATGACAAGCTTGCCACATAAATATGCAACAGATTAGAGATAATTGCAAGGTTTAACACTATACTCCTCCTTAGTTCCATGCATTGTAATGCTATGGGTTGAAGTACAGCTGCATCAACATATTTTACTCAAGTGGGGCTTAGATGAGTGATAGTCACACTGATACTTTGATTAGTTGTCTTTGTGTAATTTGTGCGTTTCATTTATTGACATCTAACAGGACATCCTAAGGAAATGCAACAGGAGTCCCAAGGCAAAAGAAGTTCACTTCGAAAGCGAGTAGCTGGTATTATTACTCACTTGTCTACTTTTTAAACATGCCTTAGAGTTATCAACACTCTGCGTTCTTTTTGTATAGAGCAGGTACAAAACATTGAAAATACACCAGATGACAAGCTTGCCACAAAAATATGCAACAAATTACAGATAATTGCAAGGCTTAACACTATACCCCTCCTTAGTTCCATGCATTGTAATGCTTTGGGTTGAAGTACAGCTGCATCAACATATTTTACTCAAGTGGGGCTTAGATGAGTGATTAAGTCACACTGATACTTTGATTAGTTGTCTTTGTGTAATTTGTGCTATTCATTTATTGACATCGAACAGGACATCCTAAGGAAATGCAACAGGAGTCCCAAGGCAAAAGAAGTTCACTTCGAAAGCGAGCAGCTGGTATTATTACTCATTTGTCTACTTTTTAAACATACCCTTGTGTTATCAACACTGTGTCCTTTTATATGGAGCAGGTACAAAACATTTTAACAAAATCAACATACCACTATATTTTTGGACATTCTTTAAATATCTAAGAAAACAATTCCTGGACAGTATTATTTCATAGTTATGACATATTCAATGCGAATACCTTAATAGGGGTATTTCCATTTTGTGAAAGACCCTGCTGAGGATCCATAGCAGTGCGCATCAAATGTAGATTCCCCTTTCATATTTGGGAAGCAACATTAAGGTGACTTACTTTTAAAATGAAGGAACCATGTAACTTTACATTCCTTGGAAATCTGTGGATTTCATATATTGGTGTTTGTCACCCAGATTGCTATTAGATCTGTTCCAGGGAAATGTTTATCTCACTTTGGACACTTGTTACAGGGTGATCAGCAAACTAATTAATTACTTATCATTTTAAGGGGCAAAATCATTTGTGGTTTTGACAAAGCAGGGCTTTAATTTGCAATTGTTTTGATTGCCATGGCAATTGCCTATTTGGCCATCAATTATCTTGTGTTTGCTGGTTGTGCATGACATGTACTAGCCAGCTGTAACATTCTTCAACGAGGGATAAACAATTTTGCATAGTACAATCCTTATTGAAGTACGAGGTTTACATTACCAAATAGTACTATTATCTCAAAGACATTAAGTAGTATGGTCAGCACTAGTCGCATTCTTTCATCCCACAAAGTTTTTTTCTTAACTAACGTAGCAATTCGGCTATAAGCCGAGCGATTTTTTCCGAATATTTCCAAATTTTGGCCGAAAAAGGGTTTCGGCTTGTAGCCGAGATCTTTTTGAGATCAAAACATAAACACTATGTAAAGGACACTACACACGATCAGATTCGGCTTACAGACGAATATCCAACTTGAAAAAAGCTAAGCACGAACTTGTTTCCGTTGGTTACTGACTTTATCATTGGTGGTGGCCCCTAAAAGGGCCGTTTCTTTGAAGTGAGAGAACAGATATGCCACCGTAGGTCATAAATCTTCCTCTTCGCTGTCTGTCTCGAACTTGTTAGCAATTTCGTCTTGTGCTTCATCGTCCCGGGCTTCGGGTATGCCTTCCATCTCTTCCTGTAGCACAAAGGGCATCATCTTCTGTTCCATCGAATGCTTTTGAAGTGCCACAAACTTTGAAGGACTTCTGAACCATCTCCACGGGAATTTCAGCCTAACTATCCCTGATCCAACGAAGAAGCATGTTACAGGTTGAGGGTTTCTTCTTTCCTGCAGGCGTGTATTAGTCTTGTATTCAAACGGGCTGCTGATGAGTCAGGTCAAGTACTTTCATTTAAGATTCTCTTTGAATGACTTGTTCAGGCAACGATCGAGTGGCTGAAGAAGTGGAGTCAGCCCTCCTGGTGTTACTCCGACATCAATGTTCGACGACGAAGGAGACTCTTCACTTGTTCGGTGAGGTGGTCTCCGAAGGAATCCCATACCAGGAGGAACTTTTCATTGGGAGGACTACGCGGCAAACAAAACTGGGAACTGAATCAGGTCTCTCCGCGTTCGCAATCTTTTGAAAACGACTTTAGGCGGCAGTTTCGTACCATCAGCAGCAACAGCCAGAGCCACGGAAAAACTTCGCTTTTCAGGACCGTATGACTTGACGGAAACAGAACGGCTTCCACTAAATTCCAGAGTTCGAATTGAGGCACGCGTGAGGCGCGCATGAAGTCAAGGGAATGAGTTATTATTTGCGCTCCCACCCTGTGCGTGACTTGCGCTCGCCTAGTACTTATCTCCATTTGCCTGAAAAATGCAACAAATTATGCCTGTTCTGAAGGATGAAACTCTTAAACTTTAGTTCTTTAGACAAACTAGTTGGCAAAAGGAAATGCAAACACAAAAAATATCACATTTTTACCCTAACCTTTTCATCTCTCTTACTTACATACTAGCTTCTAGTTCCACTGAAGTTAACCTAGAAAAGGAAAGGGGCTCAGCTGCCAAAAAACCTAAACGTGTTGCAATTGGAGAACCTGGAACTTCTGGGGTATCCAGCACTAGTAAGACAAGGAAGTTTAAGGGTAAGGACAAAAGGAAAATTACATTTTCAGTTGATTAATTATGCAATAGCATGATATTTTAAGGATCGGTCATGTAAAATTTCTTTGCAGACTTGAAAAACTTTCAATCTCTCCCAAAACAGTTTTTTTTGTGTTTAATTTTTACTGACTCACCATCAGTTATACCCCCCACTAGCTGTCACAACATAAATCAACTCTGATCAGTTTTATTTAACATATCATACCTGATAATAAGAGGAATATGAGAGTGAATATGTATTTGTATAAACAAAGGTGTTTTTCATCTTGTCACGAGCGTGGGACAAAGAAAAAATTCTGAGTCCCCACGAAGAGTCGAAATTTAGACCTTCCGATTCCGCGTTCCGAATTCGAATGCTCTACCACTGAGCCATAGAGACTGTGCAGTGAGTGAGGTCTATTACGAAGTTCATATGACACGCCTCTTGCATACTGCTAGGATCAGCAATGTCGATAGCGTTATGTTTTTAAATAAAAAAGAGAGATGGTTAGTTTTGAGCTCGGTAAAGAAATAACCAAAGAATAAGAGGGAGGGGGGTAGGTTTCTAAAGAAACTGTGGTGCTGCGTCGGTGAGAGAGTATAACAGGTAATTTTGTGTTAACAACTGAATTGAAAACGTAGGTTGGTCACCGTAAAGAGCTTGAAGGCTGACGTTTCGAGCGTTAGCCCTTCGTCAGAGCGATTGGAGGAATTGTGGGTTTTGTGTGAGTTTATATGCAGAATATGGAGCTACGCTGTTGGTAAGATATGGTGAACTGCCTTGATGTATGGAATGGCCGCAAACTGACATATGCTGTTAAGAATGATTAGAGAGATTAACTGTCTATAGCTAGCGACTGGTTTGGATGCGTCCTTGTCATTTCTTTCTACGTTGTGAAGGTTTTCTCGGAACTTTTAGCAATAAGTACAAGGTATGAAGTACATGATACTGGCAGAGGTACACGTAAAGTAATCACTAATCTTAATAGATCTCTTGGGTCCCGAAATTTTCTCTACGTTATGAATGAAAGGACAGGTTTTGCATTGTGAGCGAGCGCATTTAAAAGTTACAGGTTGGTCATTGGTTTGATATGAACTTCTCACCAAAAAGTTGCTTATCATTTTTTTGTCACGTTCGAATGAAATAACCAGTCTCGCTCCCAACAGGGCTCATCTCAGGACCAATATGAACAATCTGGTCCCAAACATTATAAATAAACATGGGGTGTAAAAACCCCAACTGGCTGGAGGCAGGCTGCAGTTGGCCATATACAAAGGACAGCCAAGGAGCTGAACTCAAGGAACCATTGAAGAACAATCCAGTTAGTGGCAGGGTGGAGGGCTTGTTTCCAGGACCACCAGACTACAAACCTGGCGTCCTTACCACTTGGCCACCCTGCGTCCACAATACCTGATGGAAAATCTCTGGCATGATAAAAAAAATGCCTTTGCTCTCTTTCCCATTCCCCCTTTAAAAAATATAACTTGCGATGAGTGATTTTAAAATTTTTACTGAGTCACAGTAAGTAACAAGTAAGCTGGTAGTCTTAAAATAATTAACACTATTTTTTTATATTCAAGAGGGAGTAGTAACTGGTGATGACCTTCAAACACTTGGCAAAGCTATTGGTGTCAAGTGGGATCGACTGGCACGTCGACTACCTGGAGTTACGGAAGATGACATAGAAGAAATTGAAGACAGCCGTAAGACTTTGTCTCAAAGGGGATTTCATATGCTGAAACTGTGGAAAACAAACAATGGGGAAGCTGCAGACTATAAGACTTTGTATAATGCATTAGTCCATGAGTTGGTACAGCGGAAAGACTTAGGAGAAAAGTATTGTTTAGAATGATAATATCTCATAGATATTAAGACATTGCTCATACTGTAGCCTGGCAGTTATTTTAAAAAGAGATGGCTACAAGGTGGAAAGAAGAGATAACTTTACGAGTTACCAATAAATTCCAGTTGGTTATTTATTGTAAGAATCTAGTGACTACTTAACCTTGATTTAAATCTTTTTATCGATAGCCTTTTTACAACATTGTACAACATTTTTGGTGTGTTTTGCTGAGTATTATACACGCATTTGATTGGATCTATAGGAGGACAGACTCTTACGTATATGGAGGAGAAGGTGAAACTTCGCTTAAGAAAAGTCCTTTAAAATAAAGTTGTAGTATTTTACATAAACTAACGTCTCTAAGTTTTTTTTTAATGTAGCCCACTATATATACTGTCTTTGAAAACAAAAAAGGACTGCTTGTTTGGAACAATTAGGTCACAAGTTGCCCAAGCTGTGAGATGATCATCTTGGGAAGTACAAGCGTCATGGCGAAATTATAAGAGTTTGTATGGGAACTTTTACGACCGCCCTTTGGATTAAAAAATAAGTCAAGTTCTCAATGAAAATACCTCACCTTACTCCCACAGTGCATCGCTTGTTATCTGACCGCTTACTGTGTTGAAAAGAAACCATTTTAGCAAGTTGTCCATCAAGGCTGCACGCTCCATTTCCGCACGCGCGAACCGAGAAGCGAAAAATCCAAGCTTAAAATGACCGTGCGGCTACAAATCCAATGCAGAACCCGTGAAAATATACTGTAGTTTCATTTCATTAGACTACTAACTCAATCTTCCCCGTGAAAGCGACTCTAAGCCGCAGTTTGCTTCCCCAAGTCCAAAAGTTCCTAACGACCCCTGCGCACAACACAGCGGTCATACATAGCGCATGCGTAAATTTATCAAAACAACTTGGCGGACTCTCTAACACCTGTCTGTCTTACAGTGAGGAAGAAAAGGTTAAATTCCAACTATTCCGATGCACAGGACAAATGGAAGAAGGACTTTGGAGACAGTTTAAATCTTGGTCTTGTTTATTGTGAAATATCGCGACTGTTTTACCCATGGACGTCGAAATCAGTGAGCCGTGAACAGAAACTTTAAGTAAAGGTTACAAAAGTGACAGAACACATGTCAACTGTAGGACTCACCAGCCACTTGCATGTACTTAAAAATGGCTCAATATCCTGTTGTCTGTTTTCCTATAAGAGCTCCAAACTGGAGGTGACTGTCCATTAGCAGTACTTCATTGCCTCTTCCCAGAAAGCAGATGGACATTCCTTTTATGATTACCACGGCTACAAGTTGTGGTTCTCTCACTAGACGCCGGAGGTAGAAAGCCAATGGCGACTGTGAAATATCAAGATTCTGGCATGTGAGTTCCACATCCAGGGGATCTTCAGCAGCAACTTTTCCAAGGGAACTCAAATGTTGAATTGCATCTCCTACAGAAAAGTAAGTTGGCCTACCTCCAGTGACCAGTCCCTGAACGGCATTACCATGAGTGATGGCATTTGTCATGATCATTCCCCATGTTGGTTAAAGTTGTTGGGCCAGAAAAGGTACTGATGAGTTTGAAATTACGAACTTAGCAAGTGTAATATCATTAAAAGTAGGAACCATTTTGTCCTCTGAGGGTGGACTAGTATACGTTAGTTTAAAAAAACCATACTTTTTCCACTGGAGACGTTCAGAGTAATAACCTTGCAAACCATTCGGTTACTAGAATGATTTGTAGAACCTGTGACTTGATGAGCTGAGTTCTGGTGTGATGTTGAGACTGTTGATAAGCTATTTGTAGAACAATATGACTGGTTTCTGCGAAAGACACCACCAGGTTGTGGTACTGAAATGTTGTTGAGAACTTGGTCTATGTATTCATGGCATTGTTGGGACTCATGGTACTCTGGATTTCTGTCACTTATAGCTGGGATCTGATCATCATCATCATCTCCATCATCACAACCACTATTTTCATTTGATGTTGTTGTTCTGCTTGATAAGTTTGTTTCACTCATATGCATTAAATGCCTTGGATAATATTCCTAATTCTTCTTAGAATGGTCAGAAACACTGTGAGCATTGATCATTGCACAGTCTCAGGCACTGATTATAGTAGGTGTGGAAACAAGGTAGCCTAATGGTGTCTTCAGTGTCTGTTCTCAATAAGCATCTGTTATTGTCACAGCATTTTTCAGGACAGGATTGGCTGTCAGCATATTCATGTGTAAACTTATGAGCTAGTGGTTGTGCTTTATATTCTAGTGAGACATTGAAAGTTTCTTGGTGAAATTGTGGCTTTTCTTTTGACAACCAATCTCTTGTTTTCTCCTGTGGCATCTGCAAAGATGAAGAATATGCAATTAGCTACGTTATGACCTTGAAAGTTAAAAAAAAAACCCTAACACATAAACTAACCAAACAAAGCAAAAAGATATGCTGCTGTTGAAATGAAATTCTGAAACTGGCAATAGTTATTGAACATCTCAGCAGGCAGATTGAACTTAACTGAGATTCAGTTTTCTTTGTATGCATTATGTTGTCAAAAAGATTTTATTTGCATAGATGCCTTTTTCATGGAGGTCTTTAATCTATTTTGCATTGTGCTGTTTTTGATGTCTCAATGTTTTTTCCAACTGGGGCAAAAAGTTTCAAAATAGACCCAGCTGACTTCCCAGCTATTAATTTCAGGTTTTTAGGAGAGTTTGTTTGTAAGTGAGGTTGAATGAAATTACCAAAGAAGATTGTTGTTGTTTATGAAGAAGCAATGTCAATAGCTGTGTCTCAGATCTGTTCTGCCTTGTAGTAATCTGTTATGTGAAACTGAAGTAGTGTGTGCCAAATTTCAACCTTTGTTTCAGTCAGTAGTGTCAACCATTTTGTTTTAAAGTTATAGTGGTCAGGGAAGTAGTTTCTATGGTGACACAGTTCATTTAACATTGAAAGTGCAGACCTGCCATAGTGATGATGGTTCCAGATGATGAATAGTATAAGAAATCGAAACATAAGGGACTAATAATCTTCAAGCTTTCCAGATCTCAATACCATGCTATATTGAGAAAAACTAATGGAAGTACTTCCTCTAAGATGTGCAGCAGGCAGACATACTCAATGTCTTTACATAATTTGAATTTTTGTAAAATTTTATCTCTAATGAGTAGTGAACCACACAGGACTCCAAAAATTATTAAGTTTGATTGAAAAGGCTTGGGTTTGAGTGGAAGTACACTTGTAAAAACTTTGTTGTAAACTCTTGAAAAAAATAAAAATGAAGTGTTACACTGAGATTATATCCTCCACAGCATTAAAGCTCATATGGGAAGGGCCTTGTTCTGGGATCAATGGATGTTGCTTTGCTGGGCAATTAGTTTCTTTATAAAGTCCTGAGTGGGCCAGTCTTCAGGACAGGGAAGGACATTTTTTCATGTAGGTTAACAGGTTTAGTCCAGTACTTTCTATGGTATGGTTGATAGCAAGCTTATAGTCTTCCATAAACTTAATGGGATTTTCAAGCCCATTTATTAAGAGGCAAGTGCCTAGTTTGCAGAGCACTTCTTGTGCTTAGTTGTGATAGACTCAAAATGCTTGGAGGTATCTCTATGGAGCTTCCAAGTTTGAAGAGTGCCATTTTTCATCTTCTTGGCAGTTATATTAATGCTTTCTTCTGAAATGCCACCCATGCAAGCTTTAGTAGTACTTCCATCAGTAAGTACATTAGGGGAACGGTGAATCATGTCCATGTTCTCGGGTAACTTTAGGACTTGAATGGAGTCCTGAATATCCATAACGATGAGGTCATGTGAGTTGTAACTGACAGTTTTAGGTTGCTTTCTGGCATCTGCATGGTGTAGATGTTGTGGAAGTCATCAAGAAGAAGTAGCTTGAAACACTTGGAATATAAAGAAGAGTTTTAGTTCAAATCATTTTGGTCTTAATAAGATCTTCAGGTAAACAGCAAACTGACTCTTCCTCTAGTACAACTAATCAGTTCCCAGTTTTATGTAATGAGTGATGCTTCCACTTTTTATCCAAGCTACTTGGATAGTCCCTTCTAAGGGCAGCACCATATCTGTCAATGGTGCGAGGGGCAACTCTATATCCTGAGAAAAGAAATCACAATAGAAAAGATAAAACTTAGATATGTGTCTGCCGAAATCTATTGTAGATTAATTGACAATTGATTGACTTTGTCATACACAGCTTTTAAAAAATTTAATGTGACTAATCCTCACTTAGGACTGAGCCACTGTTAATTGCAGAGCAAGATGCCCCATGATGGTGTAGAAATAGTCACAAGTCTGTGAAATGTAGAGGTTTTTTTGTAACCTGCTCATGTTAATATTCGTAGTCGAGTGTTTTTCCCCACTTCTTGAGTACGTTTGTAATCTTGCAATCTAAATGGGCGCGAAAACCGTCAAAACTCGGACAATCCGATTCGTTATCTGTATGAGGATTTTCGTCTCTGCTCACGATATATAGCGCTTAGTATGTTTATAAATCTTTGTTTGGTTCTTCTGTTGCTAATTGCCGGCTCGCTTGTTTCGAAATTTTACTTTCGATTAACGAAAAAAGCTAGAAAGAAGGCCCGGAAAAGGTCAGACATAGTACAATTTGGCAGATGGCGTGGCAGCTTTAGCCCAGCTCTATGTTTTGTACTCTGATAGAGCATGCTCTTTTAACCAATGACAGTGCGCGTTTTATCCGAACTTTATTATAAATGAATTTAACAAAAAATAATTCCGAGGGCGAAAATCTTAAGTCGAAGAGCGGTCAAATCCATGGAATTGAGAGAATTGAGATTAAATGTCAAACCAGAAGGTGATCAAATTTGCTGGTGTACCAGTTTAATCTGTCAGATTTTCCAAAAAGCTGAGGGTACAAAGCGTCAAATTTAGGACCGCGCAAACAAACGCTGACCACTATTGGCCTATAGGTGTTTGAAATGACCTGGGCGGGTACAAAATTGTGATAGGCGCGTTTTATTTTAAAAAAAAAATTGCCTGTGTTTTTACTTGGTTATACACTTGAGAGCTCGAGGAATTCGAATGGAACTGACAGCCATTTTACTTTCTCTAATCTTTTATGGAGTTTTGGGTAAGTTTCGGACGGCTGAACCAATTAATTTGAGTCAAGAAAGCGTGGTATATCTGACATAGCTGACAGTATCGCAAGAGAGACGGTCCGCTTCCCTCTCGACCTAGAGATCCTTAAGGCAGGCAAAAGGCAAATCAAAATTCATTCAGGGGCCAATTTGATGTGATAAAAAAGGCTGAGAATTATTAACGCACTTTCTGATCATGATTATGTCGTCACAATTTTTTTACTGTCGGTATATTTCAACAGACAACAATATAATAAAAAGATTATAAATATTTTTGAGATGTGATATAACAAATCCGTTAATTCCGAAGACTTTCGGTTGAAAGTTACTCTTGTTTGATTATTCCAGTGAAACAGTTGATTAGCTGAGTGAAATATCAGATAAAATTTATTTCACAAAATGTTCAAGTTCAAATAACCGTATCATCACGTGTTACGTTGCAGGTTTTCACCAGAGAATGATTGACTCTTTGCATTTTACGGAAGATTTACATGTATTTATATTGATGTAAAATTCATCATTTAAATTTCAACTTAGAGGTAGATAGACTTACTGTACGTTCTTGATAAAACTTTGTAGTATGAAATTTAATCAAATCCTGGCAGTGTTTTTGTGCGTGTTGACTGAAAGAGATTAGGAAGCACTATCCTCTTCTGAGCAGCCGAACAGTCAAAATTGCGCTTCAAAAGTTGGATTTCTAGCCATTTGTAGATATATTGACAGAAATAGACTAATTTTTTGGTTCCTTTGTGGAATATGCTGAGACAATTATTTACCTCAGTGTCGATAAAAATGGTAGATATTCACCTTCGCCTGGGTGAATAATTGTCAAATAACGATGCTGTTTCTTTCCTTCATATCAGGCACCCCAATAAATCACCTAGGCCATCGCCGTCAGTATGTGAGTTATTACCCGGCCGGTTGTGATGGTTATCACATTCCTTGTTACCCACGACCGGAATCTGATTGTGAAATGCGGCGCAGGATAAACCAGCCTGACTGGACTAAACCGGTTTGTAACCTGGACGGTAGTTACAGGGAGTATCAATGTGAGGCTTATTCTCGCTCTAAGTGTTGGTGTGTCTATGAAAATGGAATGATGATACCAGGTAAACGCATAGAATATCGTATTCTTCAGTTGATTTTTCATAAGTTTGTGCGCTGTAAAGATTGTGTTAAACGCACTCATCAATTGACCCATTGTTGTTGCAGTTTTTCCCGGTTTCTGCTCCACTAGCAGATTCCTTCTAAATTGTAGCCAAAATAACGGCACCTACCTCCCCTTCCCCATCTATATAAGTTTCTAGGGTTTCCACGACCAGTCACCGTTGTCCTTTCACATTTCTAAGAGGAAGAAAGTAATCTCATAACCAGATCCTACCGTGTAACTGTAACTGCTTGGCCATGAAGGGTCTGGGTACGAAACTAGGATGAAATACTCCCAATGTGAAGCTGGTGTTGAGTAAGAGCCCTGCCTGCTAATTAAACCTTAAAATTGATTAACTTGTAACTTCTCCCAATAGAATTCATACATTACCCAACAAACAGGTAATGAGAATACTAAAACTCATCAGGCAGAAGTTGTTATCTTGATCTAACACCAAATTCTTGTAACTCATTTAAAGGGAAATGTGCAGAAGCTAGAGGAGGGAGTCGAAAACCAGATCGTGGGCGTTAAAGGATTAACCCAGATCAGGATTCGCAACTGGACCTGCAATAATTACGTGTGTTGAAATGACAAAAACATCTATATACAATTTGATATCTATTTAGATCTCCCCATACATTTTTCATTCAGGAACTGAGAAAGATCTTCACGACGCCAATGTGGAATACCACAATCTGAACTGCGCAGAAGCTAAGAGTAACGCACCACCTGCTCCTCACCCTCCCCCTGTCAGTTCACCATTCACAGACACAAGAATTGGTTGGCATCTCGCTTACAGAGATGCTTATTTTAGGTGCCCAAGCCCCTGTTATTCTCCCTGTCCGTGTCAGCCTGGGCAACAATACTACAATCCCTATTATCCAGCCCATGTAGTTAATTCTGCGCCAGTCCGCGCGCCGGTTCCTGCTCCAGCTCCATTACCAGCCCCTGCGCATGCGCCCATCTATTATCCATACGATCCCTACGCAGCCACATATACGGTTAGTAAAACCTCATGATAAACTAACTGAAAAAAAAATTAAATGAGACAGTCTTTGAGCTCTTAGGATGCTCTAAGGGGCAACCGTTGGAGAGGCCTGTTAAAAAAGAATTTCCAGAGGGATGGCAGCTTTCCAGCATACCGCAATAGAATGCCTTCGTTTTCCTTGGCAATACATGCTTGCAAACTCATACAAAAAGAGGTGGTACTAATTTTTTTTGTTCTTTACTGATGTTCAGTATTCAAACGGATTTCATTATTCAAAAAATGTTAAACTACGCGAATACTAAATAGTTTATATGTATCATTCTAACGATTTTCGTATAAAAAACCTTTTAGATTTAAAAAAAAGTCCACGGTCGAAAAACTTGAAAAGAAACGTTTTCAAGCGTCTGTGCAATTTCATGAAGCAACACGATTGGTGTTAGTTTCGCTTTTTGATTGGTCGAGAGGGTGGCGCGAATGTTCTGCACTTATCACATCCCTTAGTGTTACAAAACTAAGCAATCCTGAATAACTTTCGACACTAAATTTGAAATTTTTTTAAACTGAATATATTCGTTTCCAGGCTCCTTATCAAGGCAGCTGTCCGGATCCCTGTCCCGAACCATGCCCGTGTCAAAGAAGTGGGAAAACCCCACCATCTGAGGAAGAGAACACGAGCAGTGCCTCGGGGTCTGGAGATGAGAAAGACGTGCCGTCAGAGGGGAACGAGGATGTTCAAGATTAAAATATTTCTTTACACTTCTTCATGACCTTTTTTTTGTTTGAATAAATCGCCTAAAAATATGCTTTTTTTTTCTTTGTATATCTTGTCTGATGCAACTCACGTCTACCAACTATTATCCCTTTTTACATAAATATATCTTATTTTGACGTTTTGCTGTGTAAAAATACCCAGTGAGTAAAAATATTCAGCGATACTACACACCAAAACGTCTAATTAGTTATTTATGGTCCACCTGTTTTTAATTTTATGAGCATTTCTTATAAGGCGAGAAAGGCGAAGCAGATAGATAAGCGTAGCACGCGTAACCGACTGGTTTAATTTTCAAAGAACAAAATAACAAGCTTCCCAAATATCGCGTGATTTCTGCACTTGATACGCGTGTTATTTGTACTCTACCATGTCCATTACTTATGCAAAGGCTCCTGACTTTACCTCGTGCAGTTGAATTGGGCTTCTGACTCTACTTTGTGCAGTTGGATAATAAGCTGCAATATTTCTGATATAACCTATGTTCCGAAAAAACCCAGAACAGCTGTGTTTGGAAGGGAGAGCAATACTTTTTTCTCTTGACATTACCAATCTCGTCTGACCCGCATCAGGCGTCGCCATGTAGATGTTTTAAAACTGTAGCTGTTTTATGTCTGAGCTTGCCGTCGTTCATTAGCATGCAAAACATTTTTTCTCTCTGAAGTTGCAACTGAAAACTTGAAATAAAGCGCGGCAAAATGTATTGCGTACGGGAAAGAAAAGAAACTTGAACTTTGATCTTTGCCAAGTCTCAAGACGAGTAAATGAATTAATGTAAGTATCTTTGCCAAGTGTCAAGGCGAGTAAATGAAATAATTGAAGATGATTGATAAAAGATTACATGACCTTTTTGCGATGGAAGAAAGAAAGAGAAAAATTCTCCTTGAAAACCTTCCTCAGCCTTAAAAAACTTTCCTAACAAAAAAGACAATAACCTAAACCTGCTTTCTGATTTCATTGTATTTGTTGCATACACGAAAAGGAAAAATTTTTAAAAGATGATATTCGTCTGTCCATCCGGTTTACGTAATGAAGATCTTTTCCACCTTTCAACTTTTAACATTCAACTTTGCTTTCTTTTTCCGGTATAAAGTGCACTTACAAATAATAATAAACATATGCTTGCAGGGAGCCATTGCTTGCAAGGCAGCCCTGTCCTGCATCCAAGAACTGAAGAGAGCTTGTTTGTTACCGTGTATTTCAGTTCCATTTTCCGAGTGATAACTCATGATGAAGACGCATATCAGAATTTAGTTTTGTATGACGCTGATGAAAAAGCCCACTCGAACGGCTGAGTTAGATTCACGAATTCAGTTCTGCTTTTGTTTATTTATAGTCTTCAATCTATTTTCTGTGAACCGATTTTGCTGTCGTCCTCCTAAAGAATAGAGGGCAATCACCTCTTTCAGGTTGTTTACTTGTCTTTGCAAAAACCAAATAACGCACTTACACACGTTAGAGTAGATTAACTAGATATATGTGCCTTATTTTTGACCCCCGTGGTGGTGTTTTCGAGGAAGATATCAGATCTTTAAGATAAAATGCAGTAAAACAAGTTTATGTGGCATGTCCCTCGCGTAAATGCTGACTAATAAACCAACAAGAAATTTCTTGGAGAGTAATAAATATATATTCTCTCAGCAAATTTTACTATTTCTGGCGAATGCCAACTGTACATATATATCCCTTCAGTATGGTTACGAGTTAAAGAGGTCACGGGTGAACCTCATTGAATCGAAGCGAGAAAAAAAAAAAAAGGAAATCGCTAATGAAATTTTTTCAAATTTTCTGTCAATCTCGTAGCCTACTTTAATTTATTTCTCGGAGTCGAGCCAAAAAAAAAAAAAAAAAAAGAAAAGAAAAAAAAAAGTTGAGAGACGGAAATATTGTTTGCTCGGATAAACTGATGATGGTCGCTTTCGAAATTAATCTGCACATCCTTTTAAATTTCCGGAACAAAATAAAAACCGCTTATGTCGAGCTACCTTGCAAACAAACTCAACCGGATCAGGGAAGATATAATATTTTTTTCATTCAAGTGCTTACGCCTCAAAATTTCCTGCTTCTGGGTATAAATATTTCAATTTAATGTTTTCGGATAACTGAAGCTCTAAAGCATAAAGTGAACTAGAAGTTCTCGATGTAACGTACTTTTATTAATTTTTTTCAATGAACAGTTTGTATGGTTTGACACGGTTTTTCACTAATGGATGCCCAATGGTCTTAGATAAAGAAAAATGGTCTTTAAGCCGTATGAAGAAGCTCTTTTAAAACAATTTGTGTGTAAATGTAGGAAAAACCTCGGTCCGTAGCTACTATAGTAGATTTAATCTTTCTCTTCAATTCTTCACCTTGTAATACTCAGTTGGCAAAATGTGTGTCAGGATCAATTATTTCTATCCTTAAAATTGCAATCTACCCGATCTCTTCAATATAAAACCTCCTCCCCCTCTTCCTGAGTGTCATTAAATTTAAAACACTTTTTAGATGTTCGCCGACAGGATAAAAAGCAAATGGAAGCCCGCTTTATTAATGCAAGCTCAGACGATGTCGCACGAGGGGCGTGCGAGGGGGCGGCACACGTCGCATTTGACATTTCCTCACGTGAGGCGTAAACAACAAGCTAACACTGTGGGAAGTTGAAACAGTGCGAAACGATGGTAAGTAAAACACCTTTTGAAACACTTTTGTTTTTCTTTTCGCGATTTTTTTTCTTTGCTTACGTCTGGCTGTGAAAGGAGTTTATACAAATGTAAGTAAAGTGCCAACAGAAATCGCGATATTTTGTCTCACGGTAATAAAAAAGAACATTATTTTTTGAAAGCAATCTATAAATTTTAAGGATCCACTGCATTCAGTTACTGGCACGTGAGCTACACGCTGAAACATGCATCCGTTAAATTTCTTCGTTTCGATGCATCATAAATAACACGTCTTTAGTCGTTTTTAAACTTTTTGTCCAAATATCTAATATTTTCTTGTTTTACTTGGGGGTGTATGAAGTTCATGGTTGAAGCAAGGCGTTCAGATCGGCAAAGACATACGTTCTTTTTCAGTCAGTATATTTTGTCTATAGTGATATTAAATTTATATTAGTAACTGTTTCCTTCCTTCTCTCCATGTAGTAGGAGTAAATTTTTATAATGTGCATGTAAAATTGAATTATTAGCAAGTAAATTTCAAGCGCTTTCGCTCTCCAGCATTTTGCCCATATTACTATCAAATTAAATTTGTACAAAAGAAAAAAATGCTGTTTTACTTTTCGGTACTTAAGGGAAAGGCAAAGGGTCAGACTTTTTTCTGAAGTCATTTTGTTTTTTTCCGCACGAGGATACTGCCTCAATCGCAAAGGAGAAAAAAAAACTGCAAATATTTTTCTTATATATTTTCGCATATATTTCGTTATCTTTGCCCTTAAAGCATTCAAATTCGTCGAGATCTTAATTGTTGAGATCTTGAAGCTTTGAGATCTTAAAGGTTTTTCGAAAAAAAAAAGACAGCCCTCAAGCATAAACTGAATGTTATTTAAATCGCTGATGTCAGTTTGTATGGATCTGTCCTCTCAGCATGATATCCATGATGTATAAGCTTTCATGTACTAGTAAAAGTACATTATTTTCAATTGCTGTTTATCTACAAAGAACTGCCAAAAAGGAAACAAAAAACGATGCGATGGCGCCCAATTAACACGAAGTCCCACCTGCGGCAAATTGAACAGAACAAAC
Source organism: Pocillopora damicornis (assembly GCF_964200805.1). NCBI lineage: Eukaryota > Metazoa > Cnidaria > Anthozoa > Scleractinia > Pocilloporidae > Pocillopora > Pocillopora damicornis. Next base: position 34,972,660 of record NC_142671.1, read on the forward strand.
GAGCCTGTTTTCGGTACTTTCCGCCTCGGGGTAAATTTACCACCTGGCAAGTCTCTTTATGCGCGATTTGGAATGGTTGCTCTAACAATTTCCGAAAGACGAATACATATTTAAATCTAGATAAAAATTTCATTTCTAAATTTGCCACACTATCTTGTAAATTTTAGTTTTAGCATAATTTACCATCGTTGTAGTTTTTCAAAGAAAATTTTCATCACATTTCAGCGAGAGATATAGTCTCTTGATTTCAGCCCATGTCATCAAAAATTCACTTTTGTTTCTAATTCCAACTCTCTTGTTTTTGAATTTTTCAGGTGTACAGCTAATGGATTTTGATTTTCCAGAGGATCCCTGACCGTTCATTTGCTTTTTCTTGAAAAATTATTGCGTTATTCCCCCCATGACACTCTATGACGCAAAGCGGGGCGCTGCGCTGAATCAGAAGAGACTCCTTAAATATGGAATTTAACTTCTCAATAGCGAACATAACAAGTGGAACAAACTTATACCCAGCCAATGAGAGAGTGTCATTGATTCTTAGCCCTCACATTACTATCATCATTGTGGTATTCATCTTATTGGCTATCGTAATAATCGCAGGAAACCTATTGGTTCTTGTGTCCATTCGTTCCAACTCTCGCTTACGAAGCCCAGAATGCATTCTGATATTATCCCTATCAGTCGCCGACCTAATGGTAGGGCTATTCCTACTTCCAGTTAAAATCGTAGAGCTGATGTCTCTTCATCGGGCGAGAAAATTCATGTGGTGTGACATGACAATTTCCCTAACTCTCTTCGTGTTGAGTGCATGTCTGATGAATCTTGTTACCGTCGCATTTGATAGATGTCTGGCGATATCCTACACTCTGAGATACAACAGCTTTATGACGGTTCCAAAGGTGTGTTTTGGAATAGTCATGGTATGGCTGACTGCATTCACAGTTGCTTTTTTGCCGTTGTCAGGCGTCGGTACAAAATCGGTGAAAACTCAACACCTTGGACGCCCATGTTGCTTCTCTGACATCTTGGAAGAAAGCTACATGGGGCTTTACTTTGCCTTCATTTGCGCAACACCGACTGTACTCATAACCACGGCATACTTAAAGATCTTTCTTCTGGCACGCAGTCAGGCGCGACGGATTACTTCACTAAGGATGTACATAGAGGAACTTTCAACATATAATGGAGGACCGATGAACTCTCCAAGACCGATTCGTTTCGCACGAGAATCAAAAGCCGCTAAGACTATAGGTAAGGTGCAAAAATCTGTATTTTATGAATTTTCCTTTTTTCTCGTAAATTTACGAGTTTTTTGGGGTGCATTTCGATTGAGTTTCGTAAAATCAAACCAAGTAAATCCCCTTGACCCTTCAGAAGAAGTGGAAACAAAAACGACGGAAAACTGCCCAATTTTATCGAAGTAATAATTGCACGATAGCCCGCGGTAGTTGAAGAATTAAATATAGAGTTAATTCTGTTGTTTTTCACGGTGGATTTTTCGACGGGATCTGGAAAGTTATCGTCATAAAAAAGGTTACGTTTGTCAACTGGAATGGAAAATGTTCTTTATAACACAATTGTCCATATAATGTCGAAAGTAATCCGAGATTGCTGTGATTTTGCTCTCCGCTCCGTGATTGGCGTAGAAAACTTGCACCATTCTCTCGACCAATCAGATGCAAGGCTAAAAGCAATTACGAGTTGGTCGCCGGCGTTTTCCTGCGCTTTAGGTAATTTGCTTGATTTTACTTTGAGGTATTTACTCTAAAGGTATTTTCCTTCCTCCTCATTTTCTTTGGTTTTGGTTAAACGACACTCAATCGAAAAGCGCTCTAAATTGATTACAAAAGATCACAGTGCACAGTAACTCTCCGCTGCTTCTTCGGCGGGTCGGCGGGTAAGCGAGATTACCTTTTGACATTTCGCATCAATGAGCTATCATGAAAATCTGTTCCACAGTCTTATCTAACCTACATTTTTTTAAATTGTAGCGATTGTCGTTGGTGTGTTTTACCTGTGTTGGATTCCATTCTTCGTCAGCATTCTTTCAACAACTTTCAAACAAGAAGCTGTTCCTTATCTTTACGCCGCTTTTGTGACATGCCTTGTTTACTCCAACTCCGCATTGAATCCGCTCATCTATGGATGGCTGAATCAAGAGTTCAAAACCACTTACAAGAGATTGGCCAAAAGTTTTCTCTGCCTCACTCGAACCAGGTGCCTCTCAAGCTGTCGTGTAACTAGGATAAAAAAGTCTCCTGTGCGGCACACAGTCACCTCAACGATCTCTGCCACGCAATCAGAAATAGCATCGCAGAAATTCCACCCAAGTGCGTGTTGTACAAGGAACTTGTAGAACATGGCCTTTTTTTCAGACTGAGATTTTATTTGGTGAATGCAGTGACAAAGGTTAAACAAAAATCAAACACAGTCATAGATAAACTGACCTGTCATTTTTATCGCTTAAGGGGAGGGGGTCGTGGGATTTTATTTGTATCACGATGCAATTTACCTGCTCCCCCTATAGGGTTCCGTAAAGTTCCTATTATCCCGTTCCCCCCCTCATTGGCATTTCATTGGCAGTCAATTTTCTATAGTCTTCCTTTATACTCTATTGGCGACGACTGACCTCCCCTCCCTTTCCTTCTGAAAACCATGTTATTCCCCCGCCCAAAAAAATCCCTCACCTTCCCAAGCGATAAAGACGACTCTTCCCTGAGGAAAATTTTTTAAAGGCTTTGACGTTGCTACGAACGATAAAAAATTCCCACGAACGATAAAAGTGTGTCGGTTTTGTGCCTCCTTGATTGAAAATGTTTTGATACTTTGAATACCAGCTTCACATATTTCTCGCGTGGAAACAGGACATCTTCTAACAAAAGTGAACTTTATTTTTCTTCCGCTTTCTAGCAAGAGAGAAATAATTATTTGGTGCGTTCTTGCATCGAGTAATGTCTCCATATGCAATGTGGGATGTTATTTTAATTCCTGCCTTTGACAACCTTTATATAGGGATTGATACTTTCCATGACGAGCTTTGCTCAAGAAAAGAATTCTCACCAGGGATGCGTAAAATGATCCATAGGCTTGTCAAAGTAAAGCGGGAGGGCTCAATTAGCAAGTGAAAGCGAGGTGTTTGGCTTCGAGCGTGAAATTAATTGAAGTTAACAATTAAAATGTAAACAGGCGCGAGGATCCGCGCGGCTTGCGCGTTAGGAGTGCTACGTAAATTTAGGACTCTTTTGCACAATTTTCTCTTTGGAGATAACTACGCATTCATGGCGTGAATGGCAATTTTCATAATTATAGAATGATTCAGCGACAAGAACGGCTTCGCTAAGCCGTAGTGTGTCATGGCATTTGAGGATAGCCTGGTTGTAGTGCGTGACATGACTATCAAGTAACAGTTATTGTACCCAGCATGTTTTGTTCGTGATCTACAGATTTATTGGTTTGTGACGCAAAGAGCGATTATCTGTTCTGTCACGACAATACCAAAATTAAATTGTGTTAGCCAACTTATATTTCACTCTGATCAGACCTTTGACCCTAAGTCAACATGGAAGCCGGTGAGCCGCTCGGTAAGGACCTTGTTTTCGAGAGAGATTTCGACTGCAGTATGTTCTGGAGATACAAGAGTATCATTTAACACTTGAAACGATTGGGTAGATATTTTGATAATACTTTTCTGGCGTCCATACTGAGGAGCTCTTTCAGTATAAAATATCATTTTAGTAAGTCCCAATCATCAGGTAAGCGCGGGAACTTATCCCGCGAAAATTCTGTGCGAAGGTACGAGTATATTCGGCGGTATCTACGAAAAGGGGCCATCGTTCTTTCCTTAAGGTAAGGTCTTAACTGTGTAAAACTTCGCGAGGAAGAAATTCTACTCGCTGGCCTGTCCAATTTGGCTTTTAGATAAGGTTGTATGCCTGATAATTTCTGTCTAGAGCTATATGATGACGCGCGATAAATCTCGCTGCTTAATAACCTTTGAGCGGAAAATGATGATGCCCAAACCATTTAATCAGCAAAGCAAGGTTTACCTTTACTTCTGTGCTTTCGAAGCAAGAGAAGGAATTATTTCTGTGATAGTTAGGTGATAGATGCTTAAAATCACATGGTGTATTATCAAACTGTTGAAACCTAACATGAGCAAGATGAACTAATTATGGAATGAACCCTGACATCACAGCTCAAATATTCCTTCCCTATAAGATGACGCGCTCTTGGCAGGTTAGTGTGTTTTCTTACTAATCGTACTGTACTATTTCGCAGTTTCGAAAGCAGAATCCTGAAGATACTCTCGTTCATTTGTTATTTCGTACCCACTCTCTCATGTAATCAGACTTATCTCCGTGAGGGAAGAACCTTCATTTTTTAATTTTTTTCCCGGTTTTGTCATTCGTATGTGAGCTGTTGTTATCTGAAGGCAGAACCTTTCCTTTTTTTTTCACCTGGTTCTGTTTCTCTTGGGTAGTCAGTCCTGTTTGGGCTGTTGTTATCTGAAGGCAAAACCTTTCCCTTTTTTTCACCTGGTTCTGTCTCTCTTGGGTAGTCAGTCCTGTTTGGGCTGTTGTTATCTGAAGGCAGAACCTTTCCCTTTTTTTCACCTGGTTCTGTCCCTCTTGGGTAGTCAGTCCTGTTTGGGCTGTTGTTATCTGAAGGCAGAACCTTTCCCTTTTTTTCACCTGGTTCTGTCCCTCTTGGGTAGTCAGTCCTGTTTGGGCTGTTGTTATCTGAAGGCAGAACCTTTCCTTTTTTTTTACCTGGTTCTGTCTCTCTTGGGTAGTCAGCCCTATTTGGGCTGTTGTTATCTGAAGGCAGAACCTTTCCCTTTTTTTTTTACCTGGTTCTGTCTCTCTTGGGTAGTCAGTCCTGTTTGGGCTGTTGTCATCTGAAGGCAGAACCTTCCCTTTTTTTTTTACCTGGTTCTGTCTCTCTTGGGTAGTCAGTCCTGTTTGGGCTGTTGTTATCTGAAGGCAGAACCTTTCCCTTTTTTTCACCTGGTTCTGTCTCTCTTGGGTAGTCAGTCCTGTTTGGGCTGTTGTTATCTGAAGGCAGAACCTTTCCTTTTTTTTTACCTGGCTCTGTCTCTCTTGGGTAGTCAGTCCTATTTGGGCTGTTGTTATCTGAAGGCAGAACCCTTCCCTTTTTTTTCACCTGGCTCTGTCTCTCTTGGGTAGTCAGTCCTATTTGGACTTTTGTTATCTGAAGGCAAAATCTTTCTTTTTTTAAATTTGGTTCTGTCTCTCTTTGGGAGTTGTTTCATTTTAGACTGTGCGTTTTCATCTTATGACAAACTAATTTTGAATTGCGACATAATTAAATTTACTTGTCTTGATTTTTTTTCCTTTGCAGATTTATTTGAACGTTAACCGCGAAAAGCCGTGATGAAAAAGCAATGTTTGTTTTAATAGAAAAAGATAGTTTTCCTGTTTAGATGACCAACCAACCTTAACTTAATTACAGATCATAAGTGCACGTTCCGTTGACTGGTAATTTTTACGTCGATGTTGTGTTTGCCTTGGTGGTGTCTGTCCTCAAATCCCGTGATTTTTCAATTAAAAATAAATAACGAATTTAGGAATAAAATTACCAACGAGTAATTAGCTCTTCTCTTCCGAAATACCTCTTCTCGTAACGTATTAAATTGCATTTCCATTTCCAACTCTTGCTTCAGACACGAGATGTAAAATCGGTCATAGATTGTAAAAGAGATTTGTGAGTAAAGAACTTTTTCTACTTGTCTTTGTTTATTTTCTCGCAGCCTTCTACATGAGGTTCGCTGTGTTCGCAGTGGCGCGCCAGGAAACCCCAGCAGGAAAATTTTTTTTAAAGATTTTACTCCTTTAATGATCTCTTTAAAGTATATTACTTCCCTAGCATTTAGCCAATTATATGGTGCCGGCGAAGGGTACAAAAAAACTCCATTACATATTTCTTTACAGGCCAATATTATCGGAAAAAACCAAACAAACAAACAAAATGAGTTCTGTTGCGCTGTGTGATCCATGAGTGTTCTCATCGCGGTTAGGGCTTGCTGTTGTTTGCGGTATTATTTTCCGGAGTGGACATACCATTACTACATTTTTGTTAGCGTTTAAAAATCGGAAATACATGGTTTTGGTAAAAAACTTAATCTTTTTCAACTCTTAATGACTGTCGAGTTGTGTGTATCAATAGAGTGGGTCAGCAAATTTGCATTCTATGTTGCGCAAGGGGCAAGAGAAAATGGTTGACTCCCCGCGAGTGAAGCTGACGCTCTAGGTCGATGTCGATCCATTATTATCCTTTGTAAACAAAATTTCGATCATGGAGTTAAATTATAAAATTACTTTGGCTTAAATTGTGCGCTTTAAAGTAAACTTGAGTTGTTAGATCCACGCGAGGGTTTAACCTTGAAAAATGCAATCACGCGAGTTGAGCTGACATTAACGCGTGTCCCTATCTGGAAAACATTCGTATTGTGACAAGAAGGGTCTGCTTTAAGGTTTTGGGTTACTCTCGCCATGCAATTTGGACGCCGAAAAGTGCCAAAAAAGTAATTACTGAAAATTCATTCGCAACACCTTGGTCGTTCTGTGGGCGCGAAGTCAGTTCTTCTCTTACAGTTAATAATTGCCAGGCGGATCTCAGATCCGCCTCAGCCTCATTTGCATAAATTCTTTTGGTGAGCAAAGCTCGTCATGATATTGCAAATATTCAATTGTGAAGTTCAACAATAGAACATTATTAAATTACCTAAAGTCTTCCAAAGACTGTTTGTAAAATATTTTGATGACATTTCGACGTCGCTTCATGTCATTATCAAGTCAAGTGTAAAAATGACGAGTGAAAGTATTTAAAGTAATAAAAAATTTATTAAGAGAATGATTTTGTCTCCATGGGTATACTTCCCAACTGTAAAATAACATCGAGTCGCATTTGATTAGTCTTTCGCTACACTTTTCCAAGAGAAGATTTGGAGAAACACTCGATGCAAAGTTCAACGCTGTAAATTAAAATATACCAAATATTCTAAAAACTGTTTGGAAAAAAATTTTGACAAAGTTTCGACGTTGCTTCACGTCATTCTCAATTCAAGGGGGAAAATGAGAAGTGTAGATATCTAAGGTCATTAAAACACTGTTTGTTACTGCCATAAAAGCGGAAATAAAAATGTGATTATATTTTATAAAAATCTCACTGAATTATCTTTAATGGGTTATAGTAAAATTATTTGAAAACCAAAGACGTTGAGAGATCTCGAGGAAAGAGAGACGGGAGAGGCAATAAGATCGTGGCGAATGAAAACAGTATTGAGTAGAACAATGGTCCAGCAGGTGTGTTCTTAAACTTTTCAGATTTCCTGGCCGTCTTCGACAAAACAAAAATTTGAAGTTACCAACTTTGCGTGGTGTGAGTAAGGTAGACCGCCGGAGAATTATTCACCTTTCAATTTGGAACTCATAGCTTCTCACACATGATATCATGAGTTAAGTAGAAGTCTGGCGCCCTTGACGGAGACGGTAAAGATTCGCGTAATTTTTTAAGAACATAAAATCATCTTTTAATGGACGTTTTCCTAGGCGTTGCCGTCCTGACAATTCAAGTTTCCAGGTAAATTGAAACTAGGTTACGGAATCTTCATGTACGTTTTTCTGCTATGGAGATTCTTCCGATTTTGGTTATGAACTCAGGGTATCTGCTCCTCCGTGAGAAGGGCGACATATTTTCCGTGTACCATGAAACGTTTAGTGAGGAACAATAAAAAAAAGCTTTATGTAATGTTCACGTTCATAGCAGTTGATGGTTGTTTCTAGATTCTCCCTGGTTGTTCTAAAACGACAGTTATTTCAACGCTTCATACTTCTGATATAAGGTCTATACAGGGGTTCAGTCAATGCTGGGAATGGAAGTTCCATATTAGTTGAAATAGTTGAAGCAAGATTTTCCCGCTTCCTTCTCAAATGTAGTGCTATGATAACAAATTATTTCCTATATCAGCAAGGTACTCAATTTGGTGCCCAAAGACTTTCTCAATTAGGGTTTGGCAGATTTCCGTCCCACATTTTCGGGCAAAAGGCTATATCCCAGTCAATTCTTCACCTCGATAAATTTGGGAACGTTTAAGCGGGAGACAAGCTATGGTTCTCGGGTGTAGCCCTGATATCGTTCGGTTTTTTCCTTTTTAGTAAATTTCCCACCGACACAAAAATACGCCTCTCGATCCCTAAGAAAGATTTCTAATACTTTTACTACCCCTCTGATCTTGCTTGGTTCTGGAAACGCTCCTTTTATTCTTTTCTATGGATGATCATCACACGGTAGAAAACTTATGAGTCACGTAAGTAGGTTCTGTGGAACGTCACCTTCGTGTTTGCTAGTTTTAAAGTCGTTTTAAAGTCTTGAGCGATCAACTTTATACAATAACTTTTTCTACTCAATAGTTTATTGAACACTTCCTTTTTATCGCGTGCGCACGTGTCCTGATATTACGTCAAGAGTATCCGTCGATAAGTATCACGAATGCACGCTTGTCGTAATCATAGCGTGATTCGTCGAGCGTCCTTCCTGAGTATTTACTCTATGTCTCACAAACATGGTGTAGAAAATGACTATTCCTGATGTCTCAGAATGAGGCGTAATGAACGCGAGGAAGATAAAGTCACTTGACAGTGAAGCTAAAGGGGGCATCTTCGTCGGAGATGATTTTCCGGCGTTAAGGCTCGCTCAGGCAGATCTTCTGTCCGACCACAATAGACGGAGAACCAAAACAGTTTCTTGTTGTTGTGGTCCTTAAAACTTTTGCATCAATCCGCCCCGTAAAGCTAAAATGCACCACCTTTACAACTCAAAACGTCACAGATTTCCTACGAAAAGATCCCGTCTTCTTTATCAGTCCTTCTTTCATCTTCGACAACGAAGAAGGCTGGTTCCGTTTATCGTTAGAGCCGATTTTTTCATGCCGTAAGTACTGTCTGACCGATCCTGAGAGCATCTCCGACACCTCTTTGTATCCGTCGCTTGAAGCAACGGAAATTTCGTAAAACGGACATTCAAGTTCTTGAGACAAATCGCTGCCTTCTGTCTCATCCACCTCTCGAAAATGTTCTAAATCTCTTTTTGTACCAATAAGAATTATCATCACCGAATTTCCGTTTGTTTTTCGTCTCCGGATGTGTCTTCCAATACGAGCAGCTTCGTGGAAACTCGAGCGATCGGTGATGGAGTATAGTACGAGGAATATGTCTCCACGAGTGAGGCAATTGTTCAACTTTACTTCTGAATTCTGCAAAGTAGGAAAAAAAAGCTGATAAGGTATTGAAATTCGGGAGATATCACTTTTTGTTGACTAAGAGTGGGAGGATCTTACGCCAAGCCTGTCAAGCTTAAGACTACCTCTCTGGTTTACATCTGGCGCTCCAGTTCACTTTGATTTATACACGAAACGTTGTATTTTTATTTCACCTTTAAGTGTGCATTTGATTTAAGCAAACTTTTTAAAAATTTTGAAAATGATTTTTCAGACTGCAGCTCAGATGCCTCTGCCTGTCTGTTGCTCATACTATTCAAATGAAGCAAATTGATAATGCATCTAGAGTCATTAGAAATTAATCGAGAAAATGATTAATTCCAACGGCAGTAATAAGTTAAAACAACCTGATAAAAGAAAACGTTTCACTTATTTATTTGTTTGCATAACAAATTCCGTTGTTTTAGTTCTTCACTGCTCCACCAAAGTAACTCTTTGTTATTATTACTTTTTTTCAATTCATAATTGGTTCAGGACTGGATAATTCAAACTGAGTTGTTAGTAATGAAAAGTTTCCCGATAGTTTACCTCTCCAGCCGTATCCATTAAATCAACATAGATGAAGTCATTATCCACTTCCATGTGGTGTCTCCATGTTGATTCTGAAGTTGAAATATGATGAGAAGGATATTATTTGAGCCCAATGAGTTATCCAGTGTATCAGATAGGCTCGATTATATTGAGATAGACAGTGTATCAGTGTATCGGTGTACAGTGTATCAGATAGGCTCGGGAATGTGAACCCGCGCTCCTCCCCTCGGGGTGGAGCGAAGACCGGACACGAGGGAGATCGAGCCTATCTACCATAGCGCTTTTTGATTGAATGACTAAAAGCAAATCAGACCAATCTCAATGGCCGATCAGAAGAAAAGAAATAACTTTAAGAGCCAATACGAACTACAGGTGAAACAACCATTCTGCCCGCTAAAGCGCGGGAAAACGCGGGCGACCAAAGTCGTGATCGGTTTTAGTTTTGCATCTGATTTGTTAAGAAAGTGGTGCAAGTTTTTCTGGACCAATAGCGGACATATTTGCGTGATTATTGAGAAGTAAACAGAAATTGCAATCATGACACTGCTGGAATACCCTTACTTAACCAAAATTATTCCGTTCAAAAAAATGTTGCCTTTTGTTTTGTTTAAACAAAGTTTCATCAAAATGACTCGAAAATTCAACGAATGGAAATAAATCAGTTCTACCTACCTAACGTTTGGTCATATTCTGTGATAAACCTTCTTGTAAGAAAACGGACAATGAGAGCTGCAAAGTAACCAATAGAAAAGAATAAATCAGACAAGCTTGTAAAAAGCAGCTAAGATGAAATAAGAAAATCAATTAACTTAGCAATATGAAGTAGCCTCAGATGCACTTTCAATACAGCTCGAAAAAGTGAATGGACTCTTTAGAGTTTGAAGAATGGTTGAACATTAGGAAAGTTCACTTCAACACGAATTTCAAAGATCCAATAGTTGCTAACTTGACAAAATACGAGGCCGACAAACCGACTAGTTTAATAAAACTCTGCAAACTTCATAAAAAGCTTTGGATCAAATTTTCATAAGCTGTATATTTTTTCCTTGACCATTTTGCTGCACGATCCATAATGGATCCCTTTGAAGACAATTATTTTAATTTGGAATGAGGCACTTTTACTGATTTCCCAGCCAGCGTTTCATATCTTATTACCGTCAAGATTAAACATTTAGGTGAGGTATAGTGTTTTGTCTACAGAATAAATTTCTCCAAAATATTTTGATCAACTCTTACAGGTTCAATGAACTGAATATAATAGAGTTGTTTTGCTCATGTCGACATTCTCGGCTTGTAAAAACTAGGGAAATTTTTTCTGGCCCTTGTCATGTTAATTTCTTTTTTTTCGCAGTTAATTTGTCAATTTGACCCGAACATAAATGTTCAATCAAAATTTGAGAAAACGTTGTGATTGGAAAATGTGATTTTGAAAACATAGTTTTGTTTTCTTGATGACGCATATTGAGCCAAAATTCGGACTTAGAAACGATCGCAAAGTTAATGTTATCTTTTCATCTTTATAAACTTCCGGCCACAAAGTTTGTTTTGGCCCATCAATTCAGTTGTTACGTAACAAATAGATAGTCAGTAAATACGAAAATTGTTAATTAACACGAAGGCACTACCGAACAGTAACTGTTATTTGAAGATAAGATCAAACGGCTCGCAAGAAATATTGCTGAAGTGATTTTTCGTCACTAGCGTGGGATAAAGGAAGAAGTATGAGTTTCTCTCATCAAGGATTCAAAAGCCAGATCTTTGAAATCCGCGGTTGAATGCTCTTTCATCGAGCTACAGAGAATTCGTTGGAGAGTCAGGCCATGTTCGACAGCGGAGCAAAAATTTTCCTTTATCTCCTATTGAATCATGTTGGTTGCATTTTAATTGAGCATGTTTCCCTAGAGTTGCTTGACTGCATTTCAGGTCAAAAGATTTAGACGATTGATTGATTTAGACTGGTTGTTGATGATTCGGTTTAAATTGAACGGGAGCAAACAAACCTTTAGTTTCAAAAATATACGCCGATAGAGTTTATGTTCTTGGGTGGGCATAAATGTGTTCTGGGTTTGGCTCTGGGCCATTTTATCCTGAGCCGGTAGGTAGGTGGTAAACTGACCCTGAGAAGGACTGAAAACATATTCATGCCCAAGAATAAAACTTCATCGCTATCAATATCACTATGTAGGGCATTGCGCATATAAAAACCGCAAAAGAAAGAAAAAAAAAATTGACGACAAAACAGCCCGAGCAATCAATCACGCGAACACGCGAGCGGGCTAAAATACACTTTAGCCCACTAAAATCTCTATTTTAGCTCGTAAAATGCGCAGCAATGCTCTTCAAAGTAATAATAATATTGATTAATGTAGATAAATAAGGCTTCACTGAGGCACTATTTATTTCAATTAATCTCATGAAGAAAGAAAACATAAACAAAAAAACGATCATCGCTAATAAAACGGTTTCGTATTATAAACGCGTGCATTATTGCACCTTAGCAAATGAAAATAGCGATCAATTTTAATTACGGTGAATATTGCAAAATCCAATTACAGGCACTTAAGAAGCTTAAATATTTATTTTGGAGTAACCTTAGAGAAGAGCTAACGCGATGGAGAAAAAAAATCTATTAGCGCATAAACTTTAATCTGGAAATTACTCAGTTGATAGCATAACAAAACCCAGGTCGAAATCTGAGATTTTTGCAGGCCACAATGTGTTAATGGAGAGCGAACTATACCGAAAGCACAATTAAGAAAATTGAAACACTTGAACTTTCAAGTGCGTATTGCTTTTTATAGTAAAAAGTCGAAATGAAGCTCGATAAAAAAATCACACTTACTGATAAGATAGTGGCAGTTAACATTCCTGCCAAGTGATAAAAAACAGTATGGCACGTTCACAGAAGTTGTTGCATATAACCAGCTCACCTGACTTTCCTACACCGTCCTGTCCGAGAACTACCACTCGTGCAGCCTTGAAATTGGGTTGATGGCTCGTTTTCCGTTTGCGCATGATTCAGGCTTTTCCAAAATGATAAACAACGGGTTAGGCGTGAAATCTGAAAATGGAAATGGCGGAAACGAAGTTTAACTTTGCAATGTCAATCAATATTTAGGGGAAAGATACAGTCAGGTTTTAAAAGTCAGGATTAGGAACGTTTAGATCGATTTAAGCCTCTTACAGTTAAAGATCTTTATTGCTACTTGAATCTTGAGAGGGCTCTTGGAAAACAACAGTGTGTTCTTATCGGTTTGACCCTCACATTTCTAATTCAGTTCTTGTAATTCATTGCGTTGCTTTGCGTTCAGTCATAATCATTTCATAAAAGTTAAGTCAAAAACGCTGAGAGCTTTTTGGTAATCTCAGAGTCACATATTACGCTTCTTGGCTATCAGTCTCTGAAAGTCCGCACATTATAAACAGTCAGTTGTACTAAATGGACGGCATTTAAGAACTATGGTTGAAAAGACTTCTTGACACTAATATGCTTACAGTGATTCATCTATCTGAATGAAATAACGAGTACCTCAAATTCTAAGAAGATTCTTTACCTGCATCCAAGCAATGCAAACTTAATTTAGCAGGCCAGACGATCTGAGAGGCTCATGAACGCTAAATGTTGTGGCAAATTAAACACTTGGGCCTTCACTCAAAACACTTACAACTCATCATCGGTTTGAAACAATTCGGGGATGCCTATTGGCTGATAGCATTCACCCCAGGCAAATCGAGGACTTCAAAGTGCTCGGATGGAATGTTTGTCGCGCAAACATAAGATTGGACGTAATTCTATCAGTATTGAGTTGCACTGTTTGTATTCTTGGACTCCAGACCAGTTGACAAAATGAGTATTCTTAAAAAAGCAACATGAAAACTTTTAACATAATCTTTCTTGTTGCTTTTTAGTTTGTGTCACTTGAGTTTGATAGGAGCACCATCTCTCTGAATAACTATTGCAATTAGCGGCTCTACTTAAGGATCAAAGATCTTGATTATAAATGGAAAAGTAATTATTTGTGGTTTCGCTCGAGTGAACTTTCGTCAATCCTGACCAATTACGTATGATTCGATAAAGTCGAGAAAAGTCTACTCGCTCTAAGTTAACCTGGCAAGCGAAGAGGTGTATGAATTAAAAGGACCTCAGATGAGGGGTAGTCTGTGGAGACTCTATAACCACTCCTGATTGCCTCACGTATTACGTTTTATCTTGTTGCATGTGGATTTCCATATCACACTCGCTACTTCAGATCCTCCTAACTGTATGTAGGGTGGCTCGACCTCTCTCAGCATGGCTTCCATTATCCATTGGCCGAATCAATTTTAAGAACGTTTTATAACAATGGAAATATAACTTATCATTTCTGTTTAATGATGACCCCTTAAGGCAGAAATAAATTGGATCAGGAAAGTTCATGAAACACCTCTGCGCAATGGTCCGAAAAAATTAGCCTTACTAAGCTGCATAGATAAGTATTGATTTCAATTGCAGGTCAACGGAGAGAAATTAGATCAATCACTCAGTGACTCATCTCTCTAAGCCTCTAAGTTTCATTTAAAACACACCGCGTGGGCGAAGAGAAAGCAAAGCTGAAGCCATCGGAGCAAGTTGAACTGAAGCTTGCATTAATTCTGTTTTAATAAATCTAGCTCACAAAATTATATTTCGGGAGCCATTAAGCGTGTAACCCCAACAAAGCAACTCTTAAAACGCCTTCAATGGCAACCCTTTTCACACCATGTGTTTTCCAGTATTGAAGCTAAGAAGCACTTGAGAAAGTTCCCAGAAGGTTAATATACTTGAAGTATAATTGGTTTGCTCCTTTTGTCGTATCAGAGACAATGAAAGAAATATATTTTATGCTCTAAAAGGTTTCGGTTTCATCAGTCTCCAAGTTTCTGGCTTGAGACAACTGGAGAGTATCATTAAGTTCCATGTGATACGTTATTTATAACTCTTTATGTTGAGTTACATTTGACGGCTGGAGAGGTATTTAAAAAGATGAGTGCAGATTGATAAACAACTCACGTGTAAAAGCCCAAAGGATATTATGAATTAGTTGTGTTTGTTTGTTTTTTTTCCGGCGTGATGATATAAATGAAATTTCTGGCTTGACACAGCACCAAAAGACTAATTTTGTACCAGTGCTCTAGTCTAGATAAAATTGTTCATTAATTAGCTATAAATCACACTTAAATGAATAACATAATCAATATGTCGAAAATGTCATTTTTGTTTCAACGAAGAAGACATGAAGCCTTACATGTGTGCATCTTAATGCTGATGTCGTCCGGCTAAATGATTCATAAGCCGTCTTCTTTTGAATGTGCTCAAGACTCTTCCATACTAACAAGCAGTGATTCTAGTCATTTAATTTGTTTGCCTCTCCTGAGTCTCTTTCCAAAAATCGTGAAAAGCTGAACTTACATATCTTAAGTCTCTGTTGTCGACTTGAGCCGTGAAAATATTCTTTTTTATTCAAAAGTATCGAGAACTTAGGCTGTTTTCAACTGTTTAGTAACAGCGAAGTTCTCTTCTGCAAACAACTATGAAAAAAGATGAAAAGAGAGATTTTCTGGCGTGACTACATCTCTTTTCTGGGATACAACTTTAACACGAACCGGTTACCCGCTAATGTAATATTTTCCGATGTTTGGAAAAGCACTAAATGCGCGTGTCAACTTTTTTGTCTCAAAAACTGTCTGAAGCAAATATTTCTCAACTCTGTGTAATTTCTGAGAAAATTTCCACTCGTGCCCAACGAAGATTTTGACCTGGTAAACCGATAAGATGCATTATTTGTTCTTTTCAAAAAATGGCTAATACGATGCAATTATTCTTTCACCAAAAGAGGATCGATTTTTTCAGGATCTTGCTGGGGTAGTCATTTGAATTATCAGAATTTTCTCGTTACGTTATTCCTCGTGAGATTTGGATTTTATCCCAAAAATTCAGCAGTGCTAATTAATCCTGAGGTAAAGATATGCACAGCATCTTCAAATTATCCAGTAAGCATAATTCCTGTAGAAGCAATTTGTCCTCATTCACTCTCGAAAGCGAAAGCCTAGTGTGATTAACTGTAGTTGATAGCTGCACCAGAAGAAACCGAGAATTTTAGTCATCAGCTTGAACTAACAGAGAGGAGAGAAAATGCCCTTGTCTAGGTATGATTTTTTCCATTTCTTTCTAAGAACTCAGTATGAAGTAAAACTAATGCTATCGATTGCATTGCGACATATATACATACTCCGTTTGAAATGAAGAATAAAGAAAGGTTAAGCACGAAATCTTTGTGCGCTCGTCACTCGACGTCCCCTTTTTGAATTTGCTTAGTGAGCGTAAAGCCTAAATCGTAAGTAGTTGGTGCAAAGCTTTTATTAGGAAAAAATGAATACAAAAACTTAAAATTTACGAATGCTTTTTGCGGCTGTTGAGAGAGAGAGTTAGAATCATTTCGTTGATAACCTTGAGCTTTGGAAGCATACACACATCAGAACTTTGAGACAAAGGCAAAATCCAAAATAAAGAAAAAACACGAAGTTAAAACTTATCGATCATATGCCTGGTAGCTTACTCGTCTATCACTCGTCCTCTCTCTTCGTTGACCGCCAATGACGAATACACGACACAAAGGCGGCGAGAAGGTGCACAAATTCACCGAGCCTAACAATCGGATTGTTAGCGTGAACAGGGCCTAAACACTGTAGATCTTCAAAACTGTCAGATGCAGTATGAAGACTGTAGTGTCTGTCGTCTCTCGAGGCGTTCTTAATAGGGTTGAATACATTCAAGCAGTTCGACATTTGACCCAGATCTGAGCTAATAAGGCAAAGAAAAAATTATCTAGACATGGATACCTCAAACAGATGGTTATCTATGGTCTGCCTAAAATACATCCGATGCATGTTAAAGGACTTCTTTAGAATTGCATTTTTTTAGTGGAATTATTCAAGAGAATATATATTTTGTATAGTCTCTTGAATTATCTTATGTCTTTAAATATTTTCAGCTCAAGTGTGGTAGATTTTTTATTCTTTTATAGCAACGTTTCTCAGCCCAAAATTTTGCGAATCTTTTTTAGAGATAAATTTTGATAGAATAACAAGAAGACGAAGGGATTTAAAAGTGCACAATCTCTCTGAACGTATGTGTTAAGCCTCGCTGGGAAACTATTAGCGCTGAATTTGCCGTCTTAAAGAAAAGTGATAATAATTTTATAGTGATAAAAAAATTAGGAAAAATTGATTTGGGGGATTGTATCATAATTTTGCGCATTTAAGTTCCACGATTTTAGTGCTGCTTTTGTATTTTCGGTCAGAATCTTCGTTGACTTCTTCTAGATTTCCGGCGTAATTACGACTCACATTCTTCACATCAATGACAGTTTCAAATTGACAAGGACTTCAAACTTGCAGAAGTTACAGACATATGATATACCCTTACATTAAAAATTTCAACCTGCTACCGGACTAAACCGCACGGATTTTAAGCTTAAAACAAAATGAATAAAAACGATATTGTTATATAAAGTTCAGTGACTAATAGCACGCGCCATGCATTTGCTAGTTCTACACCGCTTGGAATTTCATGCGAGCGCCACGCCAATTACTCTGCTGTTGAATGTAAGTCATTGTTTGACAGAAACGTACGTAAAGAATGCAACCTCTAATAATTTCCTTTATTTAGGGAACAGGTGAAGTTATTTTATTCTCACTTGGAGGTCATTCTGCTAAGATTCTTTGCTCTGATAAAGCGCTATTTTATTGGAAAAATGAGCCGGCACCTTTTGACTAAGGCGCAGCAATTTTTCATCAACGTTATCTGACAAGGGAGCAGATGAAGATTAGAAGTTCATGAGAAAATAACAAAAATCCTAAAAAAAGTTCTAATTAACTAAAATATTTGCTCCTCAGTGAGACGAAACATGTATGTTCAAGATAAAATTTTCAGTGATGAGTTATGATGTAGTATGCCATTAACCCTTTCATTCCCAAGATCCCCCAGTATTGCTAATTCTTCGCTCTAGCTGGTATACAGTTTATGGCGAATCAGTTACAAGAATTTGGTGTTAAGTCAAGATAACAACTTAAAGTATTCACTTTACTTGTTTGCAAGACATTGTATGGATATCGTGGGGATAAGTTTAATATCTCTCACTACTGAGAGTAACAGGGTTAAGGTATTATGGAGAACTTGGCTTAGGAATATCGCTTCCTCGTATGAGCCTCCACAAAAAGTCCATCATTCGATGTCAAAGCCTTGTTTCTACCGTATCGACTTAAGATTTTGCAATCTCCTCTCGCGGTTATTCACAAGCTTGTTTACAAAGCATTCCATGTAAATGATTGCAATCGTTTTTTCTAAAGCTGCTAATATTAAATTTACTTTCTCACAGACAAACAGACGCTTGTCAAAGGCAGCCACATAAATCATTTCTATTCACTTCATTCCAAAGTGAAATAAGAGACAGATACCACTTTTTCGTTGGACTAACACAAGAAACAAAAAATATTTCTGTTTCAAAAAAGGAACACTAAACAACAACAACAACAAATTTCAGCTCTCTAGAAAAAAAACATTCGCTGCTTTTTGATTAAACGATATTATCACACCAAGCGTTCTTTGTTGCATTTTTCCTCAAAATAAAGACGCATTCAAAATGCCTCAAAGGTTATGGATCATGAAATAGCTTCAGATTTAAACAAGAAAATTTGAACTTTGATCCAGAAGGGGCGGTCTGTAGCAGAAATAATAAAAAAAAAAGCAGTGAAGAGATGTGTTTCTGTGTTCCTTAATTTTCCTCGACGGCATCAGAAAAATGCGATTTTTTATGGCACTTACAAAAGGGCACTTCTAGAAGCTGTCCTCTGTTTGTACCAGTATATTTTACCGAGAAAGGCCAATTTTTAGGTGTCAATCACCAACTAAAGATTTACCCGCAAAAAATGTCAGAATCTGCGTGGATTTCGTTTGAAATTGTAATCAATGTCGCAAGTCGAAAGAGATTTGAATAATCTGGCGGTAATTCCGATCCTGTCCAGCGTAATAACTTAAAGTGCAGTCAATCGAAAATTAGTCATTATCAATAACATTCGAATCACACTTGCATAAATCATCTTCGTGAACGGCTCGTGAAGAAAAATTGATTAGTCTTAAGATTTCACGTATATTCAGTTGTATCCGGTTGAGTTGCGAATATCATCGATCATTTTTGGTTACCTCTAGAACAATTCTTTTTTTTTATTACATCGTCGAAAACTGCTAGATTACTAGATCTAACTGGATTTTCGAAGCAAGCTGACCTTGATAGAGATGAAAAATGAAAAAAGGAAAAAAATGGAGATGAAAAATTTGCCCAGAGAAAGGATCGACGGCCTAAATCAGTTGGATTAGAAAAAAAGTAAACTAAGACTTCAGTTGCTTCGTGTGATTTGTTTAGGACTCGTAAAATAAGCTGACTATTTCATTTTGTTTTGCTTTTTGGTTTATTGTTGTTTTCTCTATTGAAGCAACTGCATAATTTTCAGAAAATGTTGGATCATGGTGGTGTCGAGGAGCAAGTGTTGTGCTTCTGTTCTGCTGTCTTGGTGCTAGCTTCTCTGAGAAATTGAATACGCCAACAAAGCAACAAAGGATTTGATATGCATTCATTAAGGAAACAGCGCAGCGGAATGAAAAAACAGACGACACATTATTATACCACTCAGGATAAGTGGCTACGATGGCGTTTTAAGAACATGCCTCTACCTGAACATTACTGCATAACGTCCTGTTTGTGAAATTTTTAAGTGCCAAGTTATCGTTCTTAACCATAAGCTTCTCTATTACGGTTTTTTAACTTAATCCCTCTCTCTTGAGCTGAAAGTGGCATAAGAGTTGAACTCTTAGTGGCTCTAAAACAGTTCTCACATTTATAACTTACACTTACAAGACTTACCCGCGACCGAAAAGAAGGTTCTCCAGTTTATCCTAAAAGCTTGATATTCACATCGAGTCTTTGTCTTTTAAACACCCATTCTATTTTTGCCCGTGGTAGTCTGTTCCGGCAGACAGTTAAACAGGAAAGAAAGCCTTAGCGCGCTTCCGGATCAAGAGAGTAAATCGCATCCTGGTGTTAATTGCTGCTGACGGATATGAATCGGTGTTTCTCGCACGCAATCTCCTAAAAGAGGACTGGGAGGGGAGGGGGGGGGGAAGGACCTTCCCAGTAATGGACTAGAGGGATGTGCCGCTGGATAGAATCGCATTTTCACGACTGGACATATAATGGGGTTGTATTTTTGGAGTAACACATTTTTCAGGATCTTAGGGTTAGAAAAGTCTGGCCAGTTAGGATTCAAAATAAACAAGATTCGCGGTTAAAAACTTGTTACCGTTTCACCAAAAGTGGTTAAAATTGGCTCTATGATTGGCCAAAGAATAGACTCCAGTGGGGTAGGGGCTCTGTGAGGGTAGCGGCACATACCCGGTAATGATTGATCCAGGTACTCCCCACCCCCCTAGAATCTTTCTTTGAAAAGCTTACGACAATGACAAAGTTCACAGAGAAGTAACCACGCTTTTTGTGAAGAGACGAAGTTTACCGGAAAGATATATTTCCTAAACAATTTGCATGGTGCTGTCATATTCCTACGATATACAACTATTTGATACGTATTCGCAGTTTTCAGCCTTTTTGCTCTTTTGACCTCTCACGTCGGCTATTCTTACTGCTCTTTCTTGTTAAATAAACACGAAACATTTGATTCGAGGGTGTATTCTGGCGTGAAAACGGAAATGTGAGTCCTCTGATAACAAGGATGTTCATTTTGGCCTCCGTTTTTTCATTTTCCTTTAGACAGCTGCTTCAGGGTCATTAAACGTTTTGATAGATGGCACTTAAGTGCGTCTACCTCGTTTGTAAGTGTCTTTGTTTTTTCGAATAGTCATCATTTGTTTTTAAAGCGATGACAGGTTTTTTTAAAGATGCACACTTCCTATGAAATAAATAGTTTTCGTTTTCTACGAAAGTTGATCTAAGAACTCAAGACATGTAACTGATAGGAATGGTAGCGTTTCATTTGCAGACGTTAGTTCACCAAACACACTCATATAAGGTGTCTGGTCATTATTAGGGAATGGAGAGTTAGGGGAATTTTGTTAGGGAAATTTACCCGATCTCCCCGTAAGGATTTGTAACATTCGTGTGATTCCCCTCATTGGGAGTTAATTGGCTGTCAATTTCCTGTATAACTCCTCTTTACATTCTGTTTTCGACGACCGATCCCATCTTCGTCCCCCCTGAAAACCATGCGACCGAGCCCCCCTCCCCTCCCGAAAGTCCTTCGATTCCTCCTCTTCGTTAAATTATGCCGACTAGTCCAAAGAGGGCTAACGTTTTTTTTCTTCTATAAAATATCTTTTCAACACGCCTTCATCAGTTTTATGGAATAAAGTATACAACATGTGGTTTCTAAATTAATTTTTAGTGATTGTCAAAGCATCTAATAATTTTTTTGTTTTTTTTCCTCACTGAGCACGTTGGCGATTACAGCTCGCGTGTGTTTAAAGACTCGGAAAGGAATGTTGTTGAAATATAATTTACACCTGTAAAGTTTAAATTTAAACCTTGTTCGATCGTTACGCTGAATTCTCCTGAAGCTTGCGTAGTGGACTTCTTTTAGCTCAATAATTTAAAATAATTTTTACATTATTATTTGTGGTTTTTGGATCAGCGCCTCTTTCCAATTGCTCTTTCCAATCGCGTGAGCCCTGACTGTAATTTAAAACACGACGAGGTGATTACGCACATATTTAATATAGATGAAGTTTGATAATAAACTGAATAATTAAATTATCATCAATCTCCCAATCGACAAGACACCACTGGTTCTTAGTGGACAATAAAATAGAGGGCTTTTGCTGTGGCTGTAGATGACATATTGATACGAGCTTGCGTCTTGTTTGAACACAAGCACGGCATATATGGTTGCACCGGAACACTGAAATCTGTTTTAGAAACAAGTCATTATTCATCGTCAGGGGTGGGGAAGGAGGGCTCGGAGTTGTGTCACAAAATAATTTACCTGATCCCCCAAAAGGTTCTTTCATATTCCCATGATCTCCCTTCATTGGCAGTTAATTGCATATAGTCCGTCTTTAAACTCTGTTAACGAAGACTAATCTCCCCTCTGCCACCCCTAAAAATCATATGATCCCCACAAATTCACCGACCTCTCCCCCCCGAAGATAAATAACCCTAACCCTAACTTCATACTACAAATTTTTCTGCGAATTCGTATCTTAAACCCTTGTTTAAGATATTGATATTCTATGGGCAATTCAATGTATTTTTAATCGTCTCTCCGAGAGTAGAGACAGCGAGTCAGTGATCTCTTTAATGCTATTTCCAGATCTACCGTCAAAAGCTTAGAGCAGGTCTTGCCAATTGTTTCTGAACCTTCCAGTGTAAAATTTTTTAGCTCTTAGCGCTCTTTTAGTACTTTCTAATGGTGAGGAGACGACAACTGCACAGCAGTTGAAAACTTCAAATAAAAAAGCTTTGTGTCCTGGGAGCACAAGGTGTTAATGCATTGTCCGTTTGCAAAGAGGGGCTTGTCAGGTCGCATGCGTTTTACTTCCCATGACAAAGAAACCAAAGAACCTTGAATAGTCCCTTTTTTCACAGAAAAGAAGTCATGGCGACATGAGGAACATTTTACCATAGAAAAACGAGCTTTCTAAATTTACCTTGAGCTGTTTGTGGATTTCTCTCTGATTTTAAAAGCAGCTGGTAAAGTAATTTCTCTCTTAGCACCTTCAAAACAACATTTACTCATTTACATCTGTCCGTCGAATTGTTATTTCTTTTTATAGGCTTAATTTTTCCAATTATAAACTAATCCATCCTTCTAATGGACCTGTCGTTATCCTCGATTCCTTTGGCCCCGTCAAAAGGCTTTTCGCAAATTGTGTCACTCGCTAAATCTTTTAATCGCTCTTGTTACAATATTTAAAGAATACTCATTTAAGCAAGAAAACAACAGAACCAGATTTTCGTGTTAGAGCCGCATCTGAGACGGGCAAATTTAATCCAAAACGAAAAATCACTCATTCATGATAAATCAAAATAGAGTTAATTGTCGGTACGTCAATAAAATTCACGTGTTTCCGCTATCTCAAGGTCGTAAAAATTATTAATGCGATCAGGAAAGACAGCTATTATATCTAACGATTGCGTTAGTTTTAAATATAATGAACGGAAATCTATATTGACTTCCAGAGAACTTTCTGGATTAAATTTCTGAGGCGGCTTTCGCCTTTAATTAATTACAGGGTCGTTCTTTCTGCACGATATCTTTGTGAAAGAGGCAATTTTTTAAATCTTATTTTCATTATTCATTTTTCAAAATCATGCTGTTTTCTTCAAGATGACTTGTAAACCTCAAGCGAAGCTCTTGCCACCCTAACTGAGTAGAGGCATTTATCATAAAAGGGTTTATTCTTATCGGAACAAACAAACTATGGAAAGAATTCTGGGACGTTGACAGTGTGTTCGAAGCTTCGATAATGAGTGTGAGAGAAAAGCCCACTTCGAACGATTTTTGTGCGGAATGATTCCCTTTCCCCAAAAACAGACATTAGTGTTCAAACTCAGACAGTAATGTCTAAAATAAAGCATTAGTGTCCAAACTCAGACAGTAATGTCTAAAACAAAACATTAATGTCCAAAGTCAGACACTAGTGTCCAAAATCGGACACCATTGTCCAAAAATCAGACACTAGTGTCCAAAATGGGACCCAGCTATCCAAGTACAGATCTTGTGTCCAAAATCAGAACAAGTGTCCAAAGTCGAACAGTACTGTACAAACTCAGATCCTAGTGTCTAAAAATCAGACACAACGGTCCAAAATTAGAACTAGTATCCGAAATTAGACACAGCGTCCAAAATCAGACATTAGAGTCGAAAATCGGACATTATGGTGAAAAATCAGAGACCATTGTCCAAAATCAGACACAGCTGTGCAAATCAGTATTGGTGTCCAAAATCAGAACTAGAGTCCAAAATTAGACACTAGCGTCCAAAATTAGACACTACTGTCGGAGTAGCCTTGGCTGTGTGAGCCGGTGTTCCATCTTGCAACAAGGTCGTTCTCCTATTCGAAGTAGTCAACTTTCTTTTACGAGTTCTTCTAAAGAAGATCGGCGGCTAGGTAAGGGCTTGACTATCTTTTTAGTATATTGTTCATTCAATAATTAGATGTTGACGTTTTCCCTTTTGGAACAAAGCGAAGGGTTGTTATGCTGCAGCCTGTCATTCCACCCCATTCTCGGTTTGTCCTCAATTGTTCGCGAAGTGAACTTTTTTTTTTCACTCAGCCTCGCTTCTCTGTACTATTTGTTATAAGGCAAAATTGGTATCAAGCAAGAATTTTCTGTATATGTGTTTTTAACTTAGAAGAGAAGAGTTGGAAAATGAATGGAAATAA
Source organism: Pocillopora damicornis (assembly GCF_964200805.1). Lineage (NCBI taxonomy): Eukaryota > Metazoa > Cnidaria > Anthozoa > Scleractinia > Pocilloporidae > Pocillopora > Pocillopora damicornis. The sequence goes on from NC_142671.1 coordinate 34,996,959, forward strand.
CATATTTCCACAAGCCATTCAATATTAAAAAATATATATAATAAGCTAACTATATAATAAGCTAGTTGATTATATCTAACACCTCTTTCTTGAAGGTGACTTAAAGGGTAACTGACGGTAACTTTTTCCCCTTTTTTTGTCCTAATACATTTCTCTTCGGTTAAAGAATCCCAAATAAGCAAATAAACGATATATTGTGCAAAACCAAATTTGCTACAAATTCTTTTGACGCTTAATCGACGGCCATTTTGAAAACGTTCCGATCCAGGTCATGTGATGTGATACGTCACACGTGTGTAAGGCAGTGAAAAGGGCCACGTTAAGACCTGAGAGTAAAAGCTTCGCCCTCGCTGTCCAGCTGCTACCGAGTGAAAAAAAAAAAGATATTTTCCATTTTGGTGCAGGTCACCAATTAGAGACTATGAAATACGAAGTGAGAAATAAAATGCTTTCTCTGAAAAGGTTGAATTATCGAAACGCGACGGGTCGCGTATCTCTATTTGGAGCCACAGGTAAATTGCATGCAATGCTAAACAGCGGTTAAAAAAATATCTATTATTTTTTTTCTCGTTTTCCTCTTGACCATTATCGGATCCGTTACTTGAAGAAATTTTTTTAGTCCGAGCCGAAAAGCATTTTAATCAAGATTTGTCCGGTGTATATCACTGTGACCTCAAGCCAATCGGTTCTAGAGTGAACGTGACATAAGCACGAAGTGTTGTCGCGTATCATAGGGGGTCTTCACTTGGTTTCGTGAACGAAACTCTTCTTCCACGTCTCGGGAAATGAAAAAGATTTATCCTTTCTTAATTTTTTTTAACGGAGACTAGTGAGCAGCGAGCAGCACAGCAGCACAAAGAAAGACTTCATGCTGTTTGGATAGCTGCATGTAACCGTCGCAAACGTGTGAAGCGACTTAAACTTTTTGGCCATAAACAAGGTACAAAGACCACACAAGGGGAAATCTAAGTTCACAATAAATTAATGTTAAGTTGCAAACAACTCTTATACTTTTCATCCTCCGCACTGCATTTAAAATGATTTAACTCATATGAACAGCAGGTGGCTTTTTTGGGGGCGGTACCCTGGGTACGTCCTTTCTTCTCCAAATTCTCTGTTTATTCTGTTGTTGTGTAACAGTTTTCAAGGGTTTTTTTTCTTTAGATATCTTTTAAAGTGTAATTCTAATTTCGTCAGTGGGTACTCTATGATTTTTATATTACCAATCTTGTTTTTGTTTTGTCCGATCTTAACCGGAAGAGTATGAAATTTTTAGGCAGAAAGTCGAGTCAACATCACTGTCACCTTCATGAGCTGAGCTGGACTCCGAGAAAGTATTTAGTAACGAAATAAGAAGTAAAGAAAGCATTAACTGCACAGGGAGTGTAAGAAATTGTCCCAACATACTTTCCCCTTTTTTGTGTCTATGTATGAACCATCTCACACGAAAAACTAACAAACACAGGACGACGATTACACAGGCAAAATAACGCGGGAAACAGAAAATCAAGGGCATTCGCGGTTTCTACATTTTACGGGAAAATAATATTTTTAAATTTGTTCTTTTCTTTTAACTTTTGAACATTTTTAAAACTTGAAAGTAGGCAAAATCAGGCTATTTGAAAATTATGGCTTCCTAAATGCAAAAATAAGCAAGTTATAGAGTATAGAAAAAGGGCGAAAACTTTTTAATGACCTTGTAGTGTCCAAAATCAGACACTAATGTCCACAGACAGGTAGGCATGACTCGCGAGTTTAAAGACATGACGCATGACTTGAAAGACATCACTTGTAACTTGAACTCAAGACCTAAGAAACTCGATTGGCGAGTTATTAAGGACTCGTGACTTGAACGGATTAACCGGCGACTTGAAAGATATCATCCGCGAGTTGAAAAGCATTATTCGTGACTTGAAAGGCACAATCCGCGACTTGAAGGGCATGACTCACGACATGAAGGCATCACCTGCGACTTGAAAGGCATCACCTGCGACTTGAAAGACATGACCCGTTCCCTGAAACCCACGACATGGAAGGCACGACCCGTTGTTTGCCGTGAATGCATGACCCGCGACTTTAAAGGTGCAACCCTTTTCACGCGACCATTAGTCAAATTCGTCGTAAAAGAGGTTTAGGAGAAGAAAAGAAAATCAGGAGTTGATAAAGCCAGCTTAGTACTTATTATCTCATAGATACCATGCACGTATATTTATATAAAGTCTTCGCGAAGAGCAGATCAAATGAGACATGTGGAAAAAAATTGAATGGTAAAACAGATGCTTTGTAACATTTTTTTCTCCTACGAAATATCCGGGACCGTAAAGATCTGTAATTAGCCCGCGTAGGTTGATACTGACACAATAAACATAATTTCCTCTCGATGAAAAGAAGCTTTTACTTTCTCGCACCTATGAATTCAATTCTGATTAAGCACACTCAAGACTAAGCGCCTCTAAGAAACCAGAACAAAAGATATAATTTTCAATGGCTGGTAATACTAAATAGTCTCTTTTATATTCGAGTATTATTTATACAGAGCTTCACGAGAGCCAATTAATATTTTACTCGTTTTAATTCAGTCCAACACTCTAATGCAGCATGTCAATAGCCAATCACGGGCTAGTTGTTATCGAGAAGGAAACAAATCCCGGAGATTTAACGTCTTACTGAAGTGTTGCATTTTATTCAAGATAGGTAGTAACGCGGAACTTGCCTAACACAGAAAATCCGTCGCACAAAAAGTCAGTCGAACGAAAAACGATAGCATGGTGCCTTTGATAACTTTCCTGTACGCCTTTCTGAGCATCCTAATCACTTTCGCAAATGCGTTTGTGATATCTGCCGTCTACTCAACGCGTGCACTTCGAAGGATTACAAATTATTCCCTGGTTTCGTTGGCCATCGCTGATCTTGTTGTTGGTATGATTGTACTTCCTGTAAGGATATGCGAAGCACAAGACTTTCGCAAGTCGCAAAATTTTAGTTGGTGCCAATTTTCACTGAGTCTTACATTGCTCAGTTTGTCTGCTTCTGTTTTGAATCTTTTAATTGTTACTGTAGAGCGTTACTTTGCTATAATTTTGCCTCTTTCGTACTCGAGTAAAGTTACTGCTCGGCGAAATTTTTATGCAATAATTCTCGTCTGGTTTGTTGCAATGTTTACCTCGTTCTTGCCGTTCGTTACTCTGAGGAACATGACAGCTAAAGAGCGTGGCCGAGAACACAAGATTTGCCGATTTGCAGACACGATGAGCCCAGAATATTTGACATTTTTTTCAGCTGCCATTGTTTTAATTCCAACTTTGTTCATCTCCGCCGCCTACTTGAAAATTTACCGTGCAGCAGTCAAGCTGAGAGGAAGACTGAAAGCTTTACAAGTGCAGCGGGATGGAAATCATAATATTGCAAAGGCGTTAAAGGAATCTAAGGCTGCTAGAACGGTTGGTGAGTCATGCCTCTTAAAAATCTTCAACTGAATCTAATTTACCAGGAATTAAAACTACCTTAGTCCAAGAGCTTTTTGATCTCCAAATGAAACTCACATTACCTGCTTTCAATTTGCGTTGTGCAGCCAACATAATCAACTTTGCAAGAATTGATTATGGTAAATTTTAAAACAGGATGTGTTCAATTCACGCGCCCCCACATCTTGCGTCAAAACTTGTTCTAAAAGCATGACGTCTGAGAAAATGTCGCTTAACTAATTTCAAGCTTTCTTTTACTTTATTCATATATTTTCACCATAAAATTTTTTTCCGGGATTCGATATTGAGCGGTTTCATGGAAATCAAGCGTACAAACTTTGTATTTAAGTTGAAGAAAGAAAAAAAATTAAAAAAAAATTTTTTTTCTAAGTAATCAAAGGGATATGAGACAAAGCGACTTATAAGCGCTGTACATTTCGTAGCGTTTGTATCAAGTGTATTTCCGGAACACATGGTGACTTCCTGTAACTTACCCGAACCGCGGCCGATCGAGAATTTTCCACATTTTGTTCCGTCTGAATGTAGTCGGTAGAAGAAAGAAAAAAGTCTCAATATCATTCCAAAACATTTTTGAAAACTTTTCCGTTTTTTTTTCTCAAATTGTTTCTTTTGAGCATTGAAGTCTCTTACAGCGCTACGTCTTATATTATGAATATTATGAATTAAATTATGAATTTAATTTTGATGTTCTATTAAAAATACTACTGAAGCTCTAAAAAAGAGGTTCTCTGTCCTTCATGTCATTTAAATGATTGATACAATTGAAGCTACGCTTACTTGATTGAAATTTTTATAAATGAGTTGGTTTTTTATGAAAGACTAATGTAAGAAAAATTCTTTTTAGAATTATTTTTGCAGATCAAAATGCTTTTAAGTTCTATCTAAAATACATCTGTTATGCCGTACCGAATATGGATATAACCCCATTGTGCAGACCAGCACATCTAATCGGCTGGAAATCGTGTAAAAGCAATATTTTATTTGATATCTTGTCTCCTGGAGACTGAAACAAATTTCTAATCAAAACATCCTATGGGGGAGGGGGAGGGGGCAGTATGTAAAAAGTACAAACGTGCAGGGTTGCACGCGTATCTTGTTGTTGTTTTTTTTTTCTTTTTTTTTTTCTTTTTGAGATATTATGCGAATAATTATTGCCATAAAGTTGCATTATCGCGTTACATCGAAACCTTTATTCTTTCCCTCAGCCAAAGACATGGACCCTTAGTGGAGTCCGTCTGAACATCAACCTTGACATTTATCATTAAATTTCAGCCTTTGTCCCAAGCGACCGGCTCAGTATGGGAACGGTCATTATATATCGCGAGGGGAGGGGTGGGTGGAGTTTCGGACGATTTTGGTAGTGTCACAATAAAATATCTGATCCTCCCCCCGTAAGGCTCTACAATATTCCTATGATCCCCTTCATTGGCCGTCAATTTTCCACAGTCACCCCTTCATATTCTATTGGCGACGACGACTGATCTCCCCTCAGTTCCTCCTGAATATCATGTGAAAGATATTCGGATAGAAAATTTAAGGGGTTTCGTAAATTTATCTATTTGTATTCACATAGGACAATTATCACACTCTGATTACTCTTTTTTCGTTTGTCAGGGATTGTGGTAGGAGTATTTTATCTGTGCTGGATTCCTTTCATGGTAGCAGTCATTTTGAGCGCTTTCGTCAAAAATTTGATCACCCCAGTCGTAGTTCTGGTCATCTCTGTTCTTATCTATAGCAATTCCGCCATTAACCCAGTCCTCTACGGTTATTTGAATCGCGACTTCCGGTTGGCTTACAAAAGAATGTTTTCGAGAATTTCCTTGCCAAGCGCATGCGTAAGAGTCCATCCTCGCGAAAGAAGAAGATGTTATGAGTTACCAGAGTTATCTACGAGTTCTCAGCCTGGTCAAGGGCTATATATCAGTGACAGTGCGTTGTGATCATTACGTACCCGCCGCCAATCTGAAACCGAAAAGACCCTGGAACGACCCTGGAACGAGTTTAAGGCACTATGTGACATATTTCGAGTTCCGAAGAAGCTAGGAAGCCGTTATGATTCTTTGACAGTCCATGAGGATTGCCACTAAAGTGGGAACGAACGACAAACACAAACTATCCACACACGAAGAAACTCGCGCGGTAATTTCGCCGTCACTATATGTCCCGTTCCTAAGCGAAGTTGGAAACAGTTGCTACCGTAAACAGAACCCGACTTTAATCGCGAGTTTGTATGTAATGTAGTTTAGAACTCCATCCGGGCAGGGAATTGATGCTACAACATTTATAGTATTTTCTCTATGATAAATCCTAACTCTTAATTCTAGCTAAAATTTTTTAAACCACTTTCGACCACAACTCGAACTACCAAAAAAACACCACTATCAAAAAATTACGCGCTTGCATCCTCATTTGGTTGTTTCGAGACAACACCTGTGATTTGCGCCATATTGTGGCAAGTACATATGGCCTTGTGATAAATAATCTGAAGAACTAAAGGCTTAATTTAGTCAAATAACCTCCATAGTTTAAATGCACTCACAGACGTGAACCTCACGTTGATAAATTGGCCTTAAGTCTTGGGGAGATAAAACACATCAAATACTGATAATTTTAGAAACGTCACATTCGAAAAAGAATCAAGAAGAATCACAGAAGTGTCATTTTAAAATGATTTAGATTACACAAAGGACAATGAATTCACCTATGCCTGAATACAAACAGTCGGGTTGATAAGCGTCGAAGATTTAGTTCAACTGGTAAACGAATACCAACTGACCTTCATCACAAGATAACCATAACGTCATTATCCGGCTCCAGGCTGTGCGCGGCTAATAAGCCACTTGTTGATGGTTTTGGTGGGTTTTGCCACCCGCCGATACGGGTGACTACAGAACTCCAAAAACACAACTCAAAAAAATGCAACAGGAAACGCTTGCTGGCTGAAAATTGAGAAGACATGGCATGCAACGGGTATTAAGGCCTCGGTGGCAACATTTTTGAGTCAATCTCAGCTTGCTTGGCTCATTACAGTTTTCAGCGCGAGTGTTTTCAGATTTCGCTACAGGTAAGGTAAGATTGTTCACGTCTAATGTCGACGTCGCGCTTCATCAGACGGGCATCTAGCTTAATGGGTCATCATAAAATTACACGTCCATTTTATGGTTAGAGTGATTGAGGAATGTTTTTGTCTAGCTTTCTACTCACGAGTATGAGCGAAAAGTTTCCGCTCAAAAGTGCGACCCTTCATTTCTACGGTAAATATGTTCACTGGTATCCGTTGACTGTATGCAGTGCTGGGATATATATATATATTCGTATATTAACGAAGTTGCTTTGTCAGATTACATGTAAATTTGGTCTGGATTTGTGGATCACAAGATAACGCCCATAATTAAGAAAAACCTGGAACCTGTGAGGAAAAAGTTAAAAAAAAAATTATTGACTAAAACAACATGTATTTCATTGTTCTTTTAGACATTTGCGGATGTATAAATATCTTGTTTGTTCCCAAACTTTTGACTTAAAGCGCATCCGTGTTGATGAGATCTGTCTAACTCTGTGTCTGCTGTCAGCTGCTTTCATTTTTTCTATTTACCTTTGAGGTAAAACTAAATTTATGGCAAATTCAGGGAGAGCTGCGAGAGTTGACGCCATGAAGAGCTCAGTTCGTGTTCAGATTTCCCACTCGGGCGGCACAGTTTCACCTACATATCATCTCAGTCATTTTGATATTCAGCCTGTTAAGAATTTAAAAATACAGTGTTGTATTGAGATTCCCATCTTTTTATAATTTGGAAAAAATCGACAAAGTTCTTATTTACCTTGCAAAATTAATGTGAATAAATGGAATCAGGTGAGGGCTGATTCTTCTCTCGAGGAATTTTACTATTTCTGTCTTCCAAATGTTTTCCTATTAATTAGTTACTTCTTGTGACTGCACTAAAACATCAGAAAAATACTTAAAAGTCTAATTATCAGTGCTCAGTTGCAAACTGAATTAAGTCTACTGTTTGCTCGCACCAACACCTGCATGTAGATTTTATCAACCGATGTGATTTGACCAAATAAAGTGAATGTCTTAACTTATTGTCACGGCGAGATATCTGATCACTCTCGAGGGTGACAGCTATTTAGGTGTCCCTCTTCTCAGAAGACAATCAATTTTTTAAAAATATAATTTTATTTTTTTCCACGTCATTACCGCGGTTTTCCCTTAAGTAACAAACCAATTCAAGCTTTGATATTTCCTTGGACAATCACATGAGATGTCAGTCACTTGCTTTGGGGGGGGAGGGGGGGGAGGCGGCGTAAGGAAACAATTGTATTCTGTCACCACTTGTGGACATCAGATGACCGTTGCTTATTTGTAGTCGTAAAAAGTACTTCGCGCACTTTGAGTTCTGGTATGTTTTTTCCTCCAGTTTGGAGACGCAGAGATATCTGCAAGAGAAAAAAGTCGTCTACTGACGTGATGAATGGACGGAAAATCAGTTACATTTATCTAAGAGGTGAATAAAGTCGTCCTTAAAACGACTCATGGAAAAACCTCAGTCGCGTTTCGCGTTTCGTGTTTCGCAGTAACACTGCAGTTTTTTTTTCACTCTTCGATAGACAGGGAACGAGGGGTGTCACCATGAAGTTCACATCGAAAAGAGGTATAGAAATGGCGAGAAAATTATACGAAGCAGAGGAAAATTATTGAGTATATTGGAGGCTCCAAACGCATCCCAAAGTCGTAAAAAATAATTAATCTAACCCCCGAAAATGTTATACTCTTGAATTTGCTGATGGTAGCATCACGCCTGTCATAGTACCACACCCAATTCACCAAAAATCAGGAGTGAGACATTTTTGTTTGTGATTTCGACCCAATTTTGTGATGCATAAAGTGCACAGATAGTTTCTTAATAGCATTGGACTGTTTATGTCAATTTTTTAAATAAAATTATTTGCTCATGTTGAGGAGCGTGTGTCAGCGTTTGTCTAAACTGTTTAGTTAACCCCACCCTGTTTCACAAAACCGAAATTTTTAATTAGTTAATGGTAGCAAAAACAGGGAACCTTCATCTGATTGAAATTTTTACCGGCAAAACAGAATTGTAAAGAAAAATTATGACCTAGAATTGTCACCTAATTTGAATTCGACCTCTGCTATGGCGTAGTCAGTATAAACATATCAATTTCAGAAAGCTTTCGGTCCGATACAAATTTTTTGTTTTATTTAAAAATGTCGCTGACCTGAGAAAATCTCCTTATTTAGCTGGTCCACACGGCGGGAGTTTAATTGGGGTAGCGGGGTAGTATAGAGTATATAAGTATATATTAAAAGTTTGAGTGCCATAACTATGTCCATTTACGTCTGATGGCAAATATTACGACTGAAGTAGAACTCGGCTTTCTCTATGTTAAAATTTACTTTCCACAATATCAAAATAACTGACTCTTTTCGCGCAATTTTATATAGCAAGCCTTTTGCTCGGATTTTTTGTCTTTCCGCCAGTTTCTTGTTGACCGATTTTTTTTCCGACCAATCGTAAAGAGTTTCAACACACCTGCTATACGCGGTTATAATGGAATGTCTCTATAATTTACTCAATTTCAACATTATTAAAGTCGAATCTGGCCGGAAAATCAAAAAAGGTTTTCGAATATAGTAATCGAGTGAATTGTACAATTAGATAACTTGCACTTTGATACGAAATATTGCTCAGAATTATCTCGACTACATAAATACTTAAGTGCTAACAGTGAGTTTGTTCTGAAACTTGTGCATTATAACACAAGTTATATTTAAAATTGACGTTACCACAATTTTCATCTACCATTGGGTCTGAGTGTGTTACGCCATCGTTCCCTAAAAAAAGCGTATTTCAACTAAAAGAGTCGTTCAAGTAGTTGTTAAGTGCTCGCTATCTCGCTAAGCTAGTCTGAACTCGTTTTTCATAACAAGAAGGGCAAAAGGACGATTGAAATCACATGTGCGCTCAAGTGTAATGAAGGTATTTCAACTTATCAACGGATAATAACTGTTATTTTACCAGCAGCTTATTCATGTGCACTGTAAACGGTCGATGATATCTTTGGGTGGAGTTTATAAACCGTAAAAAAATCCATTCTTTCGATATACTTCACTGGGTTAACCAATCAATATTTCCCAGCTTACTCAGGGACTATTCTAAAACAGCCTCTGTTCGAATTCTCCGGAAATCAACACACATGTATTTATTTGGGGTTTCTCCGTGAGGCTATGAACCGCAATTGTCAAAGCTCGTTATCTCATAATTTCTGCGAGGAAAGCGAAAAAAAGTACGATCGATGTAGATTGTCGAAACAAATCATAAAACTACGTATTCAACTTCAGATGGACGCTGTGTTAGGTGACATCACTGACGTTCTGAGATTCAATCTTGTAACAAGGTTTATTTGATACCTGCGATCGAATGAAAAACGCATTGACCAAATTCTCGAGGTGAATCGACGCTTCTCATTAATATATTTCAAAATTATTAAGAACTGCTTGAACTTAGACAGTAAAAAGTATCCTTTCACATACGTACCATTATCTCATCAAAGTAGTTAAGGAGTACTGTACTAAAGTAATACACAGATATTGAGCACTTTGTTAATATATTCAATATAATACACTCTAATTCAATTTTCTATCAGCCTCCTCGATTGTTGCGTTCGTGTTAACCTCTAGTTATCTTTCGTGTTCGTGATTTATTCTTTATTGTGATTTTGCTTGTTATCCGTGAAAATAATCCCTAGGGAACCAACAGGCTGAGCTATATTTCTGAAGCGCTTTTCTTGCGGTAAAAATTGACGGTTTGAAACTTCGTAACCAGCGAGAACATATGGTCTAAATGGGGAGGATTTCTTTCATACAGATAAGTGCTTCTTTTCTAAAACGATATCAAAAACTTCCAATCCTAAAAGAACAAAAATTTTCTGTCTAAGGTTTTGTATCCGTACCGGTTCATGTTTATGAAAGTTATTCGGCCAATTTCTAATTAATAAGTGACCAGCGACAAATTGTAGGTGGCCGGAAAAATTCTCGCCAATAAAGAACCCTGTGCCGGGTAAAAAGAAGAGAAATTTCGCTTGGAACTTCCGATAGGAACGGTTAAAATGGTTTAGTTCCGTCGCCCTCCGTAAAATTTCCCCCCGGACCGCGTGTCTTATTGATTTATCAATGGGTTGAGGCGGAAATTTCCTACTAAATTAAAGCGCCACAGTTTAACAACCAAATTAAAAACTCAATTTCAGGTTAAACACCTGTATAATTGGAACATAAAACTACAAAGTTTTGAAGATTTAAAAAAAATTCCTTCGCGAAACTTAATTCAAATGGCTCTCCCTTTCAACAGCAAAATTAAGTTGAAAGAGTTTAACAACATGCAGTTACTGTATTAGTTCTGGGAAAAATTGCCCCATCTTGTGTGGTTAACGACAGTTCTTTTCTCTAGAGACTAAAATCTTGTCGAATTTAGATATTTCCTTAACAATTGTACTAGCAATCGGAAAAGGGTAATATTTAAAACTTACACCTACTATTAGACACTTGTGACAATATTGTGCGTTTAAGAAACAAACTGTTGTCCTTGCGATTACAATTTCCGAGAAATTAATATTGAACGTGGTATTGCACTAAATATTTTATCTGTAGAGTTTTCTTCCAATTACCTTCATCTTTCGAGGGAGTGTGTTTTGACAGGGCCTGAAAATGCGATCAGATGTCATTTCAGGTTACCTCATTTTCAAAATTAAACTCCGTATTAAGCGACACTTTGTCAATATCCTGAGGACTCACTTTTGAGTATTGAATAAGCAGTTCACTCAAGTTGAAATATTAACAATTGACGCCGTATTCACAAAGTACATCTCAAGTTCGGCCCAGATCTAACATTTTATTTATTGACTCCTTTCCTTAGGGATCCGGGTCGCTAAATAGTCGGAAATGCCGGTAGAAGTCAATCTTCAAGCTTAGTAATGAAGAACCTACAGTAGCACAAAGCTTTAATGTTGTGAGTGGATCACTACTCTGAAATGAAACCGCGAAAGGGAGATAACCAAGGTGAAAAGTGTTCAACCATCAAAGTTGGAAGAGGTAAGCGAACGAAATTGCCATTTGTGAAAACATGCAAAACTTAAAATTCACCCATCGATTTGAGCTGGTTATTATACACATGTTAAAAACTCAGACATGGTTTGATGCTACTCTAGTTTACAGATTTAATGAATGCAACCGAAGAAGTTACAATTCATAGACCCAACGTTTCGACACTCCTGTCTAGTGCCTTCATTAGGGGTGATCTAAACTAGATGAAGGCACTAGACAGGAGTGTCGAAACGTTGGGTCTATGAATTGTAACTTCTTCGGTTACATTCATTAAATCTGTAAACCAGAGTAGCATCAAATCATGTCTGATCGTTCACCTGGTTGCCGTGTAAACTATAATATATGTTAAAAACTCCTGGACTGCTCTATTTTCTTTCACGGATTTTTGACGAAATATCGTTTTATTGACAATCACTTTTTGTTGGGAGTTTGACTGTCTTGCACGAACACTAATTTAGAAATGAGCAGTTCCATTACTGCATGACTAAGCGATATTTTGGATTAAGTTTGTTATAAAAAAAGCTGCAGTTGAAAAAATGGAAAATGTTACTTCCAGTACCATGTTCATCTGATGTGTTAATCGCGTCACTATGATTAATTTCAGCTATATTTATTGTCTAATTTTTCAGTGTAAGTAATAATCGTTTATAGTTTTAAGTCAGATATAAAGCACTAAAAATGGCCAAGATCGTTTCTGTCGAGGGTGACAATGCAAGTTTTTCCCTTTTTGCGTCACAGATTCCGGAAGGGTGAAAGTTTTCGTGCGAGTGCGTCCTCCTCGACCGAATGAAAACAGTCGGAAAGATCAGATTGCTGTGAATGTTGAAGAGCTCTCCTCGAAGGTGAGTGTAAAATGCCACCTCTTTCTTATTTACAGGTAATGATTCCTAAAATCGGTATCACTCAATTTCTGACTGAGTTGCACGTACGTGTTTCCCTCGAGAGGAGTGAGTTTCCGACCCGCGAGAACGCGCGAGATTCTGTGAAGACACTTCTGCGTAAGTTGACGACGTCTGGTCAGTTTTTTTTCTCAAACTCGTGCGATTTCGGGTCAGACAGCATAATAGTCATAAAATAAATTTCTAAAACATGGGAGCAGAAGTCTGTCTTGTATACGTGACAATTACATGGTTGGATTCACAACGCAACATGTTCAGCCAAAACAAATATCACGAGACAAAACAATCAATAAAGACTAATGACTGAAATATAATGTTCGTCACGCGCGTGTGAACGAGATATTTGGTCAGCGGGCAGTTATTTGGAGAGGAACTTGCCAGAGGCGAATTGTGTAGTTTCCATCGTGTTCGAGTCTTCCTTTGTGGTTATATGTAATTCTTGACGCTTGAAATGGCTCTAAGCGATCAACTCATGAACGGAAAGGAATCAAGTACACATCCGGTGGTTTACATCTCGAGAAAAGAGACTTTTAGTGCGAGTCATCGTTTACACAGTACGAAACTGAGCGACGAAGAGAATCGACGAATATTTGGGAAGTGCAATAACAAGAACGGACACGGGCATAATTATACTGTGAAGGTGACAGTTTGTGGACCAGTGGACCCCCTAACTGGCATGGTCATGAACTTGACGGACTTAAAAACGCACATGGGTAGCGTTTTGGAACCTTTGGATCATAAAAATCTTGACTTGGACGTACCATACTTCAGCGATGTGTGTTCAACAGCAGAGAATATTGCTGTGTACATTTGGAAGTGCTTATCAAAACGTTTGCCCGAGGGAATTTTGTTTGAAGTGAAAATCGACGAAACTGGCAAGAATTCTGCTCGTTACAGGGGTGGAATGAGCGCTAATCTCCCGTTTGACGTATTGTAAGCACAAGGAAGATTGTCAGCATTAACAGTAGTATAATTAGAATCGTCATTGTTGTTGATTTTTTTTTCATGGTATTCAGAACTAAATACTATCTGAAAACTGCGTCAGCAACATCCGATTTTACAACTTTTTCATACAGGATACTTCTACCTTCTATGTCAATAGATATCACGGCGATTCAGTTAAAACATTTCACTTTCGTTTTGTTGAAAGTTTTTAAAAGAGCTTAGATATTTACATCAACAGTTGATTGGGGTGTTATTTTGAGATCATGGAAACATGCTGGTGACAATTCAGATGTTTACGTGTTATCTTATGTAAATACCAAAAAAGTCCACTATTACTCAGAAATTAGATGAACTGTTAAAGCAAAAATGGGATTGAAAGTTCACTTACATAACTTTGATACAAAATATAGAGGAAAATCTAATTTATACCATCTGTGATGAGCTTTATGAAGTGATAATTTTTTCTTGGGTAGGAAATTTTTAAAAATGCACACTTTTCTTTTGATGCACTAATCCCTCTAAATGAGAGAAATCTCAAATATATCTGATATGACTTGAGATTTTCAGTTAGTGCCATTTTTACCATGTGCATGAACCAATTATTTATTTATTTGTTTACTTATTTATTAACTTTGCCTTACAACAACAATCAAAATAAGTAGATTAAAAAAAAAAAAACAAAAAAAAACAGAGAAAATGACAAAAAATGGCAAGGACACTGCAACAGCGTAGCCAATTACAGAGGTCCCAGAATATAAAAGAAAATAAGACATGAAGAGAGGAGGAAAGAAGCTATCAATCTATATGCAGCAAGTAATCTTAGAATTTAGTGGACGGACAGTATTACATTTTAAACAAATAGACTTGAAGGTTTCGGGATTATTTGGATTGTAAGGAAGAAGTAAACTGGCCAAATAGAAGTTAAACATTACGGTCTTAAATGAGTTCAGAGTTTGGGTTTCAATGTTAATGATACTGGCTGAGTTGTTCCAAATCTGACAAGTTCTGATAAAAAAGGACTTTTGATAGGTAGTAGTTTTGCATTTTTTAGGAACAAATTTGATGACAGCATTAGTGTAGCGCATGGTTCTTGCAACACGCTTTACAGGTAATACAGAACCATTTAAAGAGACAAAGTTAAGCATAGCCTTGTAGAAGAATATAATGTCCAAAAATTTGTGCCAATATGTGATGGGTAGAATTTTCAGTGATTGGAGTTGTGTCCTCTAATCTATGGATGTTGAGAATGGCAAACATAAGATGAACTTTGTGGCATGTCTTCAAGTTGGATGGACTCTAACTTCGAAATTAGTTCAATGGATTGAGTAGTCTTTCCTTTTGTTGTAGAAGGATTTATTTTAATTCCAAATTGAGGGTGATTTCTCTAAACATTTTGAGTGTTCAATTGAAATTTGCAATATACAAAGTGATTTTTGCATATTCATGCAAAAATTTTGAAACTTATGTCAACCTGATGGACCAACAATGGTATACAGAACTTCTGAAGTATTATGATTACTGGTCTTTGAGATACTCTTCATAATGATTAATTGGTTGAATGAATAAAGTTTACAGTATTGAAGATGCTGTGGCTTTAAGTTTTCAAGCTGGGCTCTGGGCCAAGTGGTTTGGGTTTGACACCTGTTATGTTATTTTGTTGTATCTTTGGGGTGAGACACTTCACTTTCATAGTCTTCACAGTCTCTCTCTTGTCTTTAGCCAAAAGTGTATTTAAAAATTGGTGAACTTTTGGGAATCCTGAGAAAAATTTGAGGGGGTAGTCTGTGATGAACTAGCATCCCACCAAGGAGAGGGGGTGAGGGGGGGAGGATATCAGCACTACCAGCTGTTTCATGCTACAGAAACCAGAATTAGCTTCAGCAGTGTGGGACTCATGGAATGAGTATAGACTTAACCCATTATGCCCTAACACCAGTATGCATATACTTCAAACTGTTTACTATTCATTTTCTACAGTGCTGACAAGGAGAATTTGTTGAACAATCAAAAGCTTTTGTAGTTGGTGATCATGTTCTTTATTCTTGTGACTTTAATGATTCATTCAGGGGTGATATGGTAACAAGAAATTAAATGCTAGTCACTCCTAGTAGTTAAAGGGTTAACCAGTACCTTTTAGTAAAGAAGGATGGGATGTGTTGTAGGTCAGTGGTTAACACTGGATATTGGATAGAAATATGTGGGAGGTTAGTTGGTCTTCAAAAGAATAAGGTTTTAATGGAGCTGGACAGCAGAAAAATAAACTTGAATGATGCTGTAAATTTGGTTAAAACATATATTGATGATCTGAACCTCCACCATAAACCTACCCCTGCAAGTCTGCAGCAACTGAAAAATAAGAAATTGTCCTTTTCCTAAGAAAGCCCTTAACTTGAAAAAGTTAAGAGGGACTTGATGTTCAGGAAAATTGATTTATCTCAAACATCTTTTTTCTATGTGAAAACTGTATCATAGTTGTGTGGAACAAGGTCACAAATTTGCTGTATAAGGCACTTTTCTGCAGAAAAACCAGCCCCTTTAAGGTTTTGAAGTCAATAAAAGTACAAACTTGTTAACACTTTAACTTTCCACTTTCAGATCCATGTCACTGATCCCAAGCACAGTTGGGAGAAGACTTTTAATTTTGACCATGTTTTCCCAAAGGAGGCCACAAATCCAGAGGTGCTTTGGTTTAAATTTTAAGCATGATACAACTGATACTTTGTTTTTTGAGATACAGATAGAAAATACCTTTAGCATTCAAAAAAAGTTTTTTAAAACTTGTTAAACACGATCTTCAAAAACTTGTTTCCAAGGTGTGCAGTACCATAAGCAGACCTCTGGTGAATGCTGCTTTGAATGGATTCAATGGAACACTCATGGCGTATGGACAGACAGGATCAGGTATGAATTTTGAATTTCTCTTGTCCTCTTTCAGGGGTGTAACTGGGAGAGGAGAGGTGGGGGAAAACTCGATAAGGCTCGTATCCCCTCCCCTTTAGGAAATGATTTTCCTCTTGGTCAACAACATACAAGCCTGATAATTCAGGTGATAAAAACGCTTGAATACAAAGAATCTGCATGGCATAAATCTAATCTAGTGTTAGATTCCTCATATGCCGGTCTCTACCACCGCGTGAATATGAGCCCGCTGACTCATAAGGTAGACCAGCTGTATAAGGTACGTCACGTAAGGTGCGCGTAATTCGTAACCGTAACCCGCCCTTTTAAAATCTTTGCTATGCCCGTGTCTTTGTTGTAGAAATTAGATTTACAATTTTCATAGACGTGCCCTCATCATTATTCCAGGTAAGACCCATACATTGATGGCACCTGATGGGATAACAGCTGGTGTGGTTGAAAGATGCTTCAAACGAATCACAAAGGATGATTATCATGATTACAAGGTGACTGTAACATTGATCAAGCGGTAACCTCATAAGTCAGAGTGACCTAGTAGACCAATTAGATATCGAAGACAATTAAGGTGACTTGCACCAAAGCGCGGGAAACTCATTAGCGCGGGAAGCACGGAACGGGAAACAGTAATATTTATTAAGTTGTAACCTCATAAGCCAGAGTGACCTAATGGGCCAATGAGATATCGACGACAATTAAGGCAAATTGCGCCAAAGCGCGGAAAACTCATTAGCACGGGAAACACTAATATTTATTGAGTGATAATTTCATGAGCCAGAGTGACCTAATGGACCAGAATGGTTTTCTTAGTCAGATAAATTGATTTAAGTAACGAAAGTTGATTTCAGAACGTAGCCTACAGCAAAAGGCTTCGGACAACATTCACTTGACAACAGTTTGCCCCAGAATTGTTACGTTGCTTTGGTTAATGAAAAAAGATGTATTTGCTTGAATTGACAATATCGGTGTTACCTTGCAGGTAACAATGTCGTACTTGCAAATTTACCAGGAGAAAATATACGACCTTCTCAACTCAACGAACAAGGTGGAACTTAGCCTGAGAGAACACCCAGTTAAAGGTTTGTGGACATATACATCGAAGAAGATACACTTTTTGTGATCCAGTGCTCATCAGGTTTCCTTAAACTAGCTCTAACAGACTTAAAAAAGAAACTTGAATAGCTATCGAGCAGGCCTGCTCGCAGACTTAACTTAAAGGACGTCGAATTTCAAGTGAAACGTTTTTTTAATTTTGTGTTTGCAATCCTCAGGTGTTTATGTAGAGAATCTTTCGGAGTTTGTGGTACGAAGCCCCTCAGAAGTGTTACATCTGTTAGCCGTGGGAAAGAAAAGACTCGTATTTGCTGAAACTAAGATGAACAGGAACTCAAGCAGGTACCACTCAATATGAGTTCCATTCCTTCGTTTATTGATACTAAGTTCATTGCAAGAGTCAAAGGGCATTTATCGATAGATCGGGTTATCAACTCGGGAAAGGTTTATACTTTTTATTTACACATTTTCCACAAGTCAAAAAACCTTATTTTGGCACAAACTGAGTAATTTTAAAGAATAGAATTATTTTGTTTCACCTTAGTGGTATCGAATTTATGGTCGTTTATAGATGATGGCACCACGCATGAGTACGAAAAGTGGTTTTCTTTTGCTTCCAGGTCCCATTCTGTTTGTCAGTTGACGATTGAAAGAACTCTTAACAAGAATAAGATGAACGCAGAGGGAATTGCTAAACATGGTAAGATTGCATTCTTCTCCACGTAAGGAAAGCCAGAGATCACGGAATCACTACTATAAGATCTGAAATCCTCAATGCAGCTTTTTTGACTCATCATGACTTATGAGTCCAAGAGACTGTCCAAAAAAGAATCACTTTGGTTCATGCTTTTAGCTGTGCCTGGGCTGAAATGGTTGTATATACCTGGAAAGTTTGAAGAGCACTTAGATGCTAGATTTGCTCTCAGCTTTGCCTGGAGCCACTCTTACGCCTCTATTGTGCTCTTAAAACCTTCCCACTTGTGTCCATACCTCGATATACAAACGCTAAGCATGAACCAATTGGATCAATGTCAGTATCTGGACAACTGCGCACCTACCCTTCCCTTAACCCAACACTAACCTTAACTTGTTATCAGTTGACTTTTGTTGGATTAGGGGAGGGGTAGGTGTGCAGTTACTCAGATACTTAGATTGATCCAACCAATTCTTAAGTACACAAAGTAGTGAATAAACGGTTAAGAATATACGAAAGTCATATATTTGAACTGCGGATAAAGACGTGAATGAGAGTGATCCTCGCAGTAATGTGCATGCGCTGCACCGGTATCGCAGAGGTCATGGGTTCAAGTCCCGTACAGGCCTGAATTTTTTTCAGGGCTTATTTTCACTACTGCCTAAGTAGTGCACATTACTGCGAAGATCACTCTCATTCATGTACACAAAGTAGTAGAAGTCAAAAGCTCGAGAAAACATACGAGACCATGTCTCAATATTGGCGCAAGGTTTTGTAATTTCTGTTTCTTTCTAATATTAATCATGTACAAGTAATTAAGGGACAAAATGTCATTTTATAGGTGCAAATGGACGAGATTCTCGGGATGATCTGGTACCGAGTAAGAACAGCAGTGAGGTTTGTAATTTACCGTTAGTAATGTAATGTCAGTATCTAAGCAATTACACATCTTCTTGTCTTCCAACCCAACGTTACCCCTAACTTGATATCATCTGACCCTTAATTGATGTGTAAAGGGATCTGGAGGGGTAAGTGCGCAGTTTCTCAGATGATGATATGGATCGAAAATACTTAACATTTACAAGGGAACACATACTACTTTTCCTAAACAGGATTCAGGGGAAGATTTAGATGCTGAGGCTAGCGAAGAGGTAGGACTGTTCACTTGAATTAATATCTGTTTTTAAGAAAACGTGAGGGATTTAACTCATAATTGCGCTGAAAGTTTCTACTGCGATGATTTTAGTCACGATGCAAAAATCACCAGGATCGTGTTCTTAACACCTGGTTCTGTAATGAATTATACGCAACATACCCACGAGAATTTGTAATAATCTGTGCGTATATTTTGCAAGCATAAATACTACTGCTTTACTAAGATCAGAATTTTGTAATTTTTCTAGAATGAAGAGGCGGAAGACGATTCGTTCGCCAAAATGGTGGCCTTCGATGATGATGTGCTTATCAGAGGACGAATTTATTTGTATGTATACTACAGTACTTCAATTTAGTCATGATTTTTACCGGATGGAGCACTTAATTTACAAATCTAATTATCAGGTGAAGGAACATCGAAACTAACACATCTCTGTGAAATTCGCATTGGTTCTTCTTACATTGATCTGTAAATGGTCAACAAAATTCGCGCCATCTTCTCAACCAATCACGAACTGAAACCAATGGCGACTTTCGCATTTTCCCGCGTTTTAGGCAATTTACTTTGAGTTCTTAGTTTCTCTTTCTCATATTTATGACTCATATATCTCTGCTTTGATTGGCCATCAAGATAACTTCTTACTACACTGAATCAAAAAGCGCCCTATATTGCTTATTGAGTCTAAAACACTTTGTTGTACATTTAGGTGCGACTTAGCCGGTAGTGAGCGACTCAAGAAAACCCAGGCGGAGGGAGAAAGACTAAGTGAAGCTCAACATATTAACTTGTCGCTGCTTGAGTTGGGGTGAGGATTTCTTTGTTAATAGCTAAGTTATTTAATGTTAGACGAAAAATGTAGAATTTTCCATGTAAGCGTGTTTGCGAAAGCTAGTTGAGCTTGCCCTTTTCATCGGAGGTGTCGTTCGATAACGTGTCGTGTTCCATAACGACAAGCAACGTGGAACTTTTGAAATGTTAGTGCTTCTCTCGACTTAGCTTCGAAGATATTCGATCGTGCTCCGAAAGCGAACATCTTCTCGAAAAAAGAGAGGTAACCCTCACTCTCATCCTACTAATTCTGTTCTGAATAAGATTCCTTTCTGATTAAACTTTAATAAAACTTGGAGTAAGTTTTATTCCACCGTAATTGCTCTTAGAAATGTCATCCAGGCATTGGCAGAAGGGAAGAAGACTCATGTTCCATTCCGGAATTCTACTCTAACAAGGCTCCTTCAGGAAAGTTTGGGTGGAAACTGCAAAACCAGTTTAGTGGTAAGTATTAAATCAAAGCAAATGACGGAATTTACGCACAGATTACATTAGGCGAAACCGTCCTAAATTACACGAGAACGTCCAAAATCGCTCGGAGCCTCTCCATGTTTGATAGGAGAATTTCGATAATGATCGAAAAAGGTCTGATGTGAAGTGATTTTGTGATTAGAAGTCATTCAAGAGTCCTTGTATAGCCTTCTTTATGTAAGTAAGTCGGCGATGGCAGGATGGATAGACACGAGCACTGTTTGCAATTTTAATGAGAACCTTCTTAGGTCATATTATGGTTTACAAATCATGGCTTGAACAAAAACAAATTTCCCTTTAACAGTGAAACTGAAATGACGCTTTCATTAAATATACTATTTATGATTGTGTCAGGTGTGTGTCTCTCCAACCATGAGTGATGTTAGTGAGACTAAAAGTACTTTGTTTTTTGGATCCCGAGCAATGAAGATCACAAATACTGCTTACATTAACGTTGAGGTAAGAGTTATGTTACAAAGAGTCATATGCGTTGGTGTATTGTTCCGTTTAGACAAATGAAAACTGCTTATTAGAGCGCGCTACGTCAACTTTACCTTGTACGAGAACGTAGACGCCATTGAACGAGAATTTTTTTGTGGTGCACACTTAATGAACGTGTAGGTTACAAATCCTTTAGCTTGACCTTCCAAGTTCTTTGAAGAGTTCTTGACTTTTCAGATGAGAAATAAAATGTTTTAAAGATGTACGGATGGGGAGGAGATCATGGGAAACTTTCCAAAGACTTGCATTTCGCGGCTCTATTTGGCTAATTTTCCCCAACTCAGTATCAAGACCCGATAAACAACCTTTTGAATGATATATCTTCATTGTCATCTCTCAATGTGTTTCCATGTTCATCAACAACAAATCCTTAATCTCTTGAGACGTCACGTAAGGTCATTTTCTATTCTTACTTCCTATCGCGTCGATGCAGAGTTTTCTTAAGTTCTTTTCCACCTTTTATTTGCATTGCAGGTTGATTACAAGAGACTTAGTGAAGATCTCTCGAAAATTGTGGATAAGAGAGGTAAACTTGGAAAACCTTTATTTAACTTCAACCAGTTTCTCATTCAGCAAAATTTAAGTCTGCCAATCAGAGAGAAGTTTTTTGTACCACGTGCTAAAAATTAACCAGCGAACCAATCATTGGCACCCAAGATGGCTCAAGCTCTCGCCCAATCTCTTTTCTGATTGGCTGTGTGCTAGAGTGCCCCGTATACTACACCGGGAATAATTTTATCTCAAGAATTCTAATTGTAAATAGATAATAGTTACGAGTGTTTAAAAACATAACATTGAAGCTAAGATAACCATTTCTTGACTGAAACTTTTTCCTTGAAGAAAAAGATCTTGAGGATCTAAAGCAAACATTTGAAAACAGGATAGACCGACTTAAACACGAGGCGGAGATGACAGTGACAAATACCATAGCAGAGGCCGACAGAGTGGTGGCATCTGTAAAGAGTCTCTACGAAAAGGAGGTAGATAATATTATTACTTTACGTCTTTAGTCTAGTTTGGGGTGACTATTGTTTTTCAAATGGTTTGAAAAGTTGGAGATGTAAAGCACAAAGCTGGACTCTTTGCAGCCTCAAGGTTTCGTAAATTTGCTCGTGAAGCTGGTGATAACGACGTGATCTGACAACTGATTCAGTAGTGGTGGCCTTCAGAATGTAAATCTGTGTCAGTGTTCTCAATCTTTAATCATACCTTTTCCATTTTCGCCACTCCCTTGTTATTTGGTGTATGTCTACTCTGGCGAGCTATTATGTTATGATTATTTCCATTCAAGGCGATTCTTTTTGTCGTTGAAATTACTTATATATAAGCTATTGCAATGCAGCTTCAACTTTACACTCGAAACGTGACGTACACTCGATCTGTGTTGTGCGCGTGCTTACTATTCTGTTCCAAACATTTTTCAAACGAACAAATAAATATGGGGCTTCGCCGCTCGCTGCGAGCTCTGCTAAAAGGGAAGGTGACACGCCTCAGCTTCACGTTTGAGAGCGGAACAAGTAAAATTGATTTCACTAAAAAAAAAAAACGAGTTCTTAATTGTGTGAACTTCACAAATTTACCTATCGTTTTATTTTCCCTCTTCAGAAATCTAGTTTGGAGAGCGACGTCAAAAATCTCAACTCCAGATTAGACGAAGAGAAAACGCAAACAGAAAACCTACAAAGTCAGATAACAAAGGCAAAAGGCAAACTACAAGAAGACATGCTCAGAGCAAGAAGCACTCTTCTGACAGATATTATCTCTATGCAGCTGTTTTACGCACTGAGGGATCTGCCCTTAGACTTTGGTCATCACCTCTCAGAAAACGACATAAGTCTCAAGGATATCTGTGCCCAATGGGCTGCAACAAAATGCAAAATTCTGGAAAACACAGACTTTCTTTTAGACCTGCTTAAAAGTTATTTGAATGAGATGAATTCTAAAGGAGAAAAAATGTTGGAGGATGGTGGAAGTCTGAATTGTTCGGTTGGATGTGAAGAATTGTTAAATGCCGATAAAAGATTGTTGAGTGCCTCTGAAGAAGTTTCATTGTACATGACGAATAAAACTGATGATGACAAGGTTGTTGCATCGACAGGTTTTTGCGAAATTCTTCCGTATTCCGAAACGAGTACCGAAAGCTCTATCCTATCGACTGAGCAAAATTTTGGAGATGGCGAAGAGAGTTCCAATATTAGGGACAAGCTGGTTTCACTTAAGAAATTTATGGACGACAAAGCGCTAGGTTTCCTAACGAAGGTATTTGAGCTTGATGTAGGAAATGAAAGCACACCACTAAACACGAGGCAAGACATTTACGGAAGGATTCAAGAATTGTTAAAGCAAGAAGGCACACTGCTAGGTGGGTATCTGAAAATGTTCTCACATTTTTTCAGTCTCGTCTTAATAAAATTTTTTTCCGGATTAAATATTCTGACGAAGCATTTTACCATGTCTGCGAATGGAAGAGAACTTGTCGTACGATGTACACCTAACGCTATCTTCAGCGCTAAGAGCATACTGTCTTACACGGTTGTCTGAAGATATTTTACAGTACATTAGCTGCATTCTCATAGAAAATAGGTGCAATGCTAGAGATAACTCTAAATAGCCAAATGTACTAAGAGCAGACATTTTGCACTCGTCATGATCGCACCAATCATAGTAGATTGCGACAAACAGAAGCAGATCGAGAGGAAATTAAAAAATAGAAGTAC
This sequence comes from Pocillopora damicornis, assembly GCF_964200805.1. NCBI lineage: Eukaryota > Metazoa > Cnidaria > Anthozoa > Scleractinia > Pocilloporidae > Pocillopora > Pocillopora damicornis. The sequence goes on from NC_142671.1 coordinate 35,020,746, forward strand.
AACGGGAATAGGAAACTCATGTAGATCCTGTTTTCACCACGTATTAATCAAATGTCTCACACAGCTGTACGAGAGTATTGTTACATAAATTTTATCTTTAGATTTTAAAGAGAATGCAGAACTATCACATGTTGCTGACGCACTCAGCCTTCTTGACCACTGTCACAGTCACGTGATCGTAGATAAAGCGCTACAGAGCGCCTTGTTGGTTTTGGAAAACAACGATGTCATTAAGAGATGTAACTTCATCCAAAAGCAGAAAGACGTCTTGCAAGACGAAAACGAAACGCTGCGGAAACAGATCCAGATTCTACAGAAAGAGGCTGAGAAGCTGAACGGAAAACTAAACGAGACTTCGACTTCGTTATGTGATGTAAAGAAGAGTAAGGAACGACTAGAAGATGATCTCTCTTCGGTTTTTCAGCTTTACAACATGACAAACACTGAGCGAAAAGTAGACATGGAAAACGACGAGAACTTAGACAGGAGTACCATTCTGCAGGAAAATGTCACAACTCTGTTGGAAAACAACGCCAAACTACAAGAGAAGCTCGAAGTGTCGGAGAACGACAAAGAAAACTTGAAATCTGAGTTAACGTCTGTTAAGGTGAGTGGTATGACAACTTTCTGTAATTTCATTTGTTTACAATCTCACGTGACCTGTTAGCTTTTTAGACATTACCTCGGGCTCTCCTGGTTTATGATCAGCGGTCATCAATTCTAGCCATCCTTATACCTTGAATCATCTCTCAGTGGCCACATCAAATGAGACAATATCAGAAATGTACTTTTAACGACAAAGTGGACGCCAGCTTAGAATTTGCTGTGAAAGATAATCTTAAGACCTCATCATGACGAATAGGACAAAATTTTGTCACAGATTTTCCCACAACACAAACGAGTTTGACAGTAATGACGTTGAGATCTGATGCAAACAGAACACAATAACGCAGCTGTTTTGAAGGAAGCGTATACGTATACTGTTAGCCAAACAACAAATGGAACAATACCGGACTTATCGACTGCCCAGGCAGACCACATGATGCGACATGTCTCTACTGGACTTTTGTGATATTGCAAAGACAGACTACCAAACCATCGCTGGAGATGGAAACGAATCTGACAGACCAGTCTTCATGGCAACTGTATAACTTTACAGCGGACTTTTTAAGTCAGTTAATCCTTTTCAACGATAAATCGATTGCTTCCGCTCGTTACGACGACTGTGTAACGAAAGCAAGTCTAAGTCACTCTTTAGTCGTTTATAAAAAATTCTGTGAAATCATTTCTGTTATAAATGTTGTATCTAACATTTTTGACGAAGTGAAAATTGCAATGACGCAGACTTTTTTGGAAGGATTTAAGACCAGGTGTTATCAATTTATCAGGGCTCTCCCAGGAGGCTATGGGAAAGGATAACACTAAGGACGCGCAAAGCTTGAAGCTTTCCTTTGTAGTTCAGACGTCGTAAACAAGATGGCACTAATGAAAAAGATTGTATTTATTTCGCACGTACTACAGACCCGGACCTGCTAACAGGACTATTTCCGAGACAAGCCAAATTCCTCTGATGACTTTGAAAAATAAACATCTACATGGCGTAATTCGTCACAGATTGGGACACGTACCTATCTGTGACAGCATCTGCATTCAAATGGAGTTTGTCCACGGATTCCAGCACTGCTATTTTCTGAAGTATATTCGCACAAAGAGAGCAAATGACTGTTATCAAGTACAGCTTTTTTCTGGAGTCAAATGCAAGCATCAACTAACGAGGGATCTTTCAGCCTGGCTCAACTAAAGACTGATGTATCACACGCTGAGTGCCGCAATGCTCGAGAATGGGAAATTGAATTACAAACACAAGGCAAAAGCCTACTACGAGCACACCTTAGATTCAATGGGATAACTCTTGCACTTTATGAATGTATCACGTTTAAAAACATAGCTAAAATAGACTTATAATGTTCATTTTTATTTTAATATTTTGGTTTCATTTTGTGGTTAAGCAAGAAGGATGATTTTTTTGGGGGGGAGGGGGGGTTATCTCTAGTTAAATAGTTTTTGATGACCTGCATTCCTTCATAAAACAAAGGAAATAAAAAAAGAAAGAAATATTCTTGTATTACTGTGACATAATCTTAGTCTATTGTTTATATTTGTATGAATCATAGTTTATTTGAAATGTTGTGAATAAAACTTCCCCTGCGCATTATAGTTTATTCATACTTACATCCGTAGCTTACTTAGTCTTTTGGCTGGTGACTTCGTCTTAAAAGTTTATCCGCAAAACAAGAGAAAAGACAGTAAATAAAATAATTATGGCAAGGTAACCGCATTTAACTCGACCCAAGACATACTTATTCACTTCAACCAATTAAAGCTAAGGAAATATAACGAGAAACGCAAGAACTCAAAGTATACGAAAACTGCTTAAGTCACGATTGGCTTTAATTTGAATGAGAGCGTAAATGTTTTGACCAATCACAAAGCGAAGTGAAGCCAACCGATACAATCCCGGATTGACACAGCGGTCACACGAATGCGCATGTGGTGTACTTTCAAGCTATCAAAACCAAAGTGTCTGACGTGAGTAACAACCAATTAAACAAGCCAGTAAGTCACGGTGATTTTAAAAGCACATAAATTTTTTTGGAAATCTTAAAGCAGAACTTGTCAATCAACAGGATACTCTTACTTGAATAAGCTTTGTGTTCAAAAAGTTTGGAGTTTTATTTTCCCTACATTTGTTTAGTTTTTACAAATTTCTTTAAACTTTTCAATTTTTTTCACTTTCTTTGCGAGACAGCTCCTTACGTTTTTCTTTGAAATCTTGCATGGGAAATCGGCGCGCGGTCGGACAGAACATTGATCCTCTCGCGCATGCACGATAATTTAGAAAATTGATTTTTAACCTAGCTTTTCTTTCAGTTCTCACCTTTCTCTAACTTTTCGATTATTCTTTCCAGAGTTTCTTTCGATCAATTTCACTGTTCTTATATAACACCCAGTTTTTATCCCTTCTCAAAACCGGAAAGAAATTGGAAGATCTGTAAATATGTAAAATGCCTTGTTGGCAATATTGGTCTTTGATAGCGTTAGTCAATTTTGCTTTTTCCTTTGCGTTGCAGGAAGAATTAAAGAAACTAAAGGACGCATATTTGCAAAGTGAAAGGGGTACACAAACAGATTTGGTCGATCCATATGAATTCACGAATCCCCTTCTGCAAGATCAGACAAAGGAATTTCCAGACCGCGATGGAGTAATTCAAGCGATTTTGTCCTCACTGTATGACGACCAATCTTGGTCGCTGGAAAAGGCGGCTTTTGCAGCCCAGTCAAACAACGTGGATGATGTTTCTTCTCTGAGAGCTGTTATCAACCATCGCCTCGGAGAAGAATGGTCCCTTGCCATCCTTGAAAACGCCAGAATGAAATCAGAGCTCGATGACATTCTGGGTAGAATCAATGAAGAGAAGAGAAATCTTGCCAGCGAGTTGGCAGATTCGAAATTCCAAGCGGAAGAGGTGAACAGTATGAAAGAACAGTTGAACGCAAAAGGCGAAGATTTTGCAGATGGACTTAGAGTTCTGATGGATGAAAACTCTTGGGAGAGTATTGTCAAAGAAAAATTGGATGAACTGTCCATGGTTCGTCGAGAGAATGAGAAACTTATGAACGAATTGGATTCTTTGAAAAGCAAGTACAGTGATCCAGAGAAAGATGAAGAAAATTCTAACAAGATGCATCAAAAAGAACTTGAAGACCTCTTCGAGAGAGAGAGGCAACTAACTACAAACATAACGCAAATGAACGAAAGGTGCTCATCTTTAGAAGAACTATTAAGTCGCTCTGCCTTGGAAAATATTAAATTAAAAGAGCAACTAAGGAAGTTGAACATGGAAGTAAGTGACGTTCGACAAGAGAAAGCTGAATTAACTGATCAGAAAATTTCTCTGGAGGAAAGCTTGCAAGAACAGCAAGAGAATGCCAAGCGCGAAATTGCCGCGATAATGGAAGGGAAGGCGACTCTTGAGAGGCAGTTACAAGCAAAAACGCAAGAATTCGAGGAAGGAAAAACGTTATTGAAGTTGAAAGATGCTCGGTTGAGCAAAGTGGAAGCAGAACTCTTGGAGACCAAAGCTTACTATGAGGAGCTACTTCAGAAAAAGTTAGACGAGTTCGAGGTGGATAAACAGAATATGATGAAAGAGATCAATAGTCTAAGATGTTTGCAGGGACTGCCCGCGTTAAAAAAAGACAGCTTACAATCAAAGCAAGAGGTTAAGGATGGCTTAAAAAATGGAGAAAATCGGGTAAAGAGCAAGAAAAACAACAAACTTAACTCCGAGCTTACGCGCGCCAAAGAACAACTTGTGCGCCTTAAAGCGGAGCTCACACTGTCGAATATGCAAACAAGAAATCTCGGTTCTCAATTATTGTCACTGCGCGAAGATAGCACGAAGCTGGAGGCAGAGCTTTCGACGGTACGAGTTTCTCCGAGGAATTCCGGACAACGAAGAGCTTCGTTCAGCTGTTACGAAGAAACAGTGCGGCTGGAGATGGAGCTAGCGGAGGCGAAGGAGAGGATCATTGACTTGCAGGAAAAACTGTTGATTATTTACAAGGAGAAGTTTGCTCTGGAAGAGAAGATAAGTAGTTTGGAAGGACAAAGAAACGGCCATTCGGAAAATGGCGAGAGGCCTTATTCAGCTAACAATGACCAAGAACCATTCTGTGACTTAGAGAAAACAAAAGAATTGGAGAGCAAGATTGGCCTATTAGAGGCTGAGAAAGAACGGCTTCAAAGAGAACTTGACGATACAAACGCTGATAAATCTCGATTAGAGAGTATTGAACACTGCGTGCAGCAGTTAGTAAGCCTTGAAGACGAACATTTGAGAGTGAAAGACAGATTAAAAAAATGGGCTACAAATTCCAAAGACGAACAACAGTTAAACGAGATAAAAGTAAACGTAAAAAAAATCACAGAGAAAAGCTACCTCAATGAATTACGAGTCATATCCGGAGAAAATCTTGTTCTTCAGGAGGAAGTCAATAGTTTGAGGGAGACAATCGCACAACTTGAAAGCGATTTGGAAGCTTTGAAGTTTAAGCTTTCCTTCACAGATGCAACACAAGAAGTTTCTTTGGACAAGAAAACTGTTGCAACGCTACTCGTGTCAGTAAAACAAGAACGGGCCGAGTTACAGGCAGCTTTAAATGAAGTGCTTATCGAGAAGGATAATTTAGATGAAGAATTGACTGAAATAAAAGTGAAGTATGCAAATCTTCAAAGAGAATTTGCCATGACAAGTATAGTAAAGGATGATTTGGAGCTGGAGGTTCTTTCTTTGAAGAAAGCTAGCTTGACACGTGGACTTTCCAACTTGACACAAAGCAGTGAGGAGTGTAAAAGCGAAATGTCTGATTCGTCACTAGATGACAAACTGGTGAATCGCAGCGATGGAAACGGAGTCGGAGAATCCATGGATAAAAAGATAGCATCGGCCGGCGGTGGAAGAAAGAGAGCCCCTGCAGTTAACAGTCGAAAAACGATGATCACAAAGAATCTCAAAGCTGGGAACGACTCGTCATCCTCTGGAAAGAGCACATCAAGTTCCTCTCCAAAGGTAAAGGTAGTCACATTTTTTTCAAATGTTTCACTAAATTAAACAGAACGCGGGTCATAAGAGTGACTAGTGAAAGCCGAAGAGTAGCCGGGATTTTTCATCTCTCAATTAGTACCTGCGCCATGATTGGTCAATTCAGCCAGCCATATTTCACTCTGTCGTCCGCTAAATTCAGCATTTTGATGGGGATCAAATCTTTTCCCTCTATTTCAACCCAGAGAGATAATAAATATCTCAATAACCTTGTTTTGTCGGTCCATATCGTAAACTATAGAACCTTGTTTTTCCGTTCGGACTTACGACTCGCGCCTAAGCCATAAATCCGAACGGACCTCGAACTCGTTGTTGTAAGAGGTTCTTGAAAGATCGCAAAAAGTGATGAATAAAGAATGTACATTACTAGAAATATAAAAGCACCACGTTTTATTTTGTTGTGTAGCTTAGAGATTGAGAGATAACCATACTGATCCTCAAGCTGTTTAAAGAGGAGCATTCCTTGGGATTTAACTAGGAAAATCAAATACTTCTCACATCTATTAAACTTTGTGTTTGAATCCTCAAATTCACAGAATGAAAAGAAGACACCCCCACAAAGGCCAAACACTCTAACGAGTCTACCACTGTCGCCGAAGAAGTCAGCTGGAAGGCGTGAGTTGTAAATTTAATTTCAGGAAACCAATTTAATCGACAAACAGTCAAGTTCAATCAGAGTTTTCTGCACACCGAAAGAATATTAAAGTTCTTAATTTTGTGTTCCATGGGGACTTGTTCAGGAAGCATGTATCTTTCTCCAGATCTTTATGCGGCGAATCTACGAATGCGTACGGTAATGCTGCAACCTGAATGATCCCGAGCAGGATGCCGAGCAGTTACAAAATACCTACGCTTACATCCATAATCAGATCCTGGTAAATCGAAGGTTGGATAACGCTATTCACTAGATCGATCTCTCTCAGATGGATAGCTCAGTACGTTTTGCTACCACATCCGCTGGATAGTGATTTATCTGTTTGGTAGCGTTCTCCGCCCTTTGAACAACTGGGCCGAGCTCAAATCTTTACCAAGCAGATCCGTGAATTCGAGCAGGGAACTTGTGGCCTAGTGGGCCTTTAAGAAAACAGCGAGGGATCGAAAAAAACAAGGCTTACACGCGCAAAGCATAAAAATATATACCCACACGTCACGTTGGTTAATTTTCTTATTTCATGTATTAGTTAATGTGCAGTTTGCTTCTTTCAGGCACGAAGTCATTAGAATCCAGTGGAGAGAAACCAAGAGGTAGAACGTCGAGGTAATACCACAAATCAAGCTTGGTCTTGCCAGTTTGGAGACTAAAAATGCCCTATGCAATAGGAGAGAGAGTATGGCAGCCGTGCATTCTCGACAAATTTCCTGTAAACGCCATTGTACACGCACAATTCTTCTAGTTTAACTTTCACGTAGCTCAGCTATAACCCTGCCGCTTTCTATGAACAATGAGGGATCAGATATCTGGCAGAATGTCGAGGGTCAATCTATAATTTGTAGAAAACTCCCCTAGGTGTCATGACAGCACAAGTTTCTGCTAGATTTATGACACGTAAATGCCATAAATTCGCAGTAGTTTAGTTTAAGATTAAGCCTCTTATCCGCACTGACTGAATTGCACTTTGCACACTGACAGGTCAATCACAGATGACAACCAGTCGACGAACGACAACCCAAATCACCTTGCAATAAGCTATGACCTGATAAGGATTGATGACGTAGGTAGTGAGGCATGCGCACTGCACGGTGCCACGGACGGTATTGAAAGCGGACTTTTACGAAAAACGCCTGAGGGACAACGACTAAATCCCGAGGGTATGGAACATGACAATGAACCTTCTTTCAACATAGACGACACTGGGCATGTTGAGATTGACGCCCACCAGGGTGCAATTAAGGGTATTTCTGAGACACTCTCTACACTGTCACAGTCGACTGAAGTGCTTGTAAAGACTGCATGGTCTCTGAAAAACTTTTTTCGGCGGCAGCAGTCACCACCCATCCCTGTTCATAAAATTGACGCTCTTACACAGTAGATCAACTCGAACCTTTACGGACCCGTCATTGTTTAACACCTGGGTGGATGGGTGGGTGGATGACATGATTTTCAAGGGGGGATGGAGGAGAATCAGTCAATGCTAACAGAGTATAAAGAAGGGACTACCAATAATTGACAGCCAATGAGGGGAAACCACGAGAACAGCACAGCACCTTATGTAGGGATCAGGTTAATATTAAAGTGACACAACCAAACTTCTCCAGTCCTCCCCAAGCAACCATTCCCTAACTTAACTCTAACCTATCTTCATGGAAGAATGCTGTGCAGAAAAATACTAATGGGGTTTTGATCGATAACTTAATCAAAATTCATCAAATGTGACATTTAAATGAGAGGTTCTTTTAACCTCAATCTGCCACTTGAAAATTACAGGCTCAAAACCAGAAATTCACAAACCTTTCCAGATGGAAATAATGCAGCATTTTCATGTCATGGCTAATACCTTATCTAGGTCCTTCCTTTTTTGTTGTTGTTGTTGGAACGAAATTTTACGGTTCAAGATGACAGACAATTCTGCTGGAAACTAATTTTTGTGACTTTCTGCACAAGCAGCAGAACATAAATTTGAGGGAATATAATATTTAAATTTTCATTACTTGAGTGGGGGGTTGGGTTGACTTATTTTTGTGTTTGTGGGAGAAGGGAAAACCAGAAAAACCAAGTTTGAAACTTGTAAACATCCCATGCAACAAGTGTACAACTCAAATCTTTTAGACAGAGGATTATTGTTCAGTGCATTAAAGTTACCTAGAATCAACTATTTTTTTCAACAATTTTACCAGTAATAATGTTTGTTGTAGAAATGTAGTTAAATAAAATAATAATAATAATAATAATAATAATAATAATAATAATAATAATAATAATATAAAAGATAAGATACCCATAATGAAATTTATACAATAATGAAATTTAGTTTGAAAGGGGGAAAGGGGAAAGGGGAAAGGGGGGGAAAGACGCTTAGAATTCATTTTACCTTTCCAAACACACCAAAAAATACAGTGACCACATATCATTATAACTTGCACATTCAGAGGCTTTTAGAGGTTGTTTTGATTTTCATCTGCTAATTTTACAGTACAATATTTTTCTTATCCATAATTATTGTAAACTTATGAAGTAAATAAAGATCAATTCAAAACAATTTTTTTTGTAGACACTTCTGTTGACATTCTTCAGTTGTTTAGAAAATGAGATTGCCTGAAAAAAAAGGGGGGGGGGAAGGGCACTTGAAAGTAATAGTGACAGCAAGTAGAGGTCATCATCAGTATCAGATAACAGTTCTTTTGATGGGTACCTCCACCTGGACAATCAACTCATTTCAGTTCATCAAATCTTATTTTTATACTGGACAGAAAAACAACTTTAGCGTCCTCCCCGGCCTAACATTTTGTTGAACAATTTAAGCTGTCTCTTGTTGCACAAAACTGGCTTTCTCAGTTGGCGACTTCTCTTAGGACCTTTCTTCATCATCTTATGATTCTTGCCTGGCCTCCAAAATTTCAAATTTCCATCACTTGTTCTAAAAAACCTGTTTGCAACAGCTTTACAAGTCTTTGGTTTGCCATGCTTGTTGCGGCTGTTGACACATCTTTTTGGAATGACTAAACTGCTAGGAATGTCAGCCATCAGTGATTGCTTTGCAAAGTTTCCCACAGAGTCAAAAGCAAAGATGCTTGGTGAGGACAAGAAATATTTTTGCTGATGCTTAGCCCCTGGTAAACCAGTTTTCCACATATAAGCTTGGATGTTGCATGTAGAAAATGTTCCTGTTTGATTCTTGACAAAACTTGATAAATTACCTATCTTGGCCAGTTGCTTGAAAGCTGAATAAATATAATGTTAAAAATTTTGTTATTTTCTTGTGCAAGAACAAGGTGAGTGCAAGGTTGAGGTACATACTCTTAAATTCTCAAAATATAATGTGATAACAATTACACATTACAACAATATTCTTTTTCCCACAAGGTTGAACCATTTTGATAGAGAACCAGAAAATTGTAACTAGTATACATTTTTATTTTACTGGAATTGTTACTTTTTGTATCGTTTCTGACCCTGATACTGTGTTAACTCAATTAAGCCTTTAATCCCTGACAGTGATCAGCATCTAATTTCTCCTTTCAATATCACCCATCAATCAAACATCAAGGTCATGAGAATATGGGAAACGATAATTTACAGAAGAACAAGTTCTCCTTGCCAGCACATTAGGAAATGTATAGAGGCCAGTATGGAGAATATCCATACTGATGTTAGGATGCAAAGGGTTAAGTGCTCTTTGCTTTTCAATTTTTTAAACCTTGACAGTGGGCCCTTAATTGATGCTGGACACTAATTAACTCCACCATTTTCAGCAAATAGTAATTTAATTTTGCAATAAACCAATTAATAACAAAATGTGAAGATTAACAGTGAATTTAGACATTGTAAATCTGTAAAGAAATGATAATCTGTACTCCTCTTGTGCACTTCAGTTTTTTTTTTAGTTACTAGAAGCTACCTACAAGGTGGGTGCTTATTTGATATTGGGAACGCAATCCAAGAAGTTAAGAAGTTGCCAGTTTTTGTGATGCAGGCGAGAAATGCTTTTTTGTTAAGACTTATCAGCTAAGAAATACACGTGTATTTAACAACTTAAAAGGAAAATAAAGCAAAAGATCGCGGTTGCCGAAAGGGTTAATGAATGTAAAAGAGATGTAGATGTTTTAATAATATTTTACAGGGCAGTTGGGACAGATTTGGTAAGAAGGGCGAACAAAATCAAAATAAAAGTATAAATTAAACCCCCTCATGAGGATTCCAGCCTGTCAATGTCAATTTTCATAAGTATGCGCGAATAATTACCACTCATTTGCAGTAAAAATCAATACATGTTCAGTTTGTAACTGTCTCTGGTAAGTTGGAATAGCAAAAACAAACACAAATGCAATTTAAAATTTCCAATAATTCCTTGCACTGAGATAAAGAGGAAAAATATGACTTAAACATACCCTCCGGCCTGAACGACGAAGAAACTGTTCTTAAGGAGAGAAACTTTCCAGAAGAAACGAGGACTCGTGAAAGCATACGATGGGCCGCCATGTTGACTTCCAGCGTGTGGATGCACAGCTGTGAGGGCCTGGGACATATTTGGAAAGAAGCCGCTGAGACTGACGGCGCATTCCTTCCCACGATACTTAGAGGTGCTGAAAATTAAAGATGGCGCCTCAACCGACAGAAGAGGAGAAGGCCACTGGGGATAGTATTAGTCAACAAAAACAAATGGATGAATTCTTCGAATGGGCTGCAACACGCGAACCTGAAACCATGACAGGGAAATTGAAGAGGAAAGTGAAAGAGAATCCCCTTGTTCCCGTAGGTGAGTTTGGGTTTAGGAACGATGTTATCAATCTCGACCTAAAAGATCAAGAGTATGATTATGCAATAGGAAAATAAGAATTTACGTCTAATCTACCTGAATTGATAGAAAATTGGAAGGAGGATTTGGCCAGTTCATTTCTCATAACTTGACGGTTCCCATAGTGCGGAGCTCTCAAGTTGATTTGCTCGTAAAGAGTGAGATTTTTCGATTTTGACGCCACGGGTATCACCCTCTTGGGGTGGGGGGTGGGGGGAGGGTTTTCTATGAGGGTACGCTTTCCCGGATAATTGTGAAAAAATTAAGTAGTTAATGCATGTATTCCTTCTGGACAAGAATTTCCACAGCTGGGAAGTGTTCAAAGTGAGTACATAGGGAACAAAAAGAAAATTATATTGAGAAGGATAACAGATTCACTAGGTACTTAGCTAAAGCAACAGTACATTTGCAGTCTCAAAATCAACAGTTTAAATCAGTAACCTTTAACACATGAGAAATAATAATTTCAGCATGAGATCAAATTTGTTTGCACAAGTCTCCTGCTCAAAGCGCTAGTTGAGAGCTCTGTTATTGATGTTATTACCTCCAGCAGAGAGTAACAAAGGGGGAATGCTAGAATTTAAGAAAAAAAATTTTCTCTGTTGTGTATATTTTCATTTCTCTTCTTGTGTGTATCTTCTGGAAAATCTTGAGGTTTCACAAAATTAAAGGAAAAAAAAGGGGTTGTGTAGACTTTAGGCAGTAAATTACACCTCTTGCTGGTTCATGAATTCACCAATCATGCTGGCCTTTCTGTAAAATTTACGCATTGCATATTACTTGTGGTCTTGGTCATGCATCACATAAAAATGTTTTGTCACCCCCTCAACAGAAGAAAAAAAATCGAATTGCTTACCCCTATTCCCATGGAGAAAGCTGTTTACTTTTTACCTCCTTTAGAAAAAAGATGTTTCTTCTCACAAGATCTCAGTATTATTGCTGCATACTCTCTGCTTCACATTTTCCACAAAGTTTGAGTAGAGATTTAATTAGAATGTTCCCTTGTCTCCTTTTACATATACAGAATGAAAATATGTTTTGATTCTGTAAGGAGAAATTAGTCTTGTTACTCCAGTTAATGAAAGGGTTGATTTTCCATCAGGAATTTTTAAAAGATCAGAAGTGTTGACTTGAGAGTTTTGTCCTTGGCTCAATATCCACCGTGGTTTTAACCCTATACACCCTAACATCATTATACATATTCTCCATTCTGTTCTCTATAAATTTTCTTGGTTCTAACAAGGAGAATTTGTAAAACCATCAAGCACTTTGTTAGTATCTGATCATTTCCTCTATTCTTGGGACTTAAACATTCAATTCAAGGGCAAGGCAGTGATGTTTACAGTTTTTTTTACTATATGCGATATTTAACAATCTGTGAATCTTTCCCTCATTATACAGGTGCTCTTTGTACAATTGGTGCTCTTTCATATGGTCTTTTTTCATTTGTTCGTGGTGATCAGAAAATGCAGCAATACATGATGAGGGCACGTGTTGCTGCACAAGGAGGGACTCTAATGGCTGTTGTTGCAGGAGTTTTTTACATGCTTTACCAAGAAAGACAAGCTAAGGGTGGCAAAACATGAAAATGGTACACTGTGACAGTAAGACTGGGCACTGTTGGAGTCGCATTTGTGGAACTGCATACAACAGCGAGTGCTGAAAAGAGTAATTGTACTAAGGGTGGTTTGCAAGTTTTATGTTTCAATAAGATGGTGATGCAACTTGTACAATGTAAACTGTGTTCTGACGAATTTCACCATTGAGGATTAAGGCCCCTATTATTAATGAATGCCCTGATCACCAATCAATTGTGGTTTGGGAAATTTATAAGTTACAGAGCAAGAGTAATAATTTATAGTTTTTAATAAGAGGTCCCCTCCTATCACCTCTTATTTGGGTAAGTTTAGAATTATCAGAGATTGGATCAATGGCTGATGTGAACTTGTATACCCAGCAACTATCAAGCAATTTGTTGGAAAGGGAGAAAGAAGTACAGTCTTTACACTTAAAGCAAATTTCTAATTCTGTACTAAAATATGACTTTACTTTTTCACACAAAGTTGTAACTGCAATCTCTCATGAAATAAAATTTCATTTAACTGTTAAAATACAAATCTCCAAACTGTGCCATCTTGACTGTCAACAGAAAAATAAAGCTTAAAATTTAATTCATTATTACCTTGCACTGTGTGATTCTTATCATTCTTACTTCACTTAGTTAACTACAAATTCACTTGCTTCCTAGTATTAATTTATTTAATAATTTATATGCAGCAGTACAAGAGTTGACAAGATTAAGGCAATAGACTCAAAAAATGAACATTTTCATAAGTGCTAATATTGAACATGACTTAAGTAAGCTGTATTTTTCTTAACTAAAATCAAAAACCAATATATGACATGTGATGTGGCTAGATTACTTCTATACTCCAATCTCTGGCCATTTTATGAAACAACATTATGTCTTTCTGTTCATTTAGGAAGAGTAAAAATCCACAATCCCACTGCTACTAGCATCTTACTCTCAAGTTTTACTTAACCAGTAGCATTTGGTGTATGGTGCGATGTGAGTGCTCCATCCGTTATAAGTGACAGGAAGCCTATTGCTGTATGAAAATGGCCATGGCCCTCTACCAATGACAGAACATCACTGTTCCTGATAACAATATGGGTGATTCTTATTTCTAGAGAACTATACAGGTTGTCACATGTACCTTTCTCCAGCTAATAATCACTACCATGAAAAGCAGTAATAATTTACTTCAACTCTTGATGAAAACAAATGGTTAAAAAGATTTCTATGCATCACGATAGTAATGCAATTCTTTTTTTTTCCTTCTATTTTTTCCTTTTTGCGTAGAGGTGCACCATTATTGCATACCTCACCCATTTCAATTCGACGTTGTAAGAAACAAAGATACCAAAAAAGATAGTACAAAAACATACAAAATTGTACCAATAATGATGCATTCTTAATTTTTGCCATCATTCTTATAAAAGATAATGATGTTAATGGCTGATTTAGTACTTACAGTTCCATCAAAAAGTGAACAGAGAAATATGGCTAGGAATTAATTAGACCTTGAAACTCCCAAGATCTGCATATTAATTCTACCCTCTAGCTGCAACACATTTCCTTGTAAATTGGTTATGAGAATTTGATGTTAGATCAAAAGAACAACTTGATAACTTTGAATATTCTCATTACCAGTTTGCAGGATAAAGTGGATTGCAGGGAGAAATTACACGTTAATCACTTCTGAGAGTTAAAGGGTTAACATCATGCAGTATGGTCTTCCAATCTTTCAAAAGGCTAGCAATCAATTATTTCATTAATAAAACCAAAATCTTGTAGAAAAGGATCAGGAAGGAGTCATTTCTTTCAAGAGATAATTTCCACATAATTTGCTGGAAATAATCCAACAGAGCCATCGGGAGCAACACCTCTCCACCATCCGTCATCAATTTGTTCAATATTTGTGATAATATCATCAGGATCAAATGAAATCTCTGTTTCATCACCTGGTGTAATGAAAAAGAAAGACACAATGAGAAACTAGCCCGGAGGGGATACAGTAGCTCTTGTTACAAACCTGGACTTTCACTCAACAAAAAACAGGCACTGTGATTGGTTGATTCTTGGTCATGTGCCCTTGATCAAATTAAAATGTATCCCGACCGGGATACAGTTATGCACTTGTTGCCCATGTGCCAAATACAACGGTATGTTTTAGCCATGTGATTGTTCAAGGGAAAGTCTAAATTTTGTAAACTTTGTCCTGTTTACTAGGGATAGAACTCTGACGAACGAGACTCAATTAAACTGTTTTATTCCGCTCTCGTATTCGCTTATTTACATCAGGTGTGTAAAAAGCTACTCTGCAAAATTTGTAAGAAATCACTCTTTTATACGATATTTTCTACATTTTGATTGGTTGTTGCCGAGTACTGATTTAAAAGGGTCATTCAAGGTTGCGTTAATTATGTAAACCATTCAATGTCCATAGTGTTCGCACTCATCATCTGACATGTGTCACGCACGAATCAAAGTCTCCGACATAAATATACAACTAAGCACTTAATGTATGGTCCCCCGGGAAACTAGTTAGTTTTGATTTCCCTCCAGGGAAACAAAACTAACCGTTTCCCTTAGGACCATACATTATTTAACTTCTGTAATTGTTCAACAGGTACATGTAATAGCTTTAATAAACAAATAAATGGTCATTCAACTGAGTGGAATGCAGTTTGTGTAGGTAATAACATGAGTTCATGTGCAATGTGTTAATAGGCACAAGTGAATTTTTCTTGTGCAGTTTGAGGTCTTTGAAATATTTACCCCAAATTGCATGGGAAATCATGTTATCACTTATTAATAATTTACATGTAAAAAAACATCACAAAAAGGCCAAGACAGATGAAATTTTGACAGCACGCTGTATTAAATTGTAATTTGCACTCTTGCAAATACATGAAAAATGCACTCATTTCTAACTATCAGAAGTGGATAATTTTTTCATGTAATTAATATGTTATTAGGTCTAAAATCATTCACATGTTTTCAAAATCAAAACAGTGTACAGTGTGAGTTTGTTTTTAAAATCACAAGTATGGTTTTAGACCAAATTGCATGATATGAAGTTCAGTTAGCACTTTATTACATCCATTCTGAAATAGCAGAATTTGGTTGCTCAAATACATGATTCTAGTCAATACAAATATTTTATTGATCTAGTACTGAGCTAGTTTGTAAAAAGAGCATTGATCAACATCCAAGGAAATCAATGATCATATTGATCCAAGTAGAATTTCAAGGACTTTCAAGGCATGGAAAAAGAACTCTTGAAAATTATGATTTTTCCAGAGTTTCCAAGACATTGTTAACCCCTCCATTTTTTGTGAGGCAATTAAGACAAAAACCAGACTCCTCAAAACAATCAAATCTGAAAATGCATTATTTGAGGAAGCACACCATTAGAAATGACCAAATGAAGTACTTTCACTTACTTGCTTGGTAGTCATAAACAGCTCTTGCCTGCAGACCTCTGTCCTCCTACAAGCACAAGATATTTAGTTACGTCTCTCCAAGGCAATGAGGTCTAAGTGTGGTGTAAGCATCATACACATTAATAAACAAATACTACATAAACATAGATATCAAGTTGATATCAAGGCAATACACATGGATAACACCTTGGTTTATAGAGAAGTTGGATTAAGCACGGGCATCATCATCATCATCATCATCATCCTTAACAAATTGGTACGAGCCAGCCATTACACATTAAAATCAGTATGAGTATTCTCCATACTGCTCTCTCTCTCTATTTCCTATGGTGCTGACAAGGAGAATGTGTATACCAATCAAGAGTCTCTTGGTGATCATTTCCCTTATTCCTGTGACCTTAATGTGTGATTCAGGAGTGATGTTGTAAGGAGAAATTTGTTGTTAGTCACTCTAAGGGGTTAACTGGTTAAAGGACACACCCCTACCTCTTAACAAAAATTGAATGGTAAAGTTACAGATCATGTCTTTTAATAAAATAATTGGATCAATATCAGTATCTGGGCAATTGACAACAAGTTAAGGTTAATGTTGGGTTAGGGGAGGGGTAGGTGGGCAGTTGCCCAGATACTGATATTGATCCAAATAATCATTACAACAAGAAGTAGCCCTCACAGTTACAGTGTATGCTAATTTTCACACTTCCAATTAACTATTACATGTAAACTGAAAGGGTTCTTATTCTTTCAACCCCTGATGGCGACTGCCATCTAGTTTCTTCTTACAGTATCACCTCTAAATAAACTTTATAAAGTTGCAAGAATGAAGGAAATGATTGTGAAGTGAAGAAGCTTTTGATTGTTTGACAAATTCTCCATGTCAATACCAAAGGAAATATCTAGAGAGAAGTGTGGAGAATATGCATACTGATGTTAGGCTGGAAAGGGTTAAATATGGTAAGAGAAATTATATGATCCCTGTGTAATTCTGTGTCTACTGCTTTGATGTAATCAGAATATCTATCTAGCTGTTGATAACGAACCCTTGCTACCAAAAAAAAAAGAAATGATGTGCAAGCGAAACAGGCCCATAATACTTGTACCTCAGCAGCAGGTGGTTCTGGTTGTTGAGATACTTCACTTGAGTCTTCAATAAGCTCCACGTAGTTAGCAGGGAACATGCCAAACCTGCCGTCAGGGCTCCGCCCCTTCCACCAGCCCTCATCAAAGGTATCTATTTCAGTGATTATATCTCCAGGGTCGAAGGAAATTTCCTCATCATTTTCTGAAAAAAAATAAAAAAGTGAATACAGAGGATGTATTACCATGCATAATTATTTACACAGAGCTATATACTATGCAGATTATAAGATAAGATCAAAGGATTTAAGAGCTTCAGTTACATGGGTATCTCAATTTACAGTGCCAACAAAATAATACAGATTGAGACAAATTTAATTGAAAAACACACTCTAAATAGAGCTGAATAACAAATACACGGATTGTATATCTATACCAATGGTTTCTTTCAGCTGATTCTACAATTTTTACCTGCTTGATAATCATACAAAGCTCTTGCTGTTTTTCCCTGGCCACCACTTGGGGCTTGAGACTTCAAATGAAGGTAAGAAGTAAAACATTACTGTATTTTCATTGACAGAATGACACACCTTTTAAAATGCTAGTGTTATTATCTAGAGGGCTCAAGTCAACCAATTACCACTTTGTTAGGCCAATATGTGCACATAAAAAAAAAACCACAATAGCCTAGTTTTGGGTGTGTAAGACTCCTAGTATTTGATTCATGTTTAACACCTGACCTGGATTGCTGTTGTGTTTGCAAAATTCCCACAGGGGTTTCAGTAGCAGCTTGATAGCAGGCAGATCTATTCACTTGCAATGAGCTGGCTGCCTGCTTGTAGCCTTAGTTCATTGGACTCTCAACATAAATGTTCTTCTCTACAAATTTGTTCAAATCAGTTGACTTCTAAGACTAGGAACAACAAAGCAACAAAAAATGGAATGGACCCCAAACTGCCAAAGAACTCTACTACAAGAGTCATGCCTGGCAAAATTTCCTCGGGGAGTTCAGAACTCCTTGGGAACAAGAGGTCCTCCAAGCCTTTAAAACTAACTGCTTTACCTGTAAACTCCTCATTTGAACCCTACTGCAAATGAAACCTCTCTGCTAAACACCACCATTGTCTCTATCCACTCAGCAATATCAAAGGCACTAGGGAAACCAATAACCTGTGGAGGAGGGGGAGGGGTACCCTGTGGAAGACTGGCATGACTTCAGGGGCATACAAGCATACCTGAGCTGTGGGTGCTGTATCCATGCCCATATTATCATAGAGATCCTCACTTTGCACTGGTGTATCATCCTTCAGTTGTTGTTCGACGGTGTCATAAGCGTCATCAAAATTATCATATAGGTCTGTAGGTTCTTGTTCTGGTTCTGGTTCCGGTTCGGGTTCAGGTTCTGGCTCAGGTTCTGGAACAGGTTCTGGTTCCGGTTCTGGCTCAGGCTGAGATTAAGCAAATTAAAATTATTTTTAAGACAAAAGTTAATTTCAAAACTGCTATTTTTCAAAAGTCTCTTTCCCACAATGTAGCAATTTTAGCTTAGGGTAAGAGAGCAGAGTTCATGAGCACACCATCTTCTGTCTTGCCAAGAGAAGCAGATTTTTCTGTACTAACTTTGAACTGGTTTTCCTGCCTAAGTAGAGTTTCAAGCTTTAGCAATTCACTGCTAAATATTTTTGTATCCATGGTTCAATAGCATTAATAAAATTAAGCAATAAACAATTTAAAAGTAAATATTATTTTTTCCCATAATTAGATAGATCAGGTTTGAATAATGGAAGTGACCCCTGTCACATTTGCGGCAAAATAGATGCTTTTGATTACTTCAAACCATGTAACATACCTCTGTATTACCATATAATACAGGTTCAGGCTCAGGCTCAGGCTCAGGCTCTGCTTCTGGTTCAGGCTCAGGATGATGTGGCCGTACTTGAGGAGGTGGCCTTCTTGCTGGTGGTCTGGATTTGGCTGGAGGAGGTGCAGGTGCAGTCCTTTCTTGGAACTTTGGTTTTTCATCCTGACCTTGGCGAATCAGTTGCTCTGCTTCCTGTAAGCAATGAGGATTGATGAGAGATCTAATTCAATGGTCACAAGTGCAGGACAACAAACAAATCTGAGTTCCCCACAAGAGTTAAAACCTCAGACAATTAAATATCATGGTTGGATTCTCCACCACTGAGCTACTCAGAGTGCATGGCTCAGCTGGGTTTTAAACCCCTTTCTCCTTACAATATCACTACTGAATGACATATTAATGTTGTGAGGATAAACTAAAGAAACTCTTGATCGTTAGACAAATTCTCCTTGTCAGCACCCTTGTAAATGTACAGAGAACAGTATGGAGAATATTAGTGCTGATGTTAGGGTGTAAAGGGTTAAGAAATGTCGAAATGAGAGTGAAAATCATTGTGTGTGTATTAGGAAGACAAAGAAAGATGGTAAAATTTAGAGCTCTGTCATCAATTTAGGTATTAGATTTTATTCACTTGTCACAAGAACACACTGAAGAAAAGGACTGAAAAATTGTATATTTGGAGGTGCAAATTGCATATAATTAATCTTCTATAATAATTAATCTTGTGTGATGATAGTTCTTTAAAGCATGTTGGTGCTGTACCTTCATCCTTGCTTGCCGTGATGAATTTGCTCTCTCTCTCTCCTGCTGCATTTCCCTCTCATCTGCTACTTGTTGTTGCTCCTAGAGTAATTATTAATAATACAATGTAATACTCAGTTTTATCAATAACTGCATGCTCTGACATTATTTATGTCATCTTTAGTAATCCTTTTCAACTAAGGTTTAAATTACATCCTATGTCTCATAAATTGTAATCAATTGCTTCCTGCAATCATGATCCTTTCCAACTAAAATTTAGATATCATCCTACGTCTCAAAAATTATGATCAAAAGCTTGCTGCAATCACAAAGAAAAATTTAAAACAATTTAAAATAATCACCCCTGCACCCTTTCCTAAACACCCTGAACTGTGGCTTTCAAAATGAGTCCTAATTACACTTAAATTGCTTACTTCAAGAAACCTGTAAAATAAAATAAAGTCAAGTCTATCTGGTAAAATAAAATAACCCTTTAACTCCCAGAAGTGATTAACATGTATCTTCTCCCTATAATATCCATACATTATCCAGCAAACAGATATTGAGAAAACTCCAACTTATCAGGTAGAAGTTGTTACCTTGATCTAACACTAAATTCTCATAACTGATTCACAAGGAAATGTATAGCAGCTAGAGGGGAGAATTAACAATCAGATCTCTGCATGCTCACCCATCTCCTTCTTTCTTCCTCTTTTTTCCGTTCATCATCTTCCCGTTGCTTTCTCCTGTGTTCATTAATATCATCAAATGTCTTGTTAAATAAAATCAAGTCATAGAATTCAATGATGGGAAATGTAAACTGAAAAAAAACTTTATTCACATTTGCCTTGGCACCATAATAGGAATTCTACAGCTTTAACTCCTTTACTTAAGACCGTTAAGTCTTACAAACCCAGGAGTGACCAAAATATATATAGTCTCTTTACAGTATTATCAAAATGTGAAGTAAATAATTCATGAGAATTAAGAAACTTATCAACTACAGGTCATAGTGTCACATTAGAACACCAGATTCTTGAAAATAGACAACTAAAGGTTTATATGGTTGTGGGTTAGGAGAATTACCTTTCAGATCATGGGAGTGAACTGGGCTAACAAACCATTTACTATTCTCATTATCTTTTTACAACAAAAACAACCAAAATGGACCACTAACTTAGATCTTGATGTAGAACAACAAGATTGCAAATCCCAGCTACAGTGGTGAAAAGCAAACCCTCTCTCCACTGCAGAAACAATGTTCTGTTAAACTACTAGTTTAATACTAAATAAAGGCAGTACGTTTCTAAAGAAACTATAGTGCTGCATTGGTACTGGGATAACGCAAGATAATTCAGTTTTATCACCTGAGTTGATATTGTAATTGGCTACTGTAAAGAGCTTTGAAAACTGACGTTTTAGGTGCTAGACCTTTTATCATTACAGCCACCAATTTACATTTATTTATGAACGCAGTTAATAAACCAGTTAAAGACTCACTTTTGTTCCTCAATACTTCTTGATCTTTCTCTATACTGCTTGTCTCTTTCTTCTGCCTCTTTGGCCTAAAACAGTCCAAAGTAAACTTATGTAAAAAATTAATATAAAACATCAAGGTTTAGAAGCTGAGTATGCACAAAACTGAGACTGCTGTTTTGAAAACTGTACAATTCATTACTGATAATGCGTAAACATGGAAAAATCACAGCATGTCCAAATCTTATGTAAGTGAGAAACAATTCAACCTATGTACAATTACTTTTTGGTGATAAGTAGCAGAAAGCAGATAGAACCCTACAGGGCTTGTATATGTATTTAAATGTACTGTACCAATTGTGTGGGAGTGTGATTATAATATAATATAAATAATGCAATTCATAGTCACCTTCAGGTAATCATGTCTACTGTCTCTACTTTGCTTTTAACCCTTTAACTCCCAAGATCCAATTGGTAATTCTCCCTACTTCCTGTCATACTTTTCCTTCTAAGTTAGCCAGGAGAATTTGGTCTTATTCCAAAATAACACCCTTAGCTGATAAGCTTGTGTGTTCTCATAAGGTGACTTATTGAAATTACAAGGAAAAGTTACTCATCAATCACTTCTGGGAGTTTAACAGTTAACTGGACATCCCAAAGGAATGATTGAAATGGAACTTCTCCTTACAATATACCTACAACATCAAGCAGACAAGTGATGAGAATACAAGACAAATCTCAATTAAGGGATTAATAGTTGATCTGATAACAAATTTCCCAAAGTAACATTATAAGATTTTTCAGGCAGGCAGTAAAGAGAATTACTAATTAATGAGATCTGGTAGTGCAAGGGTTAAATTATTGTGTGACATCTTTACCTCTCGTTCTTTCCTTTTCCTCTCTGCCTCATTCTTCTGTGCTATGGTTTGCTTTCTGTCCTCTTCCTTTCTTTTCTTCTCATCTTCCTGTTGGAATAAACCATTACAACAAGGTATTGTCAACATTTTTTACAAGTTTAAAAAGAAAAAAAAAATTAAAATTTTGTATCATCAATTGTAATCTAACCACTACGTACAAGTTGTTACTTAACATCTACTGACAGCGCTGTACACTGCAAATCAATATAATTACATGTACCTCTGATTTTGTCCAAAATTGATCCCTCTTCTGAACATTAATCTCTTGTTGAACTTGTACCCTTTGATAAACAGATCCCTGGTTGCAAAATAACAAGAATTATTATTCCACAATCACATTAGATCAGTTTACCAGGTACTGGTATATACCACAGTAATATGCTGTGGAACCATGCAAAAATAAGAATAGAAATGATCCACAGGCTCTTGGTTTTTTCCCAGTTTATATACATTATTTTTTCAACGACAAACTTTGAAACCCTCAAGACTTGATTGTTGGTCATCAAGAACACTTGGACATAGTTTCTATGTGTTTTTTTCTTCTTTCATACATGCCTTATGCAATACGTAAGATGCTCAGATAAGACCATATCAAGTTTTGAAAACTACAGTTGAAGCCAAAAGACTAGAAAATGAAACAATAGTGGAATAATAAATCCCTTATTTAATGGTTTATTATATGTTATTAGTGGACATTTTGCTCATAGCATGTATTTTTCTTCGCTCCTATGAGGCTTGGAAAAATATTACGCAACTAAAAAAAAAATCCTTGTATATCATGTGTTAAAAACCAATTAATAGGGTGCATAGGGCAAAACTAATTATAAATTTGAAAATACAGTGGGTAAAAGTTTCTGAGTTGCACTTATGTTAATCTCCTCAGTTGTACAAAAAGGCTTAAAGTGAGACACATGAGATAAAAAGTAGTAAAGAAAAGAGACAAAGGAAAATGAACCTTTTAAAAAAAACTCCTCCACTACACCACTCAACTGTTGGTGAACAGTCTTGACTCCAAACTCAAGAATCAAGAATCAAGCTTGGAGGATTCATTCACTAGTTTTTATCTTTGAGAATTGAGTCTGAGTATCCATGTTTGGGAGTGAGGACCGAGTTTTGAATTCTTGGATCCAGGTATCCATCCACAGTTTCTAGGTAACAATTTAATTCATGAATACAGAACAATAATAAGACTTCTTGGTTAATAGTGGGTACCTACATGTCACTACTTATAAAAACACAATTTCATTGTTTATCACCTACCACAGGGGCAACAGGTTCTGCTGGCCTGGCCTTTTCTTTATGAAAACTGTAGTTTGCACCTTGAAACCGAAACCAACCACACACAAACAGGCACAAAATAAACAAACAAACAAAGATCAGATATGATCAAGTATCACTCATAACAATTGAGCAGGTATGCCAGCCTAAAATTTTTTATTAGATGGATATTTCTGGATACCAGCCAAGAAAATTTGGAGGAATTTAACAAATCTAGACTTAGTTGGAAATAATTGACCCTAAAGACTGACTAGCATCTATATTTTCCTTGAAATATTATCCCTTACTCACACACTAAGATCATAAAAATAAGGAAGCTCTTGATTCGAACACAAATTCTCCTTGCCAGGATCTTTGGAAATGTATATAGTACAGTATGGAGAATATGCATATTGATGTTAGGATATAAAGGGTTAACCCTTTAACTCCCATGAGTGACCAAGACAAAAATTTCTCCTTATAATATTCATACAATATCTAGGAGTCAAGTGATGAGAATAAAGAAAAATATCAATTATGAGATTGCTTATTGATCTGACACCAAATTCTCCAAACTAACATAATGAGAATTGTTTGGCAGACAGTAAGGAGAATTACTAATGAGATCTTAGGAGTTAATGGGTTAAGCAAAAAATGTTTCCTTCCTTATTTAAGTTGTTCTGCTCAAATAGCTTTTCTTCTCTTTTAATAAGGTCTAGAAGAAAGTTTTTAGGGGTAGGGGGTAGGGGTGAGAGAGGAAGGAGAGGGCGGTAGGGAAAGTTGAGACTTTGTGACTTTAGTATTCCATGAAATATCTTCCTGAAGGTTAACTGCAGTTTTCTGACTTACTCACAAGTAAATGTACTGTATGTACAAAAGTCCTGAACACACACCATTAATATAAAAGTATTGATAACAGTGTGATGATGTACCTGAAGCTTTCTTAACTTTGTCAAGTACAATGCTTTCTTCTACATCATCTGGGGATCTTGCAGTGATGGTTACATGGGCCCCCTAACAGTAAACCAAATAAGATTTAATCATGAAAATACATTTAATTACAAAAACATGACATATGTTTCCTACAACCATCAAGAGCACAGTAGAGATGTTATGAATATCTTCTAAAGCAAGTCTTCTTGGTGTGTAAATCAAAGGAGAAAAAAAACTGTATCTAACTTAACATAAAATACAAACCAAGAATATGAAGTACTGTATGTGTGAGTTTCTTTTTAACCCTTTGATTCATAAGAATGACCAACATCTCATTTCTCTTTACAATATTACCCCTGTATCAAACATTAAGGTGAAGAGAATAAAGGAAATGATCACCAGGCAAAGAAGCTCCTGATTGTTTAACAAATTCTCCTTGCCAGCTCCTTGGAAAATGTATAGAGAACATTAAGGAGAATGGAGAATTTCCACAATGAAGTCAAGGTGAAAAAGGCTGAGTTTCCCATATACATAATTATGATACACCAACGACATCTCTATGGTCAGGGTTCCAAACTGCAACCAGCTGGTAGTATATGCAATAATTGTAAATTGACTTTTGGTGACCAGAAATTTCATGCCGAGTAGAAATGCTAATTTTGGATCTTGAAAATGCAAATCTGATTCAATTGCAGACATTTTAACATGACAGCACATGCTAACCTTAAAGAACTTTTCCACATCTCTGACATGATTAGCACAGACACCTTTCCTTGAAGAAGGAACTCCTTCACCTTGCTAGAAAAATAAAAATTATTTTCATTTAAAAATTTTGAATTCATCATTTGTGATCCAAGTAACTTTCTTCATTCTCAAACATTATCAGTTTTTCTTGGTTTATTTTCACAAATTTAGTGATTGTCTACCAAAGAAAAGCAACTTGAACATACTCAACTAACTAAAATACTAAAACTCACTTGTCATTTTTGTCCATGAAAACTTGAAATCACTTTCTAGGCTAAAACAGTTGCTAAATAATTCTGTGCACAGAAGGTATTCTACTCTAAAGAGTGATGCTGTACAGAAAAATATCAAGGGTAACAGTCTATCATAAAAATGAAATTTAATGATATCAGATAGATTGGAGCCCATCTTCATTCCTGCTGTGCAGGAACACTGGGTGACAACTGTAGATGTTCATTGGACTCTGCTTTTTGTTTTGAATATATGGTCTACAAATTATTTATGTACCCAGTACAATTAGTAAGTAAATTATAATGTACCCAGTTTATGAAGACAATTTTTGGGAGGTTTGTATTCGGATCCATGACTTTAATAGCAGCATACAGCATTTTTCCTTCATTAAGTTCATCCACCAATTCATCCAGATCACCATCTATTTAAAATAATGCAAAATGTTTGTGTCATGTGTTTGATCAGCCACAGTACAATCAAAGTGCTTTGTACACTACTTTTTAACCAAAACTATGACAATTCTTGAATGTAATTGGTTATCACCAGCCCAATTTGAGCATGAATAGGAACAGTGTAGACGTCATGCTTGTAATTGGACAGTGTAATAGGACAGTTAACATGTCATGCCTGTATAAGTGGACAGAACACGTCATGTGTGTGCACTGTTGTCTCGCATTTTGCCAAGTTTAAAGTTGTTGTTTTTTTTTTTATGAAAACTTATCACAAAGTCCAGTTTCTTTATCCAGTTTTGTCATAGTTTTGATTTATAATTGGTAATAGCTTTATTGTTGTCCAATTTTGTTATTCACTAGTATGACTACAGACTGAATTGGACTCCACTCCGTCCTATTACAATTATATACAATAAGTCACACACAAGATCTTCCCCCTGCATTTCCAAGTTTTGCAGCATGCAAGAAAGCAATCAGAATTTTAAGCATTCATTTAAGATAAGAGCATTTAAGTATCAATGGTGAGTTCTACTTTCTAGAGTGACGTAAATCACTAGATCATGAGGTGTGATATTTGTAATATAAGCACTACCCCTAGCCCAGATGTTCTTCTACACAGAAGAAAGGAACCTATACAAGTTATGTCCTCAAGGCTCACACTTGACACTTGTTGTTCCCAATATCATGTTGGAGAATTTGTGGGGACCAGAGTATGATGTACACATCTATACATGTTGAGAGGAAATTGTTGTTACTAGTTTTTCAGTAACAACAATGGATACTTTTCAAAAAGGCATGTGAGCTCAGAGGAAATTCTGTCTCTGGCATGACCCTGCTTTCCTAGGTTCAACAAGGAGTCCTGTTTTAAATGAAAAGCAGTCAATAATTTCAAAGGGGTAGGGTGGGGTTGAGGGAGAGGAAAAGATTCCAAAGGGGGTGGGATGGGGTTGGGAGACAGGAAAAGATTTTAAAGGGGGTGGAGCTGGAGGGGAGCAAAAGAGCAAGAGGGAGAAAGACGTAGGTACAACAAGAAAATAGCATTTAACTTATTATTATTTTTAACTGGAAGTCCATTGTGATCCTTGATGTAAAAAAATGAACTTAAGAATAATTTGTTGGTTGAAAGCTCCACCTCTGAAGAGCTGAAGCTGCAGCAAAAATGTATTGCCTCGCTCAGCTGATCCATGGATGAATACGGTATACGATAAAGTTAAGCTCACAGCGATGCTACGTCGCTAAATAGAAGAAGAAAAGGCCTGACATTCGAGTTTTCATTAATAATCTATGCTTAAATAAGAGGATTGAAAACACACCCTTTCCGTATGCGCTCACATACAGTTGTTCGCAAACATGGTGCCATATCAAATCCGTGCAGCGCCGACACTACAAATAACTATAATAATAAAACTAAGACTTAGATCTCAATCGCACTTTACCTAGACCATAAGCTAGCCGATTACATTCAGTGTAATAAAAGAGCAATAGCACTTCAAGTTAAGATATATCATGCCAAATGCAACGAAACTTCCGTAATACATACCTCCTGTTTCTACCACTTTCAGATCGTTTGTCTTGCCATCATACCCAAACACGGCCCTGAAACGAGAAAGAATGTCACCAAATTGTTTGATTTGGATGAAAATTTGGATGAAAAACCCACCAGTTGACGTCCGAGCTATCATCGAAGACCTGTTGCCATGTTTTTCGTAGAGAGTCACCGTTCTTCTTTAGATTGATCGCCATTTTGCGTCTGTCACGTGACAAATTTAGAATGACAATCGTGCAGGATCTGGGATAGGGCTGAAGAGGGCGTGGTGGGGGAGGGGTAAGATAACCTCGAGGGGTTGACGGGATGTTTTAGAAACTTTCTGTTTCAGTTGACTTTGTGACGGAATATGCGGATTCGGATGATCATGAAACGCATCCATATTTTTCTCTCTCTTTTCACAAACAATTGTTTTAAGACAGTATCTTTCAGTGGTCTATCTTATTGTGTATGTGTGAGAAAACAGATTTAGCTATTAACGAGATCGAGATTTTTCATTCAGTTTTACCACAAATACAAAATTGTCTGTTTGCGAGGGGATCTTCAGCATTTTGCTCTATGTGAAATGTTATAAGCAGAATTTCAAAAATATTTGAAATGCTCTGTCTTGCGTGTAACCCTGTAAATTACTTGCTAAAAAGGTGAATGCAAAGGAAGACTGATCTGTGCCATAACTATATCTACCAAAGGACAAAAGGATGGCTAATTTACCTATCCAAGCACTTTGGATCATTTGCAGAACTAATAATAAACTGATTTTTTTAGTCCTCATCATTTACTACAGCAGTAAAACAGTGCCATATCTCATTTTCCACACTCTTCACCTTCATCAGAGAAAAATATCCATTTTATTTTATCTTTGCAGATGTGGCAGCCAATCAAAAGGTTTAAAATTTTCTACACAAGTTCCCAGAATCTAAAGGTGGTAAATTCTTTTCCATTACATTCTCTCCAACTTTCTTTGTGTCATCAGTCAGATATTTTTCAATGATGTCAAATGCTTTCTTTGCTTTACTCTCAATCTGTTCTCCTGGAATAGAACGCTTGTTAATTGGTGTTACTACAAAGTTGAGAACCTGAGCCTGGTTTCCTTCATGATGAACTGTGCTGCCTTTCACAGGTTGTGCATAATACACTCTATCAAGCCTGAAGTTAATAAACGAAAAGATTAACCATTGTTAGTACTAGGTCTATAAATAAACAAAAAAAGGGAAAGAACCACAACCAAGTTTGAGCTGGGGGGGGGGGGGGGTTCTTCTTGATAATTTTCTGGGGAGTACAGCTGAATGGGGTTGCATTTCTCAGGACTGGAGTAACTATTGTGGGTTTGAATTTTCAAAAGAAGGCTTTAAAAGTCTTTATGAGGTAAACGGATAAACAGAGTGTGATTAAGATTGGGTCTCTAACACACAGCATAGACTATAATGGGGAAGGGGTTCTGAAAGGCTAATAGCACAAACTTAGGGAAAATTAACCCAATGTTAGCATTTCATTTTTGAATTTATTAAAATGGGGTTTGATTTTTAATGGTGTCCACAAAATGGTCATAATGTTGAGCAGAGTTTAAGTCTGAGTTTACACATTTATTTGTAAGCATAGTTGAGATCTTGTGACTATAAAGACAAACCCCTATCAAGTTTCTCCCTTAATCCAACCTCTCCTCTCCCCACCGCATTCTACATAATTGCTTGTCATTCTAGTAATACAGTACTACACATTCCCAGAACTGTTGAAATCCCAATGTCAGCAAGAGCAAGTGCACCTCTAAAATCAAAACTGTTCAAAATTTGCTTACTTGCTCCACCAAATTGTAGCAGCACACATAGGGCATGGTTCAAAGTTTGTGTATAGACTACAGCCTGTCAGTTCAAATGTTCCCAAGTTTTTCCCTGCATTTCGTATGGCCACAACTTCTCCATGTGCACTTGGATCACAATCAACAAAGACTCGGTTGTAGCCTTCACCTGGAAGAAAAAGAAAGTTTACCAAAAAACTTACTAATGGATGAAGCTATAATAAAAGCTACGCTGGTCAATGCAATGAAAATAGGAAAGTTTGTAGCAAGGTTAAAAAAAAAATCCCACAATCAAGAATACTACAACCCCAATTATCTGGGCTCTCTATGCAAGCTGCTCTGTTTACCTTTTGACCCTTACTAGGAGTTATGGTTGGCCTTGAATTTTCCCAGATAGTAACACCTCTGACTCACTTGTTAAGGTCACAAGAATAAAATAAGAAATGATTACCAACTAAAGAAGTTCTTGTTGGTCAAAAAATTCTCCTTGTCAACACTTATGGAAATGTATGCAGAACAGTATGGAGAATATGCATACTGAGGTAGGGTTTTTTCACAGACATAGAGAGAAACTGGGTGGGGAGGGGGGGGCTGGGGAGTCGGTAGGTTGATTCCATTTGGTTCTGGTTTGTCATACTTCACAATTTCAATAAGTCGCAAGTGCACTGTGTACCCCCCGCCCTCTTCGCTCCTGTTTGTGCCCATGAAGCTGCCTAATCATCGGGTTACGTAATGGGGTAATTAAGGGTAGTTTTCCCTACCATAGCGACTATGAATGAATGAATGAATGAATGAATGAATGTGTATTTATATACCGCACATATCACATACTGTCTCAAGGCGGTTTACAATTCTAATTGAGTGAGATCGAACGTCAGCTGGTTACGAATTTCCAAGTACACCCGCATACCCGGTAATTAATCACTTTGAGTAATCCCAGATTTGTTGAAGTTTGAAGAAAAACAAAAAGTAGAAGGGAGAATGGTGAGGGTGGGGCATGGGGAATGGACCCTTCATTGAAAGCTAACCAAGAAATAGCAAGTGAAATTTTTAGGGGTGTTCTGAGGTAAAGGAGTTAAGGTGATCTGGTCCATGTTGAGAGTTAAAAAAAAATTGAAAGGATCTCTTGTTATTCCTGAGTACTCCTCTAAAGGCAAGTAGACATTGAGATAAAGCCTCTGTCAAATGAATCGAGAAAACATTATTTATTCAGATCCGTTTTTTTTTTAACAATTAAAAAAGTTCCTACCCTAAATTTATATTGACCCTTTAATCCCAATGAATGACTAGCATCTAATTTCTTCTTACAATATCACCACTGAATCACACTTTTAATGTCATGAGAATAAAGGAAATGATCACAACTTAAAGAAACTCTTGATTGTTGGACAAATTCTGACTGTTACACAAATTCTCCATGTCAGCACCTTAGTAAATGTCTAATAATATTTTATAACAGCCCATATCAATTCAACCTTCACAACTCAATTTCTTGTGTCAGTCCTTTTTTTTTCCCTTGCATTAATCGTCCCACAATCATTCATCATGATCCATTGATGTATCATTGTCACTTGGTCATGCAATCACATAATACTTCACAAGTGACCACATTGCCACAGTGTGTGCAAGATAATATCGCATTTCCATCAGTGTGTGTCATTTTTTTTGGTCACAGCAGATAATAAATCCATTTGGATCATTTGCCCATTTTTTAATGACATCATATGCCTCCTTGCTTCTGACTTGCTCTGCAGGGGTAGACCGCTGATCAATGGGTGTGGCAACAAATTGAAAAAGTGGCTCTAGGTCCATGTCACTCTTGGTGTCTTCCAGACGATTTCCATAATACACATGGTCAAACCTTGAAGTGAGAAGAAGCCACGTGAAATAGTTTTGGAATACATGACCTGGTTCATAATCCCTGTCAGAGCCAGTTACTCTGTACCTTAAGTTGAGCTTAATTACTCCTAATAGATACTTAATCTCATTTTCAGCCTGTATTGATCAATGTCCAAAATATGAAGTTCTGTCTAACAGCTCTAGATTACTTGAACTTGACTTTGAAAAACAAAATGGACTATGAAGTCACTGCACATTGACTGAAAATGCCACCGTGTGGCATGCTACTGGAAGCAGTTATAAGAAATGAAATGTTGATGTTTTTCAGTAAATGATGTCACTTGCCTCCTTACACCTGACTTGCTCTGCAGGTGTATAACACCGATCAGTAGGAATGGCAACATAGTAAAACAGTTAATCCCAGTAGAACACAATCTAAAACAGGTCTGATATTCAGGTCAATCACTCACCTGCAAAGCCAGATGGCTGAAGAGCACATTGCACAGGGTTCACAGCTTGTGTATATTTCACAGCCACTGAGATCAGTTGATCTAATATTCTTACAAGCTTGTCGAATGGCTGTCATTTCTCCATGAGCTGTTGGATCATAGTCAACTACCTCCCTGTTGTATCCTTCTCCTGAAAATAGCCAATTAAATGAATAATTTAACCCTTTACACCCCAACATCAGTATCCATCTTCTCCATACTCTTCTTTAGTTACATTTCCTAAAGTGCTGACATGGAGAATTTGTTTAACAATCAAGAACTTCTTTAGTTGGTGATCATTTCCTTTGTCCTTATGATCTTAACCCTTCAACTCCCATAAGTGACCAAGAAAGAATTTCTCCTTACAATATCAGTACAATATCAGTACAATATCAAGCAGACAAG
This sequence comes from Pocillopora damicornis, assembly GCF_964200805.1. Lineage (NCBI taxonomy): Eukaryota > Metazoa > Cnidaria > Anthozoa > Scleractinia > Pocilloporidae > Pocillopora > Pocillopora damicornis. The sequence continues at coordinate 35,052,637 of NC_142671.1, forward strand.
TGATGAGAATAAAGAAAAATCTTAATTAGGAGATTATAGTTGACCCAATACCAAATTCTCCAAACTAACATCACAAGAACTATATGCCAGACTGTAAGGAGAATTAACAATGAGATCTTGGGAGTTAAAGGGTTAATGATTGATTCAGGTGTGATACTGTTGCAGAAATAAGATGCTCGTCACTCTCAGGGATCAAAGGCTAAGAATAAATGTAAATAAGGAAGTAAGTGTACTGTACATTAAGTAGATTACAAATAAACAAGATGATGAAAGAAAGAAAGAAAGAAAGAAAGAAAGAAAGAAAGAAAGAAAGAAAGAAAGAAGGAAACAGTTATGGGTCGATAGATGATAATGATATTTGTGCAAATAGATTATGAATGAATAACTAAAGAAAATATATGTCATGCCAGATGAATAGGGGGCATCACGAATTATCTTTTACTTTTATAGGTGGTCAGACTGAGGCCATTTAAACCACAGGCAAACTTCTAAGTTAATACCAAGATCACACCCACAACAAAATGCTTTTCCATAAGCATTATACTATTAACAGTAGCCCACAAGGGTCACATATAGTGTTGTTTATTTTTTTCGGCTTACACCGCCAGATCTCGAGTTCTAACGCGAGATCTCGACTTATGTCACGAGATCTTTCCTTAAAACGCGAGATCTCGCAGCTTAAAACACGAGTTTTATTACAAGATCTTGACGTTTTATACCGCGGGATCTCGAGTTATATCTTACCATACATGACCGTAATGGGACACCATAATACAAAGAGCAAGTCGCAAAGCATTCTCATACTTTGTCTCTCACAGCTGTGTAGATCTGGTTTTGATCCGATCTGCTGAAAACTATTAAATTAAGTTACCAATAATTTTTCCATCTTTCACAATAACCGCCGCAAATGGACCACCATGCCCCTTTGATGGTCCTTCATCGCTGAGTTCGATTGCTCGACCCATAAATTTCTGTTTTTCTTCCTCTGTCGGTTTTTGAGACGACATTGAGCTGTACAGTTCTTCTGCATGAGATTGTTTATGTCAGAATAATGAACTTCGATGGGGGGAACGGAGTTGGGCTCAGTTAGGGCATGTCAGGGCCATACGGTAACACACGATTGGTCAGCGGTCGGCAATGAACTACAGAAGAAGTAAAAGATGGGCCAGAGGAAAAATGAAAAATAGACAGTCAAAGACGGCATGTGGCTACTGGTATAGCACAATTTTCATCGCATTGAAAATAACTAGGGGTTGTATGGTCACGCTATTTTTTACATAATTTTTTGGAACTTTACTTTCTGGACCATTTATTACCCAGGAAGGGGTGGGAGACAGTTGGTACTCAAGGTACTGTATAAGGTGTAGATTGAAAAAATCATTGCTTATTTCCCCACAACCCACACATTTTAACTTTATTTGTACAATTCAGCTTTTTTCCTTTTTGCGAATTATTTTGATCTGGCCTGCAGTTATAGTTAGCAGCCACTTATCAACCTTGACTGTTTCAGAAATTGGAAAGAGATTTCGTTTAATTTTGTGTCGGTGTCATTGCGAAAGACAGAGGTTTTCTTGTTATTGTCTCTTAGAGGGCTTACCGTAAATTGCGAGACGAAACGAAATGAAAAACTGTAATTTGTGAAATTAACTCAAACTCGGTGATTTGCAAAAGGGGAATACGAAATTTATGAACTAGAACTCGGTTTTTCTCGAAAAAGGTAATTCTGAAATTTGCACTTTTGTGGAATCAATGCACTAGCTATGTGAAAGAGAAATGACGCCATAAAGCCACCCCTCCCTGCGTAATAATTGTCTCCCACCCCTCCCAAAGTAATAACAGTCTGCTTCCCACCCGTGCCTGAGTACTGATAGACTGTATATTGTATCCCATCCCTCTCTGAGTGCTAATGGTCTGCCTCTCCCCTCTCTGATAGTAGATAAAATGGTCCAAAAAAAGAAGTCCAAAAAAGAAAAAAGGTCCAAAAATGATCATCCAAAAAAAATAGTCCAATGGTCCAAGTGTCCAATGGTCCAGTCCATGCTTCATTCTATACCATTACTTACTTTGTTGCACTTTTCTTTAGGAGTGAAGATACACTTTAGCCGCTTTTCCTATTCTGTTCTCCATACCTCATCAGACTTAAACCTGTTCAGAAAAATGGAATAAAACTTATTTAGTGCCCATAAAGTACTTGTTATTGAAATGAGTGCAAGGTAATTAACAGCGCCGACGCGACATCTTGTAAATTGATGAAAACCTATTGTATGCTATGCAAACAGTTTAATGAGAAGTCGCCTGACACAATAACCACAAATTAACACATAATCAACAGACAAGGAGCACAAACGATCTGTTATTCCACTAAAGACGCGCTGACATGGATAAAGCACAAGCTTGCGGCGATGGAGCGAAGAAACCAATTTTGGTCAAACTTGTGCTTGTGGGAAAAGTTGGTGTTGGAAAATCAGGTAGAACTAAGCATAACAGTCTGTCCTCTGTCCAATGTGTTTAATTTTCACGCATTTTTCAACACATATACTTAAAGTTATGTGCTTTGTTATTCTTCATATCTTTTGTCCCTTTTGCACACTCTCTTGTTAGCTTAAGTAACAATATTTTGCGGCGAAAGCTCCGTACATGTATATTAACCTAGCTGGTTACAGTACGTTTGAATTCCGTTTGAATTTCTTTCCAGCAATGATCGTGAGATTTCTAACCAAGAGATTCATAGGAGAGTATGACCCCAACGTCGGTACGTATGTAGCTCTAACTCTGTTTATTTTACAAGTCCTACAACCTTCACAAGTAACCGACAATTCATAAGAAAAAGCCTCTAATGGAACAACCAAGAATTTGTGTTTACACATGCAATCACCAACGCGAAGCTGTCATGGCCGGCAAGCAAGCCATTGAATTTCCAATTTTTGGCTCGTGCGATGCTCGAGCTATCTTCAAATTCTGGAGAAACAAGATTTTCTTTCATTTAGTCTTTTGACTTGTGCCGAAAGAGAAAAAAGAATTAACATGCATAAGCCGTAGCCGAGGCTTCTTTTATCAATATTTATCGGGTATTAGTAGCACCTTTGTTTAATGTTAGAGGTCAACTTAAATCCATTCAGTGTCGGATCATGACGCTCTTCGGGTACATCAAATGATTAAATCGAGTTGGTCATCGGTTTTCTACCTTAAAATGACTGAATGTATCTTATTTTTATAGAACATCTGCATAATTTGTCGTAATCTTACGAAACACTTTTCACAGCTAAATTTTAACCGGATTGATTATGAGGTTATTACATTTTGTTATGGTACGATGTTTATATTCAGGCGGTGATAACCATTTCTCAATTCCGTGTTAAGCCGAGATAAGTATTGTTGTACTAGAATTTCATGAAAATTAATTCTTTCCTTCTGTTTGAATATGATGATGGCTAGTTAGGAGTTATCTCGCACAGTTGACATTCGCAGTAGTACTTTGTGTAATTTTTTTTTGTCCAGCAATGATATTCAAAAGATTTGCTGGACGAGAATTCTGAATGTTTAAAGCCAGAAAACTTGAAATTTGATTTGGTCCAAATTTGCAGCGGGGTTCTGTTAAGCCAATTGATTTCATAGCCATAAAACCATTCGACAGATACATGGTTAATGTATCGAGTGAATAAATAAACAATATAGATTTGGTCCCATTCAACAGCCATCGATAAGGTTTATCACTTGCTAAATCGGCGGATCTTTAATCAGCTTAAATGTGCTTATCACGATTCAGTCTTATCGAGGGTTCGTTGGAAAGATGTGTTCTGTTCCCTCGACGTAAAACTGATTGACAACGTAAGCCAGGTAAGGAAGGAAAGTACTAACCCTATGGTGTATACGCCTCCATTATCGCTTTTGTATTGCACCAGGGCACTTGTTAAGTGAACAATTTGCTTAAATAATAATCAATTACGTGCAGTTTCGTTATATAATCGCTCCAAATGGGTTTATCTGAATGGTAGGCCTTTAACGCCTGTTTTTCTTTCCTGCAAATTATTGTTCAGTGGGCGTGCGTGTTTTTTCATTTTCCAAATTTCTTTAGGTTCAATATATCACCATCATACTAGACTAGAAAATCAAGATGTCCGTGTGGAGATCCTGGAGTCTGGAGGCAAGGTATGGAGTGACAAATAGAACACTTGTGCGTGCGCGCCGTGCTGTAGCAGTCGTTTTATAGAGAAAATGACCAGTAAAAATGTAGCCTTTTCCAGGCAAACCTCCCTGACTTCTTGCTAGCATTCTTGGTACCCATTTACGCTCTTTCTTCCCGTTCAATTATTTTCTCGTCTCTACTAATTGAGACCATCAAGGAAAAGTGCAAGCGAGAGTATTTGGAATATTTTGAGAAAGAAGAGTAGTAAATTTATAGTGTGAGGGACGAATGGAAAAAAAAAAAATTTTTTTTTAAATCTGGGTACTTAAGAAGGCGTGTGTTTATAATCCTACGATTGTAGCAGTGTGCTATGACACCGATCTTCTTAATGCCTTCTTTTAATGGTGCATCTGATTAAAATTATTTCTAAAAATGAGAGTGTGATTTTTTGACCCTCATCCTATGATAATACACTGAGAACGTTCGGAAAGGTCCTTTGAAAGCTGTTATTATTACTATTAGTGTAATAATTGTTAATAGTACTATCATTATTTAAAAATGTTTGAAGCGTTTGCTTCAAGGGCAATTGTGCTCGCGCTCAGTTAAATTAACTACACTGGCCGTAGGTAAACTGATAAAAATAGAAAAATCGACGGACGAGATGTGATAAAATTGTAAATTGTTAAGAATCCCTTTGATAAGTTTGAACTCAGATAAATGATTTTAATTCAGTTCATTGGGGGAATTAACAGAATCATAATTATACAACCAAACTTTATACTTGTCTAAAAGAGATGATCACAGAACCTACACGAGTGGGGCTGGTATCTGGATGCTAGTTAGCAGCTCAGTTACCTTTATGGGACAGTGTTTAATGTAACTGACGCCTGTAATCGGTCAAATGGAATAGCGTACGTAAAGATAAACCAAAGGATCTAAATCCTGTTTCAGACGTTCAGTTAAGAAAACGAGGCGTGGCAGTAAACGGCGCGATACTAGGGGAGGAAAAATGAGGAGGCTTGGGTCGAGTCGGTTCCTTAACCGACCCGATCCAAACCTCCCAGGTTTTTTTTGCACTCCTCCGTTTCTACTGCACCGTTCACTATTTCGCTTTGTTTACTAAATGGAACAGGCTTCGTAATCTAAAAATTGATAATCGTTTTCTCATGGTTGATGTAGGACTATATTGAGAAAAATGACGTCCATGCTCTGTGGGGAGACGCGTTTATTCTGGTTTATGCAGTGGACGATCGAACAAGCTTTGAAGAACTTACTGGTGCTTGGAATCATCTGGAAAAAGTGCGAGAAGCTGACCATCCTGTTCTGGTGTTGGTTGGAAATAAGAGAGAAGTAGGGAGTGACCGAGTTGAAGTGTCGAAACAAGATGGAATTCAGCTTGCTGAAAAACTGAACTGTTTGGCCTTTCACGAAGTTTCCACGAAGGCGAGCTATCAAGACATCGAATTCGTGTTCATAGAAGCAATTCGAGAGACAATGAAGTACAAAATGACTCAACGGGTTCTGAACGGGGCAAGGAGATCATCTCACAGCAAAATTATGGAAATGGTTGAGAAGAACGTGAGTCGAAACAGGGCCATGTCAAGTGTTAAGGAGACCATAGACGAGTATTGCGCTACACGAACTGAGGAGCTCACCCGGGATTTGTCACGCGATCGGAGCAGCACCTTTACATGATATGCATAGATCGAATAATGTAAGTTTGCTCATGATTTGCTGCGTTACTGGTAGAGATCAGGAGCATCACCAGTAAGGAAAAAAGCTAGATGAGTGAGCAAGTTTTGACAACATATTTCAAGTTTCAAATCTTACAGGTATTGAAGTTGATTTGTCCAGAAGATTGCGTTTGATGAGTTATGTGATTGTTGGGAATTGATTTAGCCGTCAATAACCCGCCCAATGGACCCGAAAATGTTTGGTTGTGAAATAGGAGAAAAAGTCTTATTCTAAAAATCACTGCGTTCCAGGAACTCAAGATGCATGCTGCATTAAAACATTAAATGACTAACTACAGGAAAAAAATGTACACGAACGATGATTAGAAGAAACAGTTTAAAAAATTGAATGAGGTAATGCGATATATTAAGTATAGGCAGTCACTCGAAGATGTATTTTTCAAACATCCCCCCCCTTCCCTGACAAGTTTAACATACGGAATCATATATTTATACAGTGTTTTATTGGCACTTTTTTCTTTCAAAGACCAATTAATTACCAACTGTTTAAAGATTCTATACTAATTAACAAACCTAAAACGTTACTGTTCAAGTAAATAATTTTATTTACAACATTTTGTCTAACATGTCAGAATACCCTAGAGCCTTGTGTATTCTGGATTTGGTTTCTTGCTTTGTGCAGACTAAATTAATGCCTAGCATATAGACAAGAAAAGCATTATTAGTTCGTATTTCTGATAGAAATCTTCCTCTGCCCTAGGTCTTTGGAATGGGAACGAGCCAAAAGAGGAAAGATTTACAGGAAGGAGAAGCGAAACACGTAGGCGTTCCCTTCGTCTTTAGCACACCCACTTCATTGAGCATGAAGATTTCTGAGTACTGCATAGAGCTAATTGCCCGGAAGGAGTTTCACTAAAGAATCTAACATATGAGCAATGGGGAAGGTTGCTGTAACCTGCGCAGCAGATGAGTTTGTAAATCGTGCGCTCCCAAAAACTATGAACTGTGCAGACTAAGGTGGTGATAAAATTTCCAAGCTTGTCTTGTGGGGGATCTTTTTATAATTACTTCCGGCTACAGTTAAATTAGTAGCAGAAGAAAACTGAAAATATTAATACACGTTTATACACAGGTTATATCGATTCAGATCGTAATCCATAAACTACGGTTTTTTTCATCCTCAAATGGGTGAAGCTCCATATTACATGTTTATACTGCATATTTCGCGTAGATTTTACTTGATCCTACGCGAGGTCCAAGTTCTTTGATTTTCAACTCAAATGTCTAAATTTAGGAAGTGTCTATTTCCAGATATCTGAAGTTTTCTGGGTTGAGAATCGTATACAAGAGTCCTTTAAAAGCGAATCCTCTCGGATGCAATGAGGAAACTGTGTTGTTTTATATATTCCCTGTTATTTTCCTTATCATCCGTATAAATGCTACGTGCGTGGCTAAATTTCCAGAGACATAAATTCTGGGCGTTTCTTTCCAAGCCAAGCTGATTAACAGGCAACAGCCTGTGTAGACTTTCTTCTAAAAGGCATCGTCTTCAATCCTTTGACCTTTGCCCAAGAAGACGGAGACTTCATTTCTTTATGTTGAGAAATCATGGGGGTCGGGGAGTGAGCGGTGGTAATTGTGCCAGCTGGATCTTGCGAAGGATGCGCGTTTAAATATTGTCTCAAGATCTCATTAAACATGTTTACTGTTTCAGCAAAACTTTCGGAAATTGTTATCTCGAAGAAACCACAGTTGAGGGAATAGGTGAGTCTTGAGCCGTCTGTCTCGCGAACGGTTCTGAAGTGTTCCAAATCGCGCTTAGTTCCCGCGATAATTATACTGCTGGAGTCCAGAGTTCTGTAACGTCTTATGTACTTGACGATCTTACCGGCTTCTTGAAAACTGGCGCGGTCTGTGATGGAGTAAAGGACAAGGAAGATGTCTGCGTACCCAATGATGTTCTCAAGCTTCTCTTCCGAGTTCTAAAAAAAATGAAGGGAGTAGTCAATCTTTGTCCTTCCCACCCCTCTCTCTCTCTCTCCCTTGTTCTTGCCTAGGGAGTCTGGAGACGAGGTATCCTCTCATGCAGTTCTGTGTAATTAACTAGAAGATTTACCTTTCCTGCTGTGTCCAAAATGTCCAGTGCAACATATTCTCCATCCACGTCGATGTGGTGTCTATTGGTTGTTTCTGTGAAAAGAACCAACAAGCTATTACAACGCAGAAGTTTTACAGAGTTTATCAGTTTTCTTGAATCTTCGTACAGTGGTTATTGCAGCTACTTCAGACTAACGTGTCTTTTCCCGATAAGCTAGCGCTTGTTGCAAGAGATTGGTGAGAAGGACGTGTATCTTTTTTAGAAACAGAATTTTGATTGTTGACACTTTCAGCTTTCGCAAGAAAGCTTTTAAGTTCAGTCTGGCCTGTTAAGGAAAGCGAAACCTATTAAAACGATCCTTATCGAAAAGCGGAAGGTGGTTCAGTCTGGGTGATTCATTAAGTGGGATTATTTACCGATCAAGACCTCTTGGTTATGCATCTAATATAACCAGTAAAAAATCAAATTCAGACATGACATGAAATTGCAAAACTTGATGGAAGAACCGTTTTCAGATGAGCAGCTGTCTTAAGAAGCGGCAGGAATATTCTTCTGATTTGCTAGAAGCACTTCAAAACGACCGAGTTATTCAGCGTAGGTGGAAACTTGCCGTCAAAATATTTTGAACCGTTGATGCGTTGCCAGTACAACAGAGGAGGAACATAAATTAATAAACAAATTAAGTTGGTAACAAACAGCTTCAGTTGCTTCGAGGCAAAGTTTACATCAAAGCCTTAATTTCAATCTATGCGAATTTTTGCAACTCACAGTATAACTGCCACTTCTATGTGAAAATTGAAATTTTTTTTAGAGACAAAACCAGATTTTCCCTTCAACATGTGCAGTTCGCTCACATCACGTTCTCAAAATATGAATGCACGTTGAAAAGGAAAATATGGCACAGAGTTTCATAAATTTACTCGAAGTTTCTTTTGTTTGTTGCGGGCTTGAACTGTACTGCTCACGAATTCGTCGCCGAAGCATAACTTTCCCGCGGAGAGACAACTTTGGACTACAATGGAGGCAGTTTCCTATTTAGGTAAAATTACGTCAATTGCGAATCTAGGGCGGCAAGTGATTAAATGACTCCTATGGTTATGCTAACATGACCAACGCGGCTTGAAATGATTTGTACGTTTGCTCTGTGTACTGACGTATGAAGACGCGAGCAATGAAGCAAACGCTTTTAGCAAAAAACCCTGCGCACGAAAAGTAGCGAATTGATCATCGTAGATGAACTGCAAGTGAAGAAATTGTAAAAAGTAAAATAACTGTAAAAGAATACAGACTTAACAGGCACTAGCATGGTCCCGTGCCTTCAAGATATTCTGCTTTCTTGTGTTCTGTTGCGTGCTACGAAGACATATGCCCTGCACGAGGAAAATTCTACTTCGCTATTACTTTCCGGAAAGAAATTTAATCACAGCCGTTGAAAGTTCGTTAACTATACCCCGTCTACATCAGATATGCTTTTAACCGGCAGGAAGAAGAAATGAACCAAAAATAAAATCACTTACTTACCTAACGTTTGGTCGTATTCTCCAATAAAACGCTTTGTTAGGAATCGTACCGTGAGAGCTACAATGTAAAAGTATTTTTTTTCCTCATCAGTTAGGATCATTATTGGAATTGATAAACGGAAAAAAAAACAATAAACACTGAGAAGTTCTCACTGTGAGCATACTGTTGAGGAAAACATCTAAATACATTGATAGTTCTTATCCATGATCAGCCCTCGGTTGAGGGAAAATGTGATTTTTGAGAGTCTGACGAAATTAAAAAGTGATAATCAAACGTAAACAGATAAACCGACAAAAAAAATATTCATGATCTAATAATAACATGGTAATGAAGAAAATGTTTGAATTTTTATTGGATTGGTTAACCCGTTAATTTCATCAATAAGGGTAAAAGCGATCAATCAATAAACCTTTACATAAAGAGATCATGGAATCTTTGTTGGACTTTGTATATGCCCGGCTAAAATATCTAATCCTTGACTGAAAGGCAATTTTTCTTCTGCTTCTAAAGACTTGTTCCCGGAATTTAAAGCTACGATGCGTTTTTATCACTGATGCTTCTGTCCTAAATATTGTGGGAAGTTTGTTCATGCAGGAATCAAGGTGAAAATTGATTAGCGACAAATAACGGAAACAAACAAAGCTCAGACAATTGGTTTTGAACTTGTGTATGATGATGTGTACTTGAGGGCTCCATCGAGCAGGAAACCTCAAATATGAGATTGCCGTAAGTTCCGCCTGGTTTCTTATTTACAAATTGCGATCGTCTGTTCATTGCACAATAAAGAGTCAGTTTGTTAAGGTTAAATTTTACACGAGACACTTCAAAAGCAAACTTCAAAATCTGAACTCAGACTACTGCAACCGCGACCAAACTATAAATTTCGAAACGTGTTTCCATTTTGAAGTCACCTTTCCATGTAATCTTCCAACCTGGGTCATTTGTAATCGCAGAAAAAAACAATTTTAAAAATTGTGGACAGTTTTGTTAAAAAAGCGAGCTTTTGCAAAGCATGTGTAACTTCACATTAACACTCAAATATACGTTGCGTGCTTCAACCTACCTGTCTTTCCGACGCCGTCTTGGCCCATCACGGCAATTCGGATGTTGCGCAGGTTAACTTGATTGCTATAACCGAGTTTTCGTCTCTGCTTCATGGCTTGCCTGCTAGCGGAGTCCTTGTCCAATGAATCTGAGAGAGGCACAGACCAGTGTTAACGACTTCTGCCTAAATTTAGCGAGTCGTCAACAGTCATTGTTTAATTGTGGCTTGCTGCCTATAGCCAGAGGCAATAAATTCTTGATCTCACGTTGCCCTTCTGAATTTGTCTGTAAATATTGCATGTTTTTAGCGGAATGCCTTAAAAAAAGTAAACAATTTAAGCTTCCAGAAACAACTGAAAATCACTTGAGAATAATTAAGTTATCAATTCGAGGACAACTGACATTTTTTTAAGCTATCTAAAGTTGTCTTCTGTCCAGAGAATATTTTGAAATTCTCTTGAATGCCCATCTCTGATCAGTCATTTAGCACTTGGTACGATAAGAACGGAGTCAATTACAATAAACCACGTCGTCTTTTTGATTTTATCAATCTTAAGCTCTCCTGAATGAAAATTAACATACACGTAAAAGAATCAGAGAAAAATGTATTTTAAAATAATCCTTTTAAGAGTCCACCGCTTTCACTGACTTCCGCACTAAAACATCTTTCTAAATTACTACGGTTAGCAAGCATGGCTTAAACACCCTCACAATACTAGAGCTTGCTCGCAGGCTGAACAAACGTTGGTCTAGGTATGCACGCTATGTTACTCGATCATGATTTACAAACGACGGGGCAAGAGTTGACGATGAAATTTTCGCAATTGAAAATACCCTCGAGCTGTAAATGTATATATCTCTAAAGGAATGAAAACATCTAATTTACGTGAAGTCAGTGTATTAACGTGACCTGTCTCTGATGGTGATTGTATACGCGTGGTTGTGTCTCTAATTGTAATTGCACACACGTGGTTTACTAGCCAAACGTGTTTTGTAGTTCACATTTATTCAGAGAATAGGTGCGAGATTCAGTTTCCCTTACCACAAGCGGTCCAAGCTCCAGCTGTGAGATGATCATTTTCTGGCGAAACTGTAAAAGTTTGTAAAGGAGGCTAACCACAGAAGAGAAGCCCTTTTATGTAGTGATCGTCTCACAGCTGGAGCTTGGGCTGCCTGTGCCCTTACGATAATAAAAAACTCTGCTGGGTTTGACCTCGTCGGAAGATGAAATTAACAGCCACTCGCTGATAAAACGTGACCAGCGCCTCTAAAGGGACAAGGCAATAGATCAACAACGAGATGTAGAGTTCAACGAAAGCTCAGTTTATGGTTAGGCTTCGGTAAATATTCCCGTCTCTCTTCTGCGATAGGTTTGTCAATTAACTGTCGCTAGAAGGGTCCAAGCAATCATTATTGATCTCGCGGGGATTTAAGAGAATTTTCATTAAGGCTATTAAGGTAGCATCTCTCTCCACGATCGTACAGACCCCGTCAAAACTCACACACAGATCGGTGAGGAGATTTACTAGGAGGCAGAATAAATTGAAATTGTTATCCTGCAATGAATTTGTCCATGTCCAACACAAGTAAGATACTCAATATAAGGCAATCACCGAAAGTGGAGCAATGTGTTCCGATGTATCCATCCGTGGAACTTAACTGATAGAAACTGGTTATCTTCTACTCGCAAACTGTAATCCAAACTTGAACTTTTGTTGAAAGTAGGAGGAAAATTTTTTTTGGGAAGCTGATATTAATGGGGCTTTACTGGAAAAATATGGGTCGGAAGGTAATAGCTCAAGAGCTGGAAGACGCGAAGGCCAAAATGAGGTAGACTTGCGTCAGACTTCATGAAACAGTTAAGAGCACTGTTACAAAATTTACAACGTTCTGTATGGCATTTAGGAACAAATGAAGATCGACAAAAATGAGCATTATCAAATTTCCCTTTTAAAACTATAGAATGAATATTTCAAACTGGCCAAATGCTTCAACAGCTCAGCATTCGAGTCATTCAATGTATGAATGGAAAGCCGTACATAAGAGGGTTGTTTTCGTCGGTGACGGAGTTTCGATAATCTGAGAAACAGTCACGATCAAAGTCGACTGAATGATATGAAAATTGAATTGAAAAGTAATTTTACTTTCTTTAAGTCTGTCAGTAATGAAGTTGATTAATGGGGGCAGCCATTTGAAGCATGCAGTGCTCTTTGCAACTGAACATAATGCTTTTAATTGTTGAGTGGCGGTAATGAACGTCCTTCATGCAAATTACACAATTGAATGAAAGCATTTGAACAGTACTTTCAAGGGGTTTCTTGTTTGTCACTCGGTCCAAAGTGTTTCTAGCTCTGTAAATCATTGTAATAAGCTTAAGAGTGTGTATTCAGACTGAGTCTTCCAGCAAGCATGTGCATTTAATGCAATGCTGTTTGTGTACATCTCGAAACTGAAGCCAATGGATCTTAAATGGAAAATAAAGAAAAATAAAGGAAAATTATTCCACTTATTTGCGATCAGACTCCTTCAATGAGAGTTGAACTTGTAGCTCAGAGCGCATAAACTATTATACAGATGGCATTTGTTCAAACCCAGTCGAAGCCAGTATTTTCTGATGGTTCTTTTTTTTTTCGCAGTTTACTTCATTAATTACTCGCTTAGATATAAAAGATATCCTTCGGTGCTAATCGACGTATTGGCTTATTAAAAGCATACCGTGAAGTAGCGCCAGCTTGAAAATTTCATCAGTGGTTTTACTTCTATGTCACATCGACGTGTAAGCAGTTCTAGTATCTCTAAATAAACAGATCAGGCAGCAAGAAGCAACAGAGATTTTCTTAAATAAGTGGTTCTCTGAATTCAGAAGTTCAACTTAGTCTTGCAATCACGTTACAATTGATTATTTCATTTCGTGGTTAACACGACGCGTCGACATTTCACAGAATCATCAGGAAAAAACCAAACTCTGTTTTTATATCATCGTCAGTTCTTTCAGGAGAATATTCTCTTGGTTCTGTCAGTCATTCCACGTTATTTTCGTCCGCGCTCCGACCTCCCGATATGTTATGAAATGCTGTTGCGGAATGAAAGTGTTTCTTCCTTCACAAATCGGTTTAAGTCCATAAAATTGGCATTCGCTAAGTTTTAGTTCGACCGGACCAAACATGACTTAAACGTGTAACGGAGCTTAGGAAATCAGGAGAAACTGTGACCTTATTTGCAAAGACTAGAAACTCTAACAATGGAAATCAAACAGTAACACATACGACAGAATTAGTTAAGGGACAGAACTTTCCGAAACTAAACAAGGAAAAGTGATTACGTAAAACAAAATTCTCTCTTTGAATTTTGGTGACATGTAATTACTATGGAACATGCTATTGCCGCTGCCGCTTCCTGAATGCACAAATTAATTTTAGAGTGGATTGAGTACCTCACTTCCTGTCGGACTTCCTCGCGAAAGAACTGTTTGCTTAGCTTTTCTCAGTCGTAAACAGCCGCAGCCGGATGCACGATGCTTGAAGTGCTTAAGTCTCCGTCTTACTCTGTAAGATGATTCCTTGGCTTTGAAACTTTACCTAACTCTGTAAGACGGTCTGAATTTTTGACGTTGACTGTCTCGTGACAAAAAATTCCACTGCTCAGTTATAATCTATTTTCTTAGGAATCTAAGACGATCTATTTTTCGTTGGAGTGACATACGACCATATCACAGCTGTCATCGCATTCATTTTCGCTCAATATTTTTCGGCTAAATAGTGTATTTTATGATAACAGAAATGTAGTTTAAGTATGTACTGATTAAATGAAACAAACTGTTTAATCAAAATACAAACACCTTAACAAAACTGAAGTAACAAGTCAAATATTCAAATTGGCAGCAGTTTCTCCACAACACTTCGTGATAAAGGTCTGCGTTTAGAGATGAATACACCAATAGACTAAATACATTTCGATCAGTTGTGAGCATTATTAGAGGTCCATAACCTGTACTGTTTTGGTTTCTAAATAAAGATTGTTTACCTAAGGCAAGTCGGCAGAACAGAAAAACAGGAAGCCTTCAGACAACGTTATAATTAAAAAAAATTATATTTTATATTCGCCTTCAGAACAAAAGAAAAAAAAACAGCGAAAACAAAAGATCTTGAAATCCCTTTCCCGACCGATCATGCAAGACCGTTTTCTTCCAGTGGGACTTAGTTAGTCAAGAGGAATAGTTATATTCATGTTGACAGCCAATGCAATCTTTTTCTGCGGTCATTTCACTCCGAAAAGTGTGTTGGGTAAACTTCATCTATCATCAAATCAATAAACCAAGACTCAAGTCTCTAATAGCGAGTGTCAATATTGATTCATTCTTAAATTCGACGCCCTTTATCACATTTCAGAACCTCTGTTTAAAAAACCCTTGCTATTCACTGACACATTAATTTGACATTCCCTTGTCACCAGATCGCGACATAGTTTGCAATGCTTGGATTTCTGTGATCTGCGATCATGAGATGAGATGAACAACATTCATATACAGCTGCATTGCACTCATCAGGAACAGAGTGATTGTATCTGTTTTATAAACTGTGAGCCATAACGAAGAGTCGCTGTGCAATAATCATTCTGACAGCAAGCCTCCTACGTTAGGCAACTCCCTCCATTTCGTTCCCCTTGTGGGAGGGCACGGCTACTCATAGGCTATCCGATACCTTTATGTTATCAATGATTAAAAAGGGGATAACGAAGTCCGTAATGTTTCCAATTGAGATGTTAAAGTTTTAATTACTATCGCCCGTCAGTGCTTATTGTAATTAATTATAGAGGTGGAGCTTAAAATTTTCAGTACGTGATCATATTGCCGTTTTTTTTTTTTTTTTCATTTTTTTTTCAAAAAACTGGGCTGATTTCCAGGTTTCAGCAAAAACGGAAAGATCGATTGCAACGGTTTATTGATATGACTTTAATTTAGTTAACCTGCGATGATCGCTTCGTCAAATGTTGCCTTATCGACAGGTCAATATGTAATTTATTTCATATGTACCACAGAAATCGCAACACGTGGACATGGTGAGAAGTCAACGAGCACTCGGCATGTGGTCATTCCATCGAATTTCCGAGAAACTGCGCCAAAATTCACAGTCAAAGACAACTTTTAAAGTATTTGCTATAAATTCAACCAAGAGAGAGAAACAATGCCTAAAACAAAAGCGAAAACAAAGTAGCCGAGACTAAGTAATTCTCTCAAGTCTCGATGTATTTCAGTCACTAAGTAATAACTTTGCGATTACAATGGAACGTAAACAACGTTTCGCGTATCGAGCTTGACTCTGATTATGACTTTAGATGAGGCAGTTGAAACGTCAGTCACCACTGTTTGCAACATTTCTTTCCTAGGCTACCCTCACTCGAATTATTTAAACAATTTTTGTTTCCGTCCTTCATCGTTGCTTTCCAAACGAGTAGTACAATCTCTCTGTACAACTTCTTTCAACTCTTTTACGCAGTGGTGTGACCAAAGATGGATTTCCCTTCACAACGCCAAAACAATTTTTAAGCAGAAACGGTATACGAGGTGAAGAAATTATCAAATCAGTAATACCATTAAACGGACCATCAAATTCTCAGATCTAAAAGAATAAGAAATGTATGGCAAACAGTACGGAGAATTAATATCTGGATCATGAGAGTGAAAGGATTAATAAGGCGTTGAGTAATGCATTTATCACTGCTCTTAGGCTCCAAGATGTCGAAATCGAGAGTAGTCCATAAACATACAAGTGAACTCACCGTTGCCTAATGCCGACTATGACAGACAGAGCAGCGTCAGGTACGTGAATCAAATTAATACAGTTGACCAAGAGGGAAGTAATCATAAGTTCTTGCAGCGTTTCCGCGTCCATCACAAGGAAATAAACCCCAAGGAAACGTTTTCACGTTTTCGTGTTTTTAAGGAAATTTCTTTCAAAGTTCATTGGTAGCGAAAAAAGTCGTCGCAAACTCTGAAGGAAGCTTTGTCTAATAAAATTGGTATGGAACTAATAACGTTTGTCTATAAATGATCAGAGGAACCTCCAAGGCAAATGACCTCCAACCCTTAGACTCTTCTATCGTACGTGCTACGGGCACATAACAGAGTGAAAGCATGAGAGGCTATCGAATTAATCCCCTTTAACATAATTTCAAATTTCGACGAAACGAATTGCTTCTAGAACGCATCTAGAGAGAAGGCACCTCAACATTGAAAGCCACGACTTCATTTCGAATCAAAACCAGGAGATGGGTACAGAAATGATTTCATTATGTAGACGGCAACAGCTGCTGAGAATTCACCAACCTCTTAATTAGAAGACACAGAGGTATCACCTAGACAGTGACACGTAGATATACAGCATTACGAGAGAAGTGATAAGGTGAACTTTAGTTGTTCAAAAAAACGCGACTACAAGAAAAAGTAAAGCTAAGGGAAGCGTTGATCCCCATTTTCTGGTCTGTTTATGCTGCCAAGACCAACAGGAGATAAATCAAATAATTATCCAGCTGACTCCATAGTATATGGAGCGAACCCTTAAACCATAGAAAGCTGACCTGAATTATCCTGAATTATCCTGCGCAACCATATAGACGCGAAGTAGTTCGTCGTCGACTGCACATGATCGAATGACAGTTGATATGACAAGAATCCTTGATAGAAGAATCCTACAGGTAACGCTAATACGGCGATCAATTCGAAGTTTCAACCTTCCCCCTCTGGGAAACACACGGGCATTTGTGGGGGTTGGGGAATTTGGGATGGGGGTGGGGTGGGGTGGGGAATTTGAACCCGAACTGTCAAGTCTTCCTAGTGGAGTACACTTGTTTTACGAAAAAAAGAGTGACCATCAAATCCGGCACAATTTTGGCCCAGCGAGGGGTTGGGGGTAGAATTTGAACGATCCAATCTTCAAAAGTTCTAATGCTTTGGGGTTTCTCGGGGGGGATGTTGAAGCTTCGAATTGATCGACGCATAACTTCGGGAATCGAATCTGAGCAACAGAGGTGTGAGGCGGGCAATTGATAGCACTGGCAAATTAAAATTCGTCTCAGCTTCAGGAAAAGCTTGATCTACGCGGAAGACTAATCCGCTAAAGAAACAAAGGTGTGTTAAACATGGGAATTGTGTATGATATCAGTAATGATCTGCGCAAATCGCACAACAAAGAAGAACAAAGTGATTTGTCCTTTGCACCCACCAAGAAGCAAGAAGAACGGTGAGTTCCTTTCAAAACCTTTCTTATTCAGTTTTGAGATCTGGAATCTCAATAAGTCAAATGAAATCAGATTAGCCGACGAACAAGAGATCTATATACTTTACATGCAGTTATGAAATCGCTGAAACCTCTCATATCAAGTGGTTGGATCAATTTTGCAATAACAGTGATCTTTGCTCTTCAGAAGGGTGCGACAGGAAGTACGACATAAATGGGCCGGTAACGGTTAATGACTGTTCGCTGGAGACATCGGTATTCATATGTAAAATCGTGGTTTAGCTCAAAAGATTTGGCTCTCATACGTCGGAAATGAACAAGGACGATTTTCACCAATAAATGGCGAGCATAATAACAACATGAATGTGATTACATAATTTTTTGCTTATTGGAAAGCCACCAGGAGTGTAGAGTACCCAGAGCAGTCCAGGTTGAATCGAAACAGAGAGCCAAAGTATCAAGTGTTTTCAAAGTCCAAGCAAGGCAAAGACTGTTCGCCTGAGTGAGCGAAGGGAGATATCACGGCTGCGGAATGATTCGTCATCTCCGCTCAATCTGATAGCGAGTGTATGCAGCTGCAGTTAATTATAATTGAAAGAAATTACTGCGAAACCGAAACTGTTTGCTCAGATCAAACACAACAATGACGAAAACAAAGTTTGCCTCAAGAGACAGACATTTTGCATTAATACACTTCGAGTTGGGTTTAAGTTTGTGAGGCACATGTTTTAAAGCATGTACATTTTCCAAATCAACCAATCTGTAAGATAAATCCTCTGTTTTCTCTTTCAGAGTTCAATGGCTAACTTTGTGCTGTTAAGTGACGACTGAAGTCGTCTAAGTGTTCGCTTTTACTGATCGAAGTCTGTAGCATTCTTGGTTCATATCGAAAGAAATTTGTACAACATCTGACTGTGAAACTAACATACTATAGTCCGCTTGCTTCCCAATTGAGTCCCACCACCAGCTGCAAAACGTTACACATATCAAAACGCTGATTAGCAAAAGGTAGCGGTGTTTAGTTCAACATACCTTGCCCATTTCTCAAAGGCATCACTGCAACCCACTCTGACGATTTATTCGTGCAGGAATTGTAAAGTCACATCCGAAATGTACTGATGCTATGCTCCAGCAGAAGCGATCACGTTGCGTAAAAATGACGTTCCCTATGATGAGCTAATTACGAAGCCTGTCAGCAAAACACAATGATGAAATATTTCAAGTATGTGAATAGCCCTTGGATTATCGGCTATCTCGCAGGAGAAAGTTCAGTTTAATTTCGAAGGGTTAAAACTGCATTAAAAAATGCGATCGCTTGTATTGCGTTCAGCCAAGACCAATGGAAGATTTTTCCTTACTTAGTTAAAGACGACCGAAAGAACTATCTCAAGTATCACAAGCAAGATTGGATTTTGTGAATATTCAAAAATCAAGAGCAAAACGAAGCTTAGTGACTTTGCTACAGCTGACAGTGTTTTCGTGTGCGGCGGTTTTTGCCATTGAGCGGGCGATTCACTTTTTTGAAGGCTGCGCCAAGCATGAATGTATCTGCCATTCAAAGAAGCTTAAGATTAACGCTGATTCCATGGTGCACGCCGCTTCTTAGTTCAGTTATCCGAGTTTAGTCCAGTATTTCACTCAATTTTTTTTCACTAATTTAATAAGCAGTCGTTATTATGAGTCATGCCAAACCTTTCAAAAATAGACTCTTCCTGTGTAATTAAAAGCTGTATCTTGAGCTTTAGTGTATTTAAGGAACGAGCGAAATGAGATTACTGACAGTATCACTAAAAAAATAACAATAACTGTAATAAATAAATTAGGAAGCCGTCAATTAAGGTTACAATCAACTAATTAGCTGATAATTGGAAGATTGCGAGACTATTGAAATATCTGTCAGTTGTAAGTTACACAGGTATTCTCATCATTAACAGGGTGATGGTTGCATGCAATCTGCTATGTTTACTGCGCGTATTAGCTGTAATTTGTTTACAGACTATAGCGACGTGTGGGTCTCAGTGCTGCTACAAAATCAGTTTGACTTTTCACCCAGACTTATTTAAAGGGTTTTTGCAAAGTTTTTGATTAGTAGGTTGGCTACTTTTTGGCTTTAGATGATCACTTGTTTAAGCCTTCTCCGTCATTAATAAGGCGGTTCTCCTCGTAAACATAAACTTTACTCCTAATTGTACAGGTTATTCTCACAATAATCCAGTGTCTCACTGAAACACAGATTGAAGAGTGTGGGCGATGATTGCTTGTAACCTGAACTAGATTTGTCTTGCACCTTTTTCACAATTCCAAATCTTAAAAGGTAAATTTTACCACATTATATTGTCCCAAAGAAGAGAAAGAAGACGAGGAAAATCGGAATTAATGTGCCAGTGGAAGCGGTGGGGAAAATTAACGATAAAAACAACAAAACATCAACAACCACCGTGACATCACCAGATTACGTGTTATAGACTGCTACAATAAAATAGGTTTGACTTTTTACCCATACGGTCATTTAAACAACAAACCACACTCTCTGACGGTTTATCGCCGGCGTATTAAACTACGCGGGATGTTGGAAGAACACGAGAAACGTTTGTAAACTATACCAGCTGGAGGCGGGTGGTTTACGTGACGTTCAAGGTGTCCTCTTCATTTCCTCTAAACCAAAGGCTTTCGGTAAACAGATAAATAAAAAAAAACCGTGAATTCGTTCCGTGTGGCACCATTACTCAAAACAGGAAGATATTTTACTATTCTATACTGGTGCAATCACTGATATAGACTCGTGACCAATCGTAGGGCACGTTGTGTCTAAGCAGGGGCCGATTATGCATTACATGGTCTAAGTTATGTTTTAAACATATTTAGGTGTTTTGAATAGAATTCTGCCCAATACTTTAGCCACTATAAGCTGTAAATGATCTTTTGCTTGGTCAAGTGTGTCCCTTTAGTTCCAGTTTAATATCAACAAAAGAAACCAGTTTATTCGCGTCTATAGCGGCTGCCTATTGCTGTTACTCCGTGAAGTGGAAAAACAACCGCTGAATACGAAATGGCAGACTCTCAGATTTCGTGATCCGATACGCTCTGATGAGTCATTTCATATATTACGTAACGTAACGTATATTACGTAACAAAATGCCGAAAGTAATGTGTATGGTCGAGAAGAATATTGCGTTTTGTTTTACTCTCTTTTGAAAGAAGTTTTCTTTTTTTAGTTTGCGAGTAAATTATCAAAATATTTTTAATACAACAGAAAGAACGGAACTGCAGTCAGAGTATGTAAAAATGTGGAAATGTGGAAATAAAACGTTAAGTCTAGACAAGCCAAGAAATAATAAACAACAAGTCTGATATTTTGTCTTACGTGAATGGCTTTGTTTGCCTGAGGAAGGATTCCTGGACGTTGTCTTCTTCATCTCTTTAATAAAAATAAAAATAAAAATAATAATAATAATAATAATAATAATAAAACGAAATACAGAAGATGTGAGTTTTAACTGCCTTTAAGTTTATATTTAGGATAATGCACATTCAAGCATAGATTAGTCTGAACGTAAAAAATTAAAATTTCCAGCTAAGTTGTCATACGCACACTGAAAAATTTAACGTTGAATTTACAGTTATTGATAAACTCACCATGGCTCTCTCATAAACTAGTGGATTTTACATGCAGTCCCCGTCGATGGAACTTCTGTATTGTGCCCGAGTTGTTCAGTCATTCAAGCATGTGGAGTTTTTCCGGTTAGTCAAACGTCTCTAACTCTCTTCATGATGCACGAGAGGTTGAAATGAGCAGATAACTTTTACATTACAAATTATACTACCAAGTATATACGAGATAAATGCTCTATTACCATTTGAAAAGAGAAAAGGGCAAATATATCGAACGGGTATAACGACAAAAACCTTGGGGAAAAAATTGAGGTTGATAAAAACTGAATCGGCGGAAACTTATACGAGCTGTAAAATAAGGTTTATGTCGATACATAATCTGTTCTGTGCAACTTTTTCTCAAGAAAGATTTGTGTTACCGAAATCGAATTTCGGAGTGGAGGTTATAGCAAAAGAAACGATCAGGATTTTGTCGAGCGATCACAATCGACTTGAGAGGCCTTCGACAAATGCGAAAGCTGCAAGTAATTTGCTTTTGTTTTGTCTTACCTTAACCAGTTTTGAATAACTTTACTGGGCCATACGACAGTGTTCACTCGAAGACGATATTCGCAGTGCTTCAGTTTCCATCAGAGTGCGACTTGTGATCCGAGTTATCTGTAGTAAGTAAAAGCGTATTTGACAGTTTTCAATACGGCAAAAGGTCGAATTGCCAAATTTAGAAGTTATCATGATAAACTCTGACTGTTTCTGCTGGCGAGATAACATGAAAAAAATGTCATTGAGTTTACCGGCTATTGTACGATCGCCTTGCACAATAAAAGTCCACTACACGCAGTTGAAAAGACACCCGTCGCGTTATTTACAACGCAATATAAGCTGGGATATTAGCTAATGTTTAAGTATCATTGTTTGGAATTACACAGCGTTTACTTCAAAGAAAGAATGCCCAAAACATAACGTCCTGACTTTGTTTTAACCTTTCTATACTATATAAGTATATGTACTGAAAACGTCATTTACATATTTAAACGCGTTCACTTCGACCACATGAGTCAAGCGTAACTGAGTTGTAAACTGAACTTATATGGAGAGTCAGGAATCTCAACGCGGTAATCAAACTAACGGTTAAACCTCGTCGATTTCTACGCCGAACGGCTAAATTTTCAGGTCGTCTTACGTCTAACGGTTAATCCCATTGAGACCCTCGTTTAAGTCTGAGCCACTAACCGAGGGTTGAAATGAGCTCTGAGAAGGGCTCAAAATATATTTATGCCCACGAACATAAAGTCAACTACTATAATTATCACTTTGGAGGGCTCTGAGAAATTAAAAACTGAGAAAGTGTCAAGAAAACAGTCTGAACAAGCAAGCAAGCGTACGTGGGGGCTAAAATACATTTTTTTAGTCCGCCAAAATCTCCACTTTAGCCCGCAAATGCACCACAATTTCCGTCAAAATAATATTTTTTTGCCTCAAGCTACGTGATTAGGGAAAGCCATGGCCTGCTTCGTATATAACAATCAGAAACTCAAAAGTAGCTCAAAATTTTAATTTTTTTGCTTGCTTATTTTGTTTTTGTTTGTTTCTTCATTTTTTTCTCCGTGCAAAATCAAGTTATTTGATTAAAATGTACTAACTTGTATTTCAAAGATAATCGGTCGATTTATTTTTTTCAAATTACAATCTGAAATTTCTATTTTCGAGAAGATTTTTTCGCTTTGCACGGAGAACTCGTCTGGCTTCGGCGCGACGATTTAAAATCACTTTTCTCCGGATTTATCTTCATCGTAAAAAGTGTTGTGGGAGACGGCTGACCGACAAAATTGCGGTCACCAGAAAATAACATGCATTGAACAGAAAGCATGCTTGAATTCAATAAATATCGACGGTATAACAAAAGCATTTCGAGATGTATTTGAAACTGGGTTGAAAATTCATACAAACCGTGAATATCATCATTCAAAGATGGCTACGATCACGATGAGAGCTCTTTGTTGGGATTGATGAAGTAATTATTGAATTTCAATAAATCAACTTATCACGTCGTTGTTTAGTAAGGGGAATAGGGAAATGAGATCAAGTTCAATGGAAATTTGGTATCATTATTTTTTTTTTACAGCAGAGGAAAGGACAAGAAACTTTCCTCTCTTTCTGCCGTGAATGCTGACTGAAGATCAGCATTTTCGTTGACGCACGTTAACCATTTAACCCCCAAGAGTAACCTCTTATTTCTTCTTACAAAATCATCCCCGAATCAAGCATTACGGGTTACGAGAAGAAAGGAAATGATCGCCAGTTAAAGAGGTTCTTGATTGTTAAACCAATTGTCCCTATTAGCACCTTTGGTAATGTATAGAGAACAGAATGGAGAATATGCATATGAAGGGTAAATAAAATAGAAGCAGACATAAAGATAAATAATCCTGGTGTGAATCCATCAATCAATATCTCAGGTCTGTCTGTTGAATGAACATCCTTAAATGCAAATTGATTTAAATACAGACCTAAGGTGACAATCTGACAACAATGGATCAGAGAAATAATTTGTGGGAATACATGACGTAACAATGCATAATAAAAACAAATCTTATTGACCTAGCGATAAATCCTTAACAGGAAAACAATTTGATTTAATCCAGCAAGAAGTAAGTTTCTAACGAAATTATCAGGTAAGTCAGAATGATCGGAAAGATATCTACTGCAGCATCCCCCATTCAGTTCTGAGAACATTTGCTGCTTTACCCTGAAGTTTTGGAATTACGGTAACCTATATCACCACCTACAATGACCCCAATGTTAGTGATACGTGCAAAATCTCGGTCACAGTAAAACAGAGCGACTGCAAATCAATTTTCTTTTTGCCGTTTTTTGTGATTACGAGACTTTTAGGTTTGGCATATACAGGGTGTAAGCGATCTGCAAATGTTTCAATCGCAAAGAGGGCTGTTAGAGAGCTCTTTCTTTTGAACTCGGGAGAAAATGCTCATGATTCAAATGACGTTATATTCAAATGTTTATAATTACTTTTGTATACAAATTTCATTTTTTAATAAGTCATGACCCACGAAATCCATGATTGTTAAAGATTTTGTAACAATTGAGGTTTTTGAAACATTTCCAGACCTAACTGCTTAGTGTTCTGTCACTCTATGAGATGCTAGCAACGCTGTCTTGCATAATCTCTCAGAGTCTTGCCTGAACATGTTCCTGCCATACATCATGCACCACTTCATGCTCATTATATCCATTGACTGACACGTACCTAATTGCCATAGAATTTTAATAGTAATGTCGAGTTTAGGGTAAACTGCAGTTTATCGTATCTCTAGTTAGTACTTGTTCTGTGATTGGCCAACTTAACGGATCGTATATCACCGTACGGTGGGCTAAATTTCAATTGCATAGTTGAAAATATTGTAATTTTTATCATTCACTATCAAAGTATTTAATTTGCGTGGATCGCAATCGTGGAGTTGCTAGCAACGCTGTCCTGCATAATCTCTCAGAGTCCTGCCTGAACATGTTCCTGCCATACATCACGCACCAGTTCATGCTCATTATATCCATTGACTGACACGTACCTAATTACCATAGAATTTTAATAGTAATGTCGAGTTTAGGGTAAACTGCAGTTTATCGTATCTCTAGTTAGTACTTGTTCTGTGATTGGCCAACTTAATGGATCGTATATCACCGTACAGTGGGCTAAATCTCAATTGTATAGTTGAAAATATTGTAATTTTGTCATTCACTGTCGAAGTATTTAATTTGCGTGGATCGGTAATAATAAAAAAAGCATTAACATTCTGTTGTGTGGCTGAAGCACCATGGCGATTTTTTCAATGCGATTTCAACGGCGATCGTAGCGTCTAAATACCCAGGAGCCAGGCTCTGTCTTAAGTAGACGGCAGTCAAAAGTGTTCACAAAGTGAATTTCCACTGAAAGGTTCCGTGAGGATTGAATGGCTTTGTTTTTCTTACGATTCAGAGGACGATGCTAACGATCTAGTATAAGCTCTATCGACGTAATTGCAGCTTGTTTTGGTTGCTGATAGCTCACAGTATGAGCTCGGTATTGACACAATTCTCTGAGAAGGCGGAACATGATTTTAACCTTTAGGAGGCAAAGCTTGGTGTGTGACTTCGACGAAATACCCCACTTCAAACAAATAGGATAATTATGTTTAACGATTGGGGTGGTTTCCTGAAAAATAGCACGCTCAGAAATGTTTTCAGGAGGGCACCGCAAAGATTCTTAAGATTCCGACCAAGGTGCTTGAGGTACTAGGACAAACTATAACTCGTGACCATATATATATATGTCACAGCACTATTTTATCAACACATGATTTATCTAGTGAATTATGTCTTCTTGAGGAGATTGACTTATTGTCAAGATGTTACGAAAAAAGCTTCCAACATGGAGACGCTACCTCACAGTTGAGCCCGTGATATTTTTCTACGCGTATGGTCTGATGATGAGCTTCCCGATTTTAGGACAGTATGTGTACAGCGTCATCAGCAAGTTAAAGGGTTTCCCCTACGAACAGTTGCTGTTACAAAAAGAGGGCCTAGGATGTCAAGTACACTTCGCTGGTGCAAACAATACTTTGGGGGATATAGAGAAAGAGGTAAGATGTCAAAAGACTGACTGCCAATTATAGGGTGTGATCATGAGAATACCAAATAGCATTATGGGAGGATAATATCCCCCTGTCATAATGGGATAGTCTAGACCATTACAAATAATGTAAAAATGGAGCGTCCCAAATCAACATTTGATTCTCTTTTAAAACTTCCATTCCTCAGGTACAAAGTTTGGCAACTAAAATCATCACAGGAAACACATTCTTCTCGACCATTCCTGCGCTCATCGTGGCACCATTTTGGGGTCCCTGGACTGACAAATCACGGCGGAGAAAACCCGCGCTCCTCGCTCCTGCCATTGGTGCATTTCTTGGCAATGTGGTCATGCTCATGGTCATGTACTTTGAATGGCCGCTGTACGTGATGTTTATCGGCTCGGCGCTTGCTGGACTCTCTGGTTTTCTACCGACCCTCTCCTTAGCAGTAATGGCGTATATTGCTGATACCACTGAAAAGAACGAAGTTGCTTTTCGGCTTGGTAAGGAAAATGTACATGAGTGATACTTGGCGGTTGAGGGGGGCGTAGCACATTTATTTTTTATAAACGACCTGAAGCGCATCTAGCATGGCAAACTCCTCATATGTCGAAGGGTTGTATTATGCGTAGTATGCAGATCCCCGCAGATCCCGGGGAAAATATGACGTCAAATTAAACAGAAGGGTTCCTTAGAGTTGTTGACTGGTGAATAGATCATTATAACATTTACCATAACTGATAGTAAACAGCTTCATATGGTTACCTATTTATAAACTTAAATCCAAAGCAAAATACAATCATACGAGTTAAGTTTGGTTTGGATTGTAGTCGCATGCACTCTTTAGAGCTACAATACATTCTATGGTATATTTAACATGTGCTCTTATTTTGCAGCCATCATGCAGATGCTTATCTTCATGATAGGTGTCGTGAGCCAGTTAACCAGTGGTTTTTGGATCCATAGATTCGGCTTTATCGTGCCAACGTGGTTCAGCCTGGGATGTTATTTAATATGTGGCCTCTGGGTTATCTTCCTAGTTCCGGAAAGCCACGAGAAAGCCACCCACGAGAAACACAATTTTTTCGATATCAAGAGCTTAAAGGTTCTTGTTAACATATTTAGAAAACAAAGGGAAGTCGGAAGGAAAAGTTTGCTTCTACTCGTTTTCGTTGTAGCCATTCTCACCCTAACGACAATGGGCCTTGAAGGTGTAACTAATCTTTTTGTCATGAGAAGCCCCCTCTGTTTTGGTCCTAAACTCGTTGGGTACTTTTTGGCATGTAGAATGTTCTTCGATGGATTGGGAGGAGCCGTTGGTGTCAAGTTGCTCGGAAAGTTTTTCAGCGAGTTAACTACATGTGGGATATCAGTTGTCAGTCAGATTGTTGAGATGGTGTTCCTAGCGTTCGCAACTCGCACCTGGTTGGTTTTTGCTGGTGAGTATAATGAGTGAAAGAGGAAAATCAGCGCGTTGGGCTCTGGATCGGAATATCTGGGTCCAAGGCCTGGCAGGTCACTGTGTTCTATTCCTGGGAAAAGCACTTTGCCCTCGCAGTGTCTCTTTCCACCGAGGGATAAATGGTGCGAATTTCTGGGTAGTAGTCTTGCGATGAATACGCATCTTAGCTAGAGATAATAAGCATACTCCTGGTCATTTCATGCCGCTGAAACTGAGATGAGCTCCGGAGGGGCTCGTGAACTTTTCGATAGGTTATACCTGGAAAAAGCTGAGAGTTCGTCGAAAATTGTCGCTCTTCAAAGCTCAATGGCTCTTTAATATACGTGGGGATTACGTCCTTTGCTAAAAATCAACCCTTTAATTCCCATGAGTGACTGAGAAAGAATTTCTCCTTACAATA
Source organism: Pocillopora damicornis (assembly GCF_964200805.1). Classification (NCBI taxonomy): domain Eukaryota; kingdom Metazoa; phylum Cnidaria; class Anthozoa; order Scleractinia; family Pocilloporidae; genus Pocillopora; species Pocillopora damicornis. Next base: position 35,080,454 of record NC_142671.1, read on the forward strand.
TTAATACACACAAGTACACAAGTGATGAGAACAAAGAGGAAAACTCAATCAGGGAACTACAGGTTGATCCAATACCAAATTCTCCAAATTGACATCATAAGTATTTTATGGCAAACAGTAAGGATAATTACTAATGAGATATTGAGAGTGAAACGGTTGTCCTCAAGCAGGTTTGCGTCACATATTCCTTGAATGTTACCTTTTTTCACGGGCATTTTCTACCGATCCCAATGCTTTATGAATACTTTCTTGTTAAAATTCACCAATCCTAAGCAAGGTTTGGAATGAGAATTGGATGTACTGACGTTTATAGTAACCATGAGGCCTATTGCTGCCAGGGAGAGGGCGTCTAGTGACGCTGTTCCTTTCCTGTTTCAAATTCTCTCTCTTTCTATCAGAGTTGAAACGAAAGACACATTACTGGCCTTCTCCAGAGTAAGTGTCACACCATCACTACGAATAGGTATTTGAAGTTATTAAACTCCTCTTTCCTTTCAGCACCAATACTGGGCTGTTTTAAAGCATCTGCCTACCCCATTATTACGAGTATTTTGTCACGGATAGTTGGTGATGATGAGCAAGGTATGTACGGCTGTAAATCAACAAAGACAACTTTAAGAGAGACGAACCAGCCAGGGTTCACTGCTAGTGCGATAATGACAAAAACCAGAGCGATGTGATCAACCACAGAAAGAGATAAATATGGACAGACGGACAAACGGATAGACAGTTAGACAGACAGATGGATAGACAGACAGATGGATAGATAGACAGACAAACATACAGAGAGACAGATAGATAGACAGACAGAAGGACAAACAGACAGATAGATAAACAGACAGATGGACAGGTAGACAGACAAACAGACAGATAGACAGATTAAAAGGTGGACAGTGAGACAGCTGATAGATAGACAGACATACAGTCAGACAGATAGACTGAGAGACGGAAGGAGAGTCGGACAAGCGGATAGACGGACAGAAAGACAGATAGACAGACAGACGAACGGAGAGATAGACAGACAGGCGAAAAAGGAAAGAAAGACAGAAAGACAGACAGAAAGACAGACAGACGGACAGGCAGAGTGACAGACAGGAATAGACAAACAATAGACCAATTAACAGGAAAGAAAGACGAATGGAAAGACAAAGTAGAATTTAGTTTACAATAGTGCTCAGAAAGTCAAACAACTGCAAGCAAAAATGTCAACGAAACTTAGTTTAAGACCAGAGATTTGGTCAACCGTTCCTTGTGAATCCACTTTTCACTGATCAATCCATTTTTACCTGATAAAACATCTAAAACCTTACAGCTTATTTCTTTGTCATAGCTTCCTTGTTTTGTACCATTGGCATCATTAATATCTTCTCCCTAAACCTGGGCATGATGTTCTTCAACAGCGTATACGAACGCACTCTCCACCTCACATTCGGAGGTTTCGTGTTCCTTCTATGCGCCGCCATAAAGTTAATTCCTTTCTGTGTCTTCAGGTAGGTAAACGTTTCTTCCTAGTCGCAAGAGATTTCGTTTAGTAATTTGAAGCTAGTGAATAGTACAGTAGATGATAAGTCATTTGAGGTTACGAAAAAAGATAGAATCCAATGTCTCAAAAATCTTTTAAAAAGCTATCAGCAATTGTCCGGGCATGTTATCATCCATTCATTCTTTATCAGAACTGTGCAGCTTAACTCTTGCGCATGAACCGATTGGCTCATATCGCTCGAACATGACTAGTTTCCTCAGTATGAAGTGAACAAGGGTTTTTGTCATTTTACCCTACATAATATTTGTCATGTTTTCCCGTGAGTTCCTTGTTGTGGGCTCGGGCAGAAACCAAACCACTTAATCCGGAATCCATCGTATTAACCAGTGAATCAATGCATGTGCCTCGTTATTAAAGAAAAAAATTCATTGTTTACCGACTTGTTTTTCAGCTGCGTACAGGTGCCACCGACCGGAGAGCATCAGGAAAAAGGAGAAGAATTGGAACTGAAGGATGATGACGAAAATCGCAATAAACAGGACGAGAAATTGCTCAAGGAAAAGGAAAAAGACGAAAACCAAGAAACCAAACATGAAAATGGTACGTCGAGGGAAGCCGTCGCGATTGACCCTGATGAGATAGAGCTAATGAAGCCAACAGATGATTAGGAATATCGATAGGACATTTATAGGAAGCCAAAAAAAACGCAAGCTAGGCTAACACATCGACAGACGGGCAGGCGGACAGACAGACAGACTGACAGACAGACAGTTAACAGAACGATGACACGAAATAGATCATGCTTTGTAGGTTTTACATTGTGTAATAAAATCCAGGGGCTTATAACATTCGATAGAGCTTCGGTGGCATCATCGATAACAATTTTCAGGTTTTTTATCGCTATATTAATATTTTTTTCGATAAGTAGGTTAGGATATGGCAGCCATAAGCTGATGTGATTCAGGAATTAAGGCCCTTAAGACATAGTATGAGGACAAACAACTGAATCTTGTAGCGGGGAATAATTTGGGCGACGTAACACGTTCGAAGAATAGTTTTAAGAAGCATTTATTGACAAAGCCTTCTAGTTAGAATGATACGCACGCACGGCACAGACACAAAAGCATTGTACTCAGCGTTTATTGGACACGGCACACTTAGCCAAGTAAACTTTTTATGCAATGTAAATATCAGAAGAAGACGAACACATTCTCCAAGGGACTGGTCATTACTTCGCGCCTTACGGAGGGGAGGGAGAGGAAGGCGAAGGATTTTGGTTTCGTCAAGATAAAATTTACCTGTTCCTCCCGTAAGTTTCTGTAATATTCATTTGACAACTCCCCTCGCCCCTCATTTGCATTTTATTAGCAGTCCATTTTTCACATTCGCTCTTTATATTCTGTTTGCGACTGCTGATCACCTCCTAGATCCCCCTGAAAACCTTCCCCCCCCAAAAAAAAGAACTTCAACCCCCTCTCTCCTCCCCCTTCCAGGCGATGAAGATCGAGGCATTTCAAATCGACAGCTTTATAGGACAAAGTCCTTGTTATTTACATTTTGTGAAAAAAAAATTTTGTCAGCTTTTTATCCTTTTTAAGTAATAAAAATATAGCTCTATTTTCTGATTCACGATGCATGACTTCGAGGGGTTGTCTACTCCTGCCCTCGTAATCATTATGCGAAAAAAATTCCGCGACGGCAAATCACTTTGGGCTGAGGGCCACAAGAACAACCATTATAAGGAGCCTTTAATATCTGGTGATCAACTTCGCACAGGGCCAATTCTCACGCGATGTGAACTAAGATTTTTTTCGATCGCTCGTGTAAACAAATGGCGAAAAATTACTTGGCCTTGGGACCAGTCAAAATTTATGACCGGAGGGGGGGGAGGGGGCAGGGAGAACAGGGGGGGGGGCAGTCGTCACCGACAGAGTTTAAGGGGGGAAACTATAGAAAATTGACTGCTTAAGAGGAGGCAGGCATAATTTAACAAAATGCAAACCCTTTTTTTTTTTGGATTGTCAAGCCCTGATTTGATATTCTGATTGAGGTTGAGCATCGTACATTTACGTGGGAAGACTGACTTCAACTGTTGTTGCTGTCTTTTCTTTGTTTGTGCCATTGCTTGACCACATGTTCGTAAAAGCAAAGGCATAAAATAAACTTAGTTCAACTTCCTAGCATTTTTCCCTTCTTGTCACGCAACGCATATCTCGCCTAAGGAGGAAGGGTTTGTTGGGTGACCAGGCCAACATCGACTGCGAAGGAGACTAGTAAATCCACTCTCAATTGTTAATCTAAAGAAGGAGCGTAAAATTTAGCGAGCTTAATTAAAAAACCATCGTTCGGAAACAGCTAAGTTAGGTGTCGGACTGCTTGAAGTCTTCCAAAGGACAACGGTTTAACATTCTTCCTCACTAGGAGAGGGAGGGGTCTCAGTAATGATTCTTGACGTCACGAAGCTGGCACTGTGCGTCATAACCCGCGAGTGAGTGTCCGTCACTGAGTGGAGTGCAGCGGCTGCAGTTGACAGGAAAAACTTCATTATTCAGTTGTGCTCGGGCAAGGTAACCCACTTGCTATTTTTTAGCCAATTTTCCTTTTCGTGAACAAACGGTGCAAAGCGCGACGCTGGATATCTGATATGACCGGAGAGATATTCACTGAGCCAGATCGAGTAAGACAAAGATCAGCGTTTCCGAGATGTTTGCCATTCACTTTCAATGCATCTTCAATATTTTGTTTTGCACTGTAAAAGCGATGAGATGCTGCTCAGGTGATAGCTATATAGATGGTTTACAGCAAAACAAGCTAATTCTGTATGCTACAAATACCATATACATGTCACGCTGGATTAGAATGGCTTGTTGAGATGTCAAACAGAGTCATTTTTTAACCGGGGTCACACAGGCAAAATTAAACACTTAATCACCCAAAGGGAACAATAAATGCAACTGATTTCAGTTCCCCCAGTGCTTAGAATTTAAGCAAGCCAAATTATTGACAAAGAATCTAGATGGAGTGAAGTTTATATGAAATAATTCATATCAAATTAATCCTTTAATCTAGATGGAGTTTATTTTTGTGACCTGTTATTGGAAATGTTAGGTTTTTGTATAGTTGTTGTTGCTCTTAACAAATTCAAAATTCTTTTCCTCGTGGAAAAATCAAGTTGAACGGAAAAATGTCGAGATAAACTTATTGGACGTTAGAACCTTTGCAAGTGGCGAAAATTTTCCACTCAAAGACACGCTTGTACTTAAGTAATGTCGCAGCCATATGCCCAGACGCGTGCCTGTAGGACCTTAGGTGCCGTCACTAGAAGTAACAACAATAATCTGAATCATACGTACCAGTTTAGGAGTTGTAATATGCAGTGCTCCTGATAACTGGCGATTTAAGTGGAGTATATTAGGAAAATTTTTGTTCATTTTTTCACAAGCGTAACACAAAGAAAAAACCAGAGTGTTCCAAGAGATTCGTAATTCGTGATTCGTATGTCAAGCTCGATCTTTAGGATTAACTAAAAATTGTTTTTCGTTTGTCACACGAGCGAGGGTCAATGACAAAGTCAAGGACGTAACTGTTGTTTTCGGAAGGATGTTTGCTTACATGTGTTTCGATAGAGAAAGGGTTTTCAACCGATAAAAAGTGTAAACATTATAGGCAGCAATACAAGTGAACACAGAAATGAATTTCCCAGTTTGTTTCTCAGTTCAGAGCCTCGATCCCCTTAAAAGGAATAAGACTTCATCCTGCCAAAGTCAAAAGTTTTCCCACCACATGAGTCCTTTACACTACTGTATGGGCTTTTAGACCTGTTTTGCGACCAACAGGTTGCGGTCACACACGTGAAAACACTATTGGTGGAGCTTTCAATTCCTCTTCTGATTCTCTCTATCAGATGTTCTCAACCATTGTCATCCAGTTTCTAAAGAAATATTTTACGGTGGAACTCGTAATATTTTTCTACTTCTACGGGTTTCTTATGAACCTGCCAGTCCTGACAATTTACGTGTACGAGCGAATCAGTGATGAGAAAGGATTTCCGTACAAGAACCTCAGCCAAAGCGATGACGGAAGCGGCTGCGGAGGAGAAGGCCTGGAGCAAAATTCAACATTAGGGGAACTGGAAAATGAGGTCACTCATTTATTCACGTTGTTGTTGTCATGGATACTGTCCTTCGATGTAGTGACGTGTTGTCGTTGTAGTATGACTAGTATGACCTAATAGAACTGATTTTCTCGCTGTTTTATGATTTAGTAACTGAGTCTATCTAAGGCAGTACGTTAAGTATGATTAGTTCCGTCTTTCTCGAAAATTACTCTCCCAGGAATTCATTTTTCTTTTAATTCATCTCGGTTTTTGGCATCACTGTGTCATGCTGATTCTCACCTTATTCTCTAATTCCTCTTAAAGATTGGCTAAGTGGCTTGGATTAGCATTCCACTGAGATGGAGCGGCCTTGTTCAATGTCTTTTGACGCTGAAGAAACCAGATACTTTCCGATATATGAATGTGTGCCACCAGTCTCGTAAAACAAAGGCTCCTCATCCCTTGTTTCATTTCAGGTGCAAACTCTGGCTTCCCAGCTTGGCATGACTTACAATCTTGTCCTAACCCTGCTCTCCCTTGTTGTGGCGCCGCTCTGGGGACCGTGGACTGATAATGGCGGCAGAAGAAAACCTGCCTTACTTGTTGCCATATTGGGGGCGTGTCTGGAGATGGTCATTACCCTGTTGGTAATGTATTTTGACTGGTCAGTGTACGTTTTGATTGTGGGCGCGGCTTTGAACGGCTTGTCGGGATTTGCGACAGTTTTGTTCGTCGGAGCAACGGCATACATAGCTGACGTTTCCAGCAAAGAAGAAAGAGCTTTTCGAATTGGTGAGTATAATGAGAAATTGACCGTTGACATATCGTTAGAGAGGTTTTAGATTGTGTAACGTAAAAACCAAACCAAAGGAATTTCAATTGCAAATCAAATGAAAGGATTATTTAATGGAGCACAGGAGAACTCAAAGCGGACATACGCTTATTAACAACCGAGAACTACTTACCAGGTGAGCTCAATGTGTCATTACGTTGTGCAAGATAATTGTTTCGTTTTTCTTTCCTAACGTTCCAGCGGTGATGTACATGCACGTATTCCTCGCTGGAGTCATCAGTCAACTGACCAGCGGTCTTTGGATTCAAAATGTGGGATTCATTCCTTCTGCTTGGTTCATGTTGGCTTGCTACGTTCTCTCTGGAGTTTGGGCTCTATTCTGCGTGCGGGAAATTCCCCGAGGAAACAGCAACGAAAAAATGGTTGGATTTTTCAACATTGATAATATAAAATGTTTTATCAATGTCTTCCGAAAGCAGAGAAAGGCTGGACGAAATAATTTTCTCTTGCTGATGGTTTGCGAAGGCGTGATTTTCTTATCGACCTTGGGCATTGCTGGCGTAAAAGGGTTGTTTATTCTGAGAAGTCCTCTTTGTTGGGGCCCACACCTGGTTGGGTATTATTTTGCATTTGAAGGGTTCGTTCATGGTATTGGAAGCGTGGTTGGCATTCACTGCTTCGGACGCTGCTTGAAAGAATTGAGTGTCGTCCGCATTAGTTTGGTTTCCGTGATTCTGGCTTTGGTTATGTTGGCGTTCTCCGATCGCACTTGGATGGTGTTTGTTGGTAAGTATTAAAGTAACGAGAAGGAAGAGGAGGATCAGATGATCTACCCTGGACCTCCCGTCTCACGACCGAGGCCCGACATCCTTACACCATCGGTAAATAAGGAACCAGTCTTGGGAGAATCTTTTGGGGGCGTCATGTGGTTTCAGGGGAAATGGAGGGGGAGCAGTCGTCCCTGACAGAGTTTAAAGGGGGACTATAGAAAATTTATTGCCAACGACAGGAGATCCCTAGAATACTACAAAGCCTTATGGGGGTTCCGGGTTAATTTTATTGTATCAAAACCAAATATTCCCCCCTCTGACCCTCCCTCTAAGTACTAAAAAGACTGCTTCTCTTTGTTACTTCCAGCGGTCGTGGTCGGTGTCTTCTACGGAGTAGCTGATCCAGTTTTGGTGGGAGCAATGTCGAGAATAGTGTCAGATGAAGAGCAAGGTACAGCCAACAATTAAGAAATCAAAATATATTTAAACCTTTACCAGGAGTATTAGGCAGAGTCAAAACCTGAGGCTTTTCATGCAGGATTTGAACCTCAGACATTCCGTTTTCGCAGTTAATTATTTACATTATCTCTTTGGTAATGCTCCAATGAAATATGCATGCATAATCTATCGCAGATGTATGGGCATGTGATCATTCTGTTCGAATGGCCCTTAGCCAGAATTGCCTCGATACGCAAAGTCTAATGACCAAGTTTTTCGATACTTACCAGTTTTTTCCTGTTCTGTTCATGTTCCAGGTGCTATGTTTTCTGCTTATGAGATGGTCATTGCATTGATGCAGCTAATAGGCGCCGTGCTCTTCAACACAGTTTACCAGGCAACGCTTTCTCTTTCGTTTCAAGGGCTGGTCTTCCTTTTGTGTGCAGTGTTGGTCCTTATTCCCTTTGTTCTCGTGAGGTAAGTGTGGTTGCTGACTATCTCAACGCTACGTAATGCCACGTGGTCCTTCTAAGTTCACGGTTCAACTTAACTCAGGGTCCAGTCTACATCTATCCCCCGGGAGGTAGGAGGGGGAATGAGGGAGAAGAAGGGGTAGGGGGGTCGAAGGATCTTGGTTGTGCCACACTAAAGTTTACCTGAGTATTCTGATAATTCCTCCTAGTTAGCAGTCAGTTTCCTATAGCTACTCCTTGAAACTTTAGTAGAGACGACTGATTTCACCTCCGTTACTCCTGAAAACCACGTGATCATCCCAATTTGTATCTGAGAACGCCCTCAAACGGATGCTTTCTGTGAGTTCACTCAAACGTTCATTTACCACACAAACAAAACGTAATTAGATAATGGCGTTAGCCATAACTGTTCCGTTTATACTTGACGTTATCTTAGCTCGTGGACGGTTTTAAAAACACGCTCAAACTTTCTGTCCCTTTCCAAACGCAAACTCACATGGGCGCTGTGACAGGAGGGTAACATTTCGACTTTGTGAAAGAACTCGACGCTTACTGTTTTTTCTTTTTACAATATTAGTTTCATAGAACTGCCACCTATCGAGGAAGACGACAAGGTGAAAGAAGATGACGAGTTAGAGATGAAACAGGTCCAACATGCATCCGGGGAGTAGTACAAATAATTGCCTTAAGAGCCGTAAGGGGGTAAATTGTTATCGTGACGCAACCAAAAATCCTCCTAACCCTCCCAGGCAATAAGTGGATATGCATAAATTAAGATAATAAAAATGAGTTATTTAGGCTTAGTAGTTTGATGGAAAAAATTTATCATGCGCAACGCGTTTGAGCACCAGGCGTTCCTTTGAACATTATAATATCTATGATCAATAAAGTGATTAGATAAATTATACTGCAAATGTATAATGTCAACTGTAAATAAATATATATTTACTTATCAGCTGTCGCGCTTCTGTTTGCCACTCGTTTATCGCTTAAACCCGTAAGAGTGACTAACATCTAATTTCAGGAGAAGATGACTATAATAAAGAAAGTGATCACTAAATAACAAACGGCTCATGATCGTAAAAAAAGTTTTCTCTGTCAGCACCTTAGCTAATGTATAGGGGAATTGCATGGAGAAAATTAAAAACATCATTGGTTAAGTGGCGTTTGGTGGTTTTTCGTTTCGTCATTTGAGTATTACTTAGTCCATCACTTTAATGTTAAGAAAAATCGGTGAAATTCGTATACGCAGAGTTTCGATCAAGTTTTCATCCTGCTTTCAGTTTTTTCGATGTGTTCCGAAAAAATGCACCCAACGATTACTAGAATTGGCTTTCAGTTAAACTCAGGGCTTGTTCACACGTGTCCGTTTTTGATTGATAGCGTCACGAACGGTGTTCGACTCAATCTGCCCTGCGCGCGAGATAAGACGAAATTAGCATAGCGGATATTGCTTTTGTTTCACTGTCACTTGGGCTTCATGCAAGCATTATGGCATGTTTTCAGTTGAATTTTTGCGATGTTCAATGTTTAAGGCGATTATATTGATGCAAGGGGCGACGCAACATAATAGGGCTTATTTCCTTGCCAGTTCCGGGTTAGTGTGAGGACATTAAACAATAAAATCGTAGAAGTCGAAAAGCACGGCCTAGCCGATCAGGATGCACGGGTGAGCGGTGGGGCAACCTTGTAAACCAAATAGTCATTTCAGAAGAGTGGATGGAGGATTTTGCAATGAGTCGGGCTATATCTACAATTTAGTGGACGATACGATTGAATACGCCAACTTTATCAATGATGATACTTTTTTTTATCGAATTCATTGCCGGTTACGCTTTCCCATGGACGGGAAAAAGCGATTTAAAAGCACAACGTGTAGACGCTTAGTTTATCGTTTTCCATTAAAAACATGAACAACGGTTACGTCTGGAAGGGGCCAACCTTCTCTTCTGACGGCACTAACAGTGTCGATTTCACATCTGGATTTGGGTATGTTGCAAGTCCCAAAAAAACTAGAGAATATTAGTTAGTGAAAGCATTGCGTAATTTATCGAAAGAAGCCGCATTTCCATAAATGGTTCTGAAAAAAAGCTGAACATGTGAGGCATGCCGTTTGTTCGTTTGACAGGTAGATACACCAATGAGAGCTGTAACTGAGGCTTTGATGATAGAGACGTTTTAAAAAGACATAAATAACACATTGACTTAGTTTACTATGCCTCTTGGAGCTTTTAAATTTTGATTTATCATTGAAAGGGAATGAACCTGCCTGAATTATGAAAAACGAAAAAGAGAGTGTGCAAGAATATCAGGAAAGTGAAACTGATCAAAGACCAGCGCAAACCAAACGTTTTCCGGCTTTTGGCCACGTTGAAAATTTCACAACAAAACATGCGAAACACTCGGTGAATAACACATACTATCATTTGTCAACAGCTTATCTTCGTCTTATATAATATACTAACTACATAATGATTTTGCTAGTGTTTGGAATGCACTTACCCGGTTTTCAACCAATGTTAGAGCTCAAAGCTTGAACAAGTGACGTGTAAACGTGATTGAATTACGTAACGGCGTCAACAAACATGTTTTGGCTTTCATATCATCACAATAGGGTCATTAGAGGCAACGATATTTTTATACGAGGTACCGGCACTGAGCCATTAAGAGACATATTAATGCTGTAGCAGCAACACTCGGTGAATGCACTGCCGGGAAGATCATAGCTATAGTTACTCATTAGAATACCGAGGAAGAAGTTTCTGGGAGACTATTGAAGCCGTAAGTTTTTAACAACATTGCAATTATTTTCTGCATCTTAATGCTCTCTTGTCACATTAACCGTCTTGTCAACCTTTGTGACGAAACAATTTTCAACTCGAAGCGACGTCCAATGCAAAGACACAACTGATAAGTTCAAAGCATTTCAGCTGAGAAGCACTCTTCTGAACTGCCATTTTCCCAATTCACATCAGTCGTATTAGGTACTTTGTGCAAGACGACCGAGCGCCATCTCTGACGGACGGTGGAACAAGAAATGGGACAGAGAAAGATTGGAACTCCTTCCAGCAGCTTGGAGAAAATTAACGTTGTGGTGATGGGCAAAGATGATGTCGGAAAATCTGGTTAGAATGATTATCATGAACAAGTTGTTATTGCTTAGTGTATTATGGTCTTAAGGCAAAACGGTAGAGCCCGAGTTCGCCTTTACGCCCTTTTTAGCAATTCAGTTCCTAAAAAAATCGTTCTTTTAAGTTGTATTCATGGATTTTATCAGTACATCAGTTTGTTGGACAGTCTCTGTGAGGGCCTTTACTCTCTGCAAAAGTTGATCAATGTATTTCGACCCAGCGGCTGTCTTCGGAGGTCAAGCCCTGAAAGGGATAAAACCCTGTTTAGTAAAATTTAGGAGATATCCACCTTTTTCATTATAAAATCTATGGGAACACATGCAGACATGACTATACAAAACGTGTACTGTTTGACAAGAAGTTTGCCTGCATGGAGCTTGCTAAGAAGGACCTTAACACACTCGAAAACTACACTATTGTCGATTTCGATGTTTTTATAAGGATGGCAATCTAAACAATTTCAACAAATATGTTGTTTTTGCAAACAGGCGCCTGGCGCTGTACGACTGTACAGTTTGATTTGTTGCGTTCGCTGCTGGTGTTGTATGCCCAAACCTTTTGACTTCTTTGCCCGTTCTCTTGCAGCTATGACGGTTCGCCTTCTCACTAAAAGATTCATCGGCGAATATGACAGCTCTCTTGGTAAGTTTCAATGTAAAAATGCAGCCTGCGTCGGTGAAAGCTAGTTGGGTTAATCGCATCTGTCAAATTACATTAGCTGGGCTCTTAGCTGACTTAGCGCGCCTCTTGCTGCGACGGCAAATATCAAATCATATCATGCAAATATCTTCTTGGTCTAGAATTTAAACGGATTTATCGCCTAAAAAGGTCTCTTTTGTGTTTTTTAATCTTGTTGTTAAATTGTTTTAGGGTTTTAAATGGTACTGGTACTTGTCAAAATAAGATATGCATTATCAAATTTTTAGCTTCGGGAAACTACAATATTTAAAAGCCGGTTTCCCCTTTAAGCAGCTCAAGGAAACAATTCTTGATTTGTTTCTCTTTAAACTATAAGGGCATTTCTTTTCGTCTAACGTTTTTCATTTTGCTCTCCTGCCCTTATTCTCAAAAGAACATGAAATGGCCAACGCAGGCTGTTTCAGATTATATTTCCCGTGAAGTTATGATTAGGGCGTAGAGTTATTTATTTGAATGTTGGAGTTGAATAAGGCAAGACAAAAGCGGCTTTTAAGTTAAAAATGGGAACTGATACCGTGAAAGAACACTAGGTGTTTTTTCACGTAAAATTTATTGTTTTTCTGAAAAATTAAGGGCAAAGATATCGCTGTCGTAATGTGGTCTGCCAAATAACATGCTATTCTGCAAGGAGACGTTAAGTCTTTCTCTGCCTTTGTTTTGGTCATGAATGCGTGCCATTAACTCTCAGTGAAGAGTTTGGCTTTCAAAGAATGAGCCCATACGTGGAACAGATGGTTTCTATCTAGGAAGATAACGTTGACTAATAAAGATTGCGTTTCTTTGTTTTTTTACTTAGTTACAATCGAAAAAAATTCTCACAAAAAAGGGCGTGTGGATGATAAAAGTATGACCGCAGACAGCCCTTCATCAGATTAGTACGCGCATGGTATTACAGCTCTAAGCTTTTTATAAAGAAATTATCGCATACCATCCCATTAAAAGTTACTTGAAAATTTTCATTGAGGAGTAGAGAAAGAGAAAGGAAACAAAACACATAACAAAATTTACACTGGCGTTCGATTATTTTATGAAAAGCACGAGGCAGCGCCGTGGATTGCAAACACTGCGAAGCGGTAAACGGTGAACAGATTTTGGGAACATGCGGTGCCTCAGCGAGAAGAAGCTCGCTTACGTTAGGAAGGCGGGAAAGCACACTCCGACATGCCCTATTTAGCATATTAGAGCCGCAAAACAGAGTAGAAACGAACACGTGCTTCGTTTTCGCTCATGACTTCGTATTAGCCTTAAGATATTTGCATTTTTTTCCGTTGCTTACCTATATTACAGACTCCACAAAATTTTTGCGATGCCTCCTTTTCACGGGCCTTCATGAAAACATCGGGCGAGCTCGGATTTCGTCATCAGAAATCTACCCGAGATGACCTCTGGTGTTGTAACATCCTCCTTTTGACAGATTTCGTGGAGGTGTTACTATGTTGTAGTTGTAATCGGCCATCCGTGAAAAGGAGGCATCGCAAAAATTTTGTGGAGTCTGTAATATAGGTAAGCAACGGAAAAAAATGCAAATATCTTAAGGCTAATACGAAGTCATGAGCGAAAACGAAGCACGTGTTCGTTTCTACTCTGTTTTGCGGCTCTAATATGCTAAATAGGGCCTTCATCACGAAGACAACATCGGGCGAGCTCGGATTTCGTAATCGGCAATCTACCCGAGATGACCTCCTTCTGACGGATGTCGGAGTGCGCTTTCCTAGGAGGCGGGTCATTTCGTGATAATTGCTTTTTTCCTGAATGGATTTCGAGTTACGTCATTCAATTACGAAAAAATTGCAAATTATAATTGTTACAATGACACTAAAGTAATGACGTTCATCTGGATAAAAATGCGCATAAAACTTTAAAGCTTAAAATCCCACTCTTTCAAATACACGATTACAACTAAGCTCCAACGTTCTCAAAGGAAGAAGTTTGGTTAAGCCACGATGAAATCTGTCTGATCACTCCATAAGGCCCCTTCTCTTATTTCGCTGATCGTGAGTCGCCGCTTCGCCAACTGACTCGTTTCCCATGGCTTTGCCGGTAATTACAAAATGCCAATGTAGGAAGGTGGGCTAGCTTCCCTCTGAAATTGAAAATTTAGATTTGTCCTTCACTCTCTTCTGTTTTTAATTTCAGAGTCAATCTATCGGCATTACTTTAAGCTAGAAGAGAACTTCATTGCATTAGACATCATGGACACAGCCGGCAAGGTGAAACATTTATGAAACCTGTGTATGACAAGGAGAAAAAGGAAAAGAAATGGAATTTATTGTACTGTCACTGCTCGAATATTATTTATTTTCTTTGGTTTGTCAGCCACAAAAAGACTTGTTAGCCACAAATTAATTCTCAAAACAGGCATAATAATGAATACTTTACGTTTTCAGCAATCTTGTTCCCAGGGTTCTCTCTTACTCGTTCCCAGGGTTTCTTTTGTACTCATTCTCAAGAGAGTAACCCGAGAACAAAATTGGTTTTTGAGCAGAGGCAAACGCAAGTTAAGTCGCCTTTCACATTCGCTTCGTGCTTACCACTGGTGAACTGTTACAAGTTAAATTAAAAAAGCACCAAAAATAAAAACAAAAGAAACCTCAAAGAAGTAACAATTGAAAGCTGCCTTTTATAAGGATTACAATATTTCAAGAAAGCTAGTATGAAAGCCATTATAATTACAAACTGAAAAAAGACTCTTATCTTCCAGTCGTTATGATTTTACGTCTGAAATTACCGCATAATTACTCTCCATGTTTCGCTAAGTGTTTAATACAACAACAGTCATGTGATTTGTTCTCTGGATTTTGAATAAGCTTTTAAAATTGACGCCATAAATGATGGGTAAAAAAAGGTCATTTATATCAATAATCGTAATTAATAAAATAATGTTTTATATTGATAATAATCGCATTTACAGAATACTGAAGAGAAGCTGAGTCAGTGCTCATCCTTCGGAAACATGTTTTTGTTGCTGTTCTCCATCACCGACAGATCATCTCTAAAAGAAATCCATCGACTCGGTCATTATTTGAAGACAATGAAAACGAGCGGCGCGTACAGCATTAGCGTTGTTGGAACAAAACGAGACTTGTCGGAATACCGAAAGGTTTCCGAAGATGAGGGGAGGACACTCGCCAATGAGCTCGGAGGAACCTATCACGAGATCTCCAGCGCTGAAGGATACGAAGAAACACTGAAACTGTTTCAAGATGCGATCAAAGTGCATCTGCGGTCGCGGTACACCGATCGAGACCGGCAAAAGAGGGGACTGGGGCTAAGGAAACTCAGGGAGGGCCTCCTTATGCGAACCAAGTCACTTTACAGAAAACGAGGCCTGACCTTTTAGGTAGACCTACGGGGTGGTGACCACAGGCGCCTTTTACATGAATGTGTTTGATGTCAGTGTAAATAGCTAAATTGTAAAGCTTGAAGTTGTAAGTAAATTATGTAGTTAGGTAATACTGTCATAACAAAAACACATATTATGAAAAACGTAAAGGTGCAGTTACTATCGTTTCCAGAAAATCGATTTATTTAGAAAGCATGACTTGAATATAACATTTTATTTACTAATATTAAAATACCATTCATTTCCAAGAAATGTGATCAGTGGATATACCATAGGAATTTTATTTTCTTTTACATGTAAAAGCATCGTATTAAACAGCTAAAATTACAGTCATTGATAAGTTCCTTTTGGTATCTTCAGCTAATCCCACTACTGGATCATCAAAATTTCGGCTTAAATCAAGCTATCGACTTGCTGTTATTGAATTCCTCTTGAATTTTCGTCCTCCCTCTTAATCTGCGTTTCTGTGTCGTGTGACAATTTTTGATGCCCTCACGGCCTTGGCTTTGCTTCTTTAAATTTCATTCAAGGAATACTTTTAAAAACTTGCCGTCGATACATCTGAATTTCGATGGCAATCTCCATCTTGGGACAAATCTTCATGACTGGAAGATTTAGGCTTAGAAGCCTCGTGGATAGGATCAGCATCGCTGAATGACCTCTCGCGCTGGGCCTTAGCCACTTCGTGGCCAAGTGATCTCTTTCGGAATGACTTCGCCGTTTCTACAATTCCTTCTTTTACTCTTGACAACGTCGAAGCTTTACTTTTGTCGAAGCAACGTTTTACTGAATCAAATAGCAGCTCTTGTGTCTCCAAATAACCCTCTGCACTGGACACCTGATAAAATCCGCAGCCTAATTCTTCGGCCAACAACCTTCCTTCTTGTTCTTCGACTTCTTGGGCGAACTCGAGGTCGGCCTTTGTTCCCACTATCATTATGGTGGGGCCGGCAGGACCCAGAGATTTTCCTTGTAGGATGTAACGAGCCAGAAGTGATGCTTCTTCAAAGGAGGTGCGATCAGTTGTCGAGTAGACAACAAAGAAGAGCTCCGCGAAAGACATACACATTTGCATCTTTTCCGTGGAATTCTATGAAAAATCGAATTCAAGTAGGTGAATATCCTAGACGATAAACAACCCATCGGAAAAGTTTGAAAATAATTATCAGTGCTGGGTCTATTTCAAAGAAATGATCTTTAATAGGTAAAAGATCCTCCAAAAGAATCAGTCTGTTAGCCATAGCCGATTTTCATTCAGTTTTTCTAGCCAAGCTTACACTAATGGCGAAGAAGCGGTGAATAGCGAGAAGGACCTTAGAAAAAGAGATGATTAATCGGTTCTCATTTCCCCTTGTGCGCCATTGATTTTTCAGATTTCTGGGCGTCACACAAGACCTGATAATGTTTCAGTGAACAGTCATCATTTAACACCGTGAAGGGGGGGGGGGGGAAGGGTGGAGAATTATGGGGGGATCACATGGTTTTCAGGGGGAACAGAGAGGGATCAGTCGTCGCCAACGGAATAGAAAGAGAGAGCTATAGGGAATTTACCACTAATACACTTCCAATGAAGTGAACTCGTAGGAATATTGCAGAGCCTTGTAAGAGGTTCACAACCAAAATCCTTTGCCCTCCCACCCCCCCCCCCCCACACTCCCTTGGGAGATGAATAAAGATTAGTCCTTAGTGTACCTTTCCTGCTGTGTCCATGATGTCCAAGGTCACAAATTGGCCATCAACTAACAAGTGATGCCTGTAAGTTGCCTCTGCATTTGAAAAGAAATATTTCATAATTACCCTCACATTTGAACCAACACAAGGTTATTCGTCAAACAAATATTAGAGTTTGTTATACATTTACTTTTAATGATCGATGTAGTTTCGCGCTGATTTCCTGTAGCTCAAGCAAGGAGAGTTTGGTGAACAACCAGGAGCTCGCTTCTTTAGTCGGTTATAATTTTCTTTATTATTGTGACATTAATGTTTGCTTCAGGGGAGATACTGTGATCAGAAATTTAGAGGCTACTTAAGCTACCCCTAGGGGTCACAGGGTTCGCTCTAATTTTATTTTGTTTGCCAACAAAAGATTTTTATAGAAATTTTGCGCATACTGCGTACTCCAAGGTCACGTTTTAAGAAAACAAGGGTAACCTTGTTGATCTGTCGTAAACCGGCCCAGTTGACGATTGATTGCCATCGCTGCTCGTGATTTCGGGTCAGTCAGACGATTAAAACTCTTCAATCCAGACTTGCCTGTCAACACTTACATACAATCACGGAACAAAACAGGTAAATCACATGGCCCAAAAAACGTGAGCAGCAGTTACCCGTTGCCCCGTCCTCGACCAGTAATGTGAGGGTACAAAAGACGACAAAACTAAGGAGAAACCAGGGAAACCCCTCAGATTTTGCATTTCTTTGGGGGAAATTTGACGAGAAGTTTATTCTATGATTGCACCCTATTCCACGCAATTATTTGAGCATTACACTGCATTTTTCAATCGATTTACCGCTGTAATAAACCACTTGGAGGAGATGTTGATTTCTCCTAATATTTACGCCGGTAAACCGATAGAAAGTGCAATCTATTACCTTAATGAAAATAAACTTAAATTTTCTATGGGTTAACCACTAAAATGAACGATGGATTTTTGACCAAGTGGGGCTCTCTTGGTATCTCCGTAGTTATTAAGTAAAACAGTTACTTTGTAAACCGAGCGGACCCCAAGCAGGAACTTTGATGTCAGAGGCATTTTTACAGGAAAGGTTGAGCTCGTACAAGAACAAAAAATCGTTTTGAATTCACTTCAAAACCCTGATTTATTTTTGAAGGCGTTTTTTTACGGCTTACTGACTCATTTCAGATTTGAAGAGCTTTTTGCATCCGAGTTAGTTCAGCAATGAGTGTAACAAAGAGTATACATTTACGACTACGTCTGATAAGGTGGCGGTGCGTCGTTCTTTATCATCAGTTAATCCCCAGCGGCGCCGTTATTTTCATTTTCAAAATGAAAAATTCCTATAAAAAGTTGAGATTTTAAATTAACTAGCACTTTTTTCCTTGCTGCTCTAATATCCAGAAACACCACTTCGGGCCAACTATTCAGAATAGCATATTCCTTTTTCCTTTGAAATATACAGCAGACCTTGAATTGAAGGTGACAAACTACTGTAAAACTTTGCCTTAGTTAGTAGCATGAATTTTTAATATGTATTTAGCCTTCCAAATAGCTTTAGAAAGGCCTCCTGTTTCTCATCTTAGGCCGTGGGACGAGTCAAGGTATATCAAAGGTAAGGAGTGAGTAGGCGCCGGGCGAACGCGCGGACTTCTTTTAACTTGCGCATCCGACAACGTGTTTACTGAGAAAGAGCGATGGATTGCTCGTAATCTAATCTTCAAAGGAAAACATTTATTCCATTTTAAATTTATTCAGATGTTGGCAAGATCGGAAAAGTGGAGAATCCTGGTATTAATCACTTTGCGAACTTACCCAATGTACTGTCGTAATCGCCAATGAAACGTTTGGTCAAGAACCGGACTGTGAGAGCTGCGGGTGGAAAATTTACACAAACGTTAATGAGATTACACGGGTTCTTGTTCTAACGGATCATCACGACGCAATTAAAACGAAGTTAAAATGAAGAAAACCAGACATTGCTTATTTTACTGTCGATAAAAAACGTGACGCTAGATTAGATCGACTTTAGACGATGGGAGGAAAAATTTATACCCGAAACCAAAGAAATTTTATGGTTGAAAACCCAATCAAATTTTTTATGAATACAATCATTCAGTTCGTTTTAATTTATCTGGCAAAGATTCAACTGTTTCTCGAGATTTTCAAACAATTTTTTTAACATGATTTAGCCTAGTGTTATACTCGCCTATTTCCCATTAAATTATTCGCTGGAAATTCACAATAAAATACTTCTTCCGACTGACACGACAAGCAAAGGCCAACTTTGGTTCCATTGAGAAGACCAATCTGGCTATCGCCTGACTCCTGCTATTCTACTGTCAAGTTGAATGCACATACATCTATTGCATCGAAAGCTATTACAAGCTACTTTTAAAATTACAAACATTGCTGTATAATTTATTTTTCTTTTCTTTTCCATTTTTTATTATTTTTTTTTCACGCGAAGAAAAAGCAAAATTTAATTGCAAACATTTACCAAACATTCTAGATTACGTAAGTGACAGCTTTTAAGGTGTTTAAAGAAAACCCTCCTAAATTTAACAATCTTGTGACCAGGCCGCGTTACGCTTGTGTGTCTCGCGTTGCCTTCTTTTAAAGGAAAAGAAAAGAGGTAGAGGATGTTATTCAGGGCACTTATGTGCTAAAATTCTGAGCAAGTATTCGATATTTACTAGTAAATAGTGCTAAAATTCATTCGGCGTTGCTTAGGCATTTTAATAAAGGGCAGACATGCCAAAACCTTTTATAAAACCTCATAAGCTTCGGGATAAAGGGAAACAAAAGCGGATTTTTTCCTGGATTTTTATGTTTAGCCATAATAGCATGCGTACGTGTTTGGATACTTAGCGGCATTGACAATTTCCTGGTCCAAGGTGTCACGACTAGAATCTTTTTCGTGTTTCGTTCGATTTGAAGTCATATTAGTGGAAGGCTAAGTACTAATAAGAACTGAACTTTTGTTTTCAATTAATGAGCTATTTAAAATTCGATTCTATAACGTATAGAATACTTTTATGAACTTACCTGATTTTCCAACGCCATCTTTTCCCAGAACAACAGCTCGAATGGTTTTCAAAGTGTGATGGTGTACATGGGCCCCGTTGCGTCTTTTCTTCATGGTTACAGACGGGAATAATGGTGACTCCAAATAAAAACTAGAATACAATTTTCCCCTGTGTCCTTCGGTAACGAAAACAAAACAAACAACCTCTCGATTCAAAGAGAGAGTCTTGAGTGTGTCTTAAGAGCGGACGGCACTTCTGCGCTTAATAACAAACGGACGTCTCTTGAGGGTTTGCTATTGTTCTCAGATATGAAAGAACCTACCGATCTTTTTGTAAAGACGTGGCTATAACATGTCTAAATCGCTTCTTAAAACCAAGGGGGACTCCAAATACTTCGAGAATAGTCTGAACACCAGCCGTAGTAATTTTTTCCCCTTCTAGTAGAAAAATAACCATGTGTTATTCATGCGACAAATACTCAAGTCACGTTTTTGTCATTTGTTGGCTTTACGAGTTTCATCTGTTAAAACAAATTAACTTCACCTATCATCAAGTCAAAAAATGCTCATTTTATGTAATAATAATTAACACATTCGGAACAAAAAAATAATTGATGCTTTCTCGTTTAGAAAGTGTTCAGAGCTTCTGAATAAAAAACGCCAATTTCGAAATAAGACGAGTCAGACTTTCTATTGAGAAAACCCTTTTTATTGCGACAAGGAACATTTTGAAGCGTAACATCAGGGTGGGCGGTAAGTTTTTTTGAAAGAAAATGTTTCTTTACACCTGGTTTCACGGCTTCGCTGCTCTTAACTCCCACTCAAATACGGTGATAAGTAAATGCGTGAAGCGAAATTACAGAAATTCACCTTTTCGAACTCGCTTGATGAAACAGAACTTTTCAAAGTCTCCATCCAATTTTATAGGAAATTATTCCAATGATCACATCTTTATTTACATATTTTACGGTTATTCTGTAACTATGAAGAAGGTAAAGAAAAAGTCCTACATACACTTTGCACTTTGTGACACATGACGAGAAGCCCCAGTGTGAGGGGTTATTATGGGTATTTTGTGTGACATTACATTTGACAAGGTGACGTGACAACTTAGCGCGAGAAACAAGCGTGACTGACAAGTCTCCCAGATCCCGACTAGAGTCGACGAAAAGGATTCTCGGTGAGTTGAAATTTATTTTACATGTTCATTAAAGCGGTTTTAAAATGTAATGGAATATCTACCAGTTGGTGTTTGATAGAGCCAAAACAATAGCCAGCTCGGAGAACTGAATGATTCCTTCGAGACGTTCGGTTGGCATTTTCAAACAAGCGGGCGACATAGTTTAAAACAACTCTATTTTGTCCATCAGGAGAATGGATGCTACGTTAAAGTTGAATTTAGGTCAAGGAAGGGTAAAAAGTACGTGTAGAAATGACATTGACTTCTTCTGTCCGTCCCCAAATCGAGCTAGTGTAATAGCGAAACGCGCGCTACCTGCGCAATTCTGAACCTACCATCTTCGATCTCTTGCATTGCTTCCCGTCTTTGTTCTGGAGATTCCTCGCAGTATTTCGTTTAATAGAAAATGCAGGCATGGCTCTTCCATCCTTTGAGTGATTCACCCAAGTTTACTTTTCCCAAAGCGTTGTATGTAGACAAAACTCAGATTGTTTTTTATTGCAGTTACCACTTTTACCGTCACGCAATATCTCAATACGTGACAATATACTATCCTAGAACATCAGTACCGCTTTTTTTTCTGTTTGCCTACTATTTACACTAACTTAGATAGCATTGACCTCAAACAAGCTGCCTTCACCAAGCTAAAACTTAACACAAGTAAACTTTTCGCTCAAATCAATTTTCATTTCCAAAATAGCGAGACTCTCTTGATTGAATCAAGGCAAATTGTCATTTTTTTTTTTTAGAAATGACCGGTTGGAATGTTCTTCCGTATTGAACAGGCTAATTCTTAGAATTGACTTTATGATTTGATGCGTTAGTTCCACTAGAAGTACTCAATCTTTTATTTGGGACCTGTCATCGTTTTTCGCCTGGGGGGAGGGAGGGAGGGGGGGGTCAGTGGATTTTGGATGTGTCATGATAAAATTTACCAGATAACACCATAAGGCTCTGTAATATTCTTTTGACGACCTCTCTCCCCCCTTCCCTTTGGCAGTCGATTCTCTACATGCGTAACCCCCCTTTTATACTCTGTTGGTGACGACTGATCCCCCACTCCCCCTCCACTCCTCCTGAAAACCATGTGATCCCCCAAAATGTTCTGCCACCTCCCCCCTCCCCAGATGTTGCCTTGTTCCTAAGCGCGATACAATAATACATCAAACATGTCAAAGCCAGTCTTAGAATATTTAAAGTGAACATGACTTTCTCCTTGTGTAGATCCCTTTAAAACCTTCTTTCATCCTGGACAGAGGACCTGCTTTCTCTTTGTCGCCATTTTCCAGGTCGGTTTTATTGCTCAAATGCAGTCTCAGTGAATCATTCAACAGAGAGTTTGTTTCGACGAATCCCTCCGAGACTGAAATCTCGCAGAATACAGACCTTATTTCCCTAGCAAATTCATACCCTTCGTTTCTCGAGACTCTTCTGTAACGACACAGGTCTGTCTTTGTACCAACTAGAATCATAACACAATCATTGTCTTTCACTCCTTGTATGTACTTCCCCAAACGTTTCGCCTCCAAAAATGAAACTCTATCAGTGATAGAGAAGAGAATAAAGAAAACTTCCCCAAAAGATGCGCATTTCTCCAACTTCTGTGTCGTATTCTGGAGGAAAGAAAAATAATAATTACTGTAGTTGATGACCTGCCTTGTTGAGTTGGGGGCGGTGGCCTAGTGCCTAGTTCTCCGGAAACTTTGACCTCACGAGGCTCGTGGATTGTAGTCCGAGAGGACTGTTTTGTAGCCTTGCTCGGTTGTATGAAGAAAATTTGAGAGCAAAACATATCACTGTTACAGTGATATTTCCCACCCAGGGGTTTAAGTGGATACCAGCGGACTATCGGGGAAACATTAACATACGCAGTGTGATCACCACTTTGATGGACTTGCAGCTCTTTCGGGGCCATCGCGAACATTACGCGAACCTTACGCGAACCTTTGCGAAAGAGTTAGGATATATTTCCGGTTATTTAATGATGGAGTGGTATACGCATCACTTCTTTTTTTATTCTACCTCGTCAAGTTAATTATGCATATGAAATTTACCTCTCCGGCTGTGTCCATGATGTCAAGGGCTAGGTATTGCCCATCCAGTGTCATGTGATGTCGATATGTCATCTCTATTAAATTGAATAAAAACGGAAACGAACATTAGGAAAATTTCTCGATCCAATCTCGCCCATACCAAACATTGTTCAATGTATGACATCAATTACAGTATCTTGTTCAAAAGAAATGCAGGTTGTAAAAGAAAAAACTGTCAGATATTCAGTCCTCGTTTCAGCCGGTTAATGTCAAAAAGGGAGAGACGCTATGAGGTTTTCTTCGCGGACCCACATTTATTTGTCTGATGTAAACTTGGGCAAAATAATTTTTCACAGTTTTTATGTTGCCCATCATCGAATCAAGAGGACTTAAGGTCTCTGTGGGGTTCTTACGGCTTACGGTAAACTTCTTTCCGTTGCGATTGAAAAAATAAATTACGGTTAACTTTTTCTACAACTAAGGGTAAAAAAAGTGACCATTTTTACGTCTAACCGCTGAACTTTTTGGCCCTTTTACGGCTTACGGTTAACTCCGTTGAGACCCTCGAATGGTCGATGGATGAGTTGAAGGTGGAAGGAGGGGATAGGTTTGAGTTAGATGCTGTACTCATAGTGAAGTAGGAGCTGTACTTGGGGGCTTTAGTTTGCCACTTACCTAAACTTTCATCATACTCTCCAATAAACCGTCTGGTCAAGAATCGGACAGTGAGAGCTGAAACGAGAGTTAATCCAAGAGACAGTTCACTGGATAAATAGGCATCGCCTTAAGCATTCTTAAGAATTCTTTCATGAATTAAGTTTTTGACCCTATCAAACTATTTATTAAATTGTGTTTATTGTGCATACATTGTGTACTCAGTTCGAAGTTTTATCTACGACGTACTTTCTCTTAATAATAATAATAATAATAATAATAATAATCAGAATAATTTTTAACTTAAGGATTTTGATTTTCAAATTCTTAGGAGCCTAGATGTTAAGGACAGTTTCCCCACTTAGTGTCTCTGGATTTAATTTTAGACCTGACACTCAAATAAGGTTTCCTTTCTTATCTTCTGTACCAGTCAATCAAGAAAAAGAAAATAATTCCAACCGTTTAGATGGCCTTAAAGTTTGCAAGAACAACCTCCTTCACAAGGAAATTGAAATTTGAACGAGGCCAATACTTAGATCACAAGGGGAAAAGTCAACAGTTGACGGTCTGAGAGGAGGTATGCTGGACACCCAGACATGATTTCTATCTAAAGGTTCTTCGTTTCTTTTATTTGTCGACTTTGTGTGAAAAAAAAATATATCACAGCTGTGCCCTGAGGGGTATGTGCCCATTCGTTAAAAAAAAAATTGCGCCTGTTTTTTGTTTTGTTTTTTGTCTAAATGGTCGAAAGTTGTCTTGCGGTTTAACATACAGACTTGAAGACGTTGACCTCGAGCACTGCAGCGTAGAAAGAGGAAATGTCATGGTTTCTGCGGTTAAGTATTAGTAGCTGATGATCGTTAAGATCCATTTGTATCACGTAGGCCAAGCCATTTCAACTGAAATCACCAAATATGATATATATAAGCTCTCTACTGCCAAAGGTCTTTAGGGAGGTCTCATTGTGACACCGAGTTTTTCTTACGTACGTTTTGTTCAGTTCTCTCTTACTCGCTGTTCTCACGTTCTCTGGTTCTGAAAAATATTTTCGTTTGGTTAAACGTCTTACAGAGTTTTCCGTGTCCTTTTGTTTGTATAGAATTCTTTGTCATTGTGCAAACGAAGATCGATTGCAACTGTGGGATTTTTTCTATGTAACTACTGAAACAACCACTTCATTGATGATCTTCTATGGAACTTTAAGAACTACGAAGCAATGAAAGGAATTCAAGCAATAAGCCCTCAGTACTTGAATGTGGTGAACGTTTTTGAACATGAAAAAGTCTGAAGTGTCATGTATCTTATTCTATGCAACTTAATAATTGAGAGAACACTGATAATTTTGAAATACCCATCATGTTGGCACGCACTGCATAGAATGTTGGATACGTTCAAATGTAAAATCCAGCATCATGTGCCACGGGTGAAGTTATTTACTTTCAGTATCTTCTCCAGTTTTCCATGGAAGTTCAGTTTGAATCGGTGTTATTCACTGTGTTACACTATTTTGCATGTTAGATAAGTTTCAACAGCAGTGTATTCAGATACCGGAAGTATTTGTATTTCATTTGGACTTTAGTTGTGTCATCCCAATAACTTGCGAACGACCCTGAGTGTGAAAAACTGAGCCAGCAGTTGTTGAGACAAAGACGTAGCTTAGTGAACTCATCTCATTCTTATCCGTGTTATTTGAAAACGATTAGTACACCCTTAAACGTGACCTCTTGGATGCCTTAAAGTGTGATTTCACTTTGTTCCACTGAGTTCTCACGCGAAGCACTTCAATAGGATCAAAAAGATTATGCATATGCACCCGTTTTGTTCCCTCGGTAAATGTTCATTGTTGCATTATTTTGTGGTACTGTTGATACCCACTCATGAGTTGTTGTGGGTCATTCTTCTGAATGAATTCTTTGAAGTTAAAGCGAATTTACTCAGTTTCATTGGCGGTGTCTGAATTGCTGATAGTCAAGTGTTTTATCTGAAGATGCTAGAGAGATTTCAGTCTGCGCCCGCGTCTGCCTTACAGGTGCGCGACAGATCTTGTCATTCTTTTTCCAATGTTTCACTAATAACAAAACTTTTCAGTTGGGCGTTGTGCAAAATTCTGTGAAAATACTTTTTTGAAATAGCGATTACTGGGAGCGTTTGAAGAGGTACACCTGGTAGCCAAGTCAACATCTGCTATTTGAGCTTATATATCTCCATTTTTTTGGCCGCTTTCTTGGGGTGAACCTTTTATCGTAATTGGACAACTGTTGCGGTGTTTGAAAAAACGTCAACACGCGCGTAGCTTTCAGAAAAAGACCGCGATCTTAATCTCGAGAATATAAGGAAGCCACTTGATTTGATCGCATTCTGAAACAATTGCAATCTCTCATGATATCTTTATGATACCCACGTCGATGCCTGACTGATAACTGAAAAATTATATCAAAACATATGTTTTTATACGCTGGGTTATTTTAGGAACCCTCTGAAAATCAATTATTTTGGCCTGATTGTTCACTTTTCTGTTTGTTAGTGAGAGCAAGTTCCTAAATTGATGATCATAATTGATTGCGAAATCACTACAAGACAAAGATAATCGATAAAACTCTCGTAATTGATATGCATAATTTATCGGTTTTCCTGCACCTGATGAAAGCTGTTAAACATCCTTTTAAAGACGAATGATCGTCCACTAAAATAAATACATTTATTTTACTTGGTATATAACTTCTTTAAATTTAACTTTATGAGTTAGAAATGTCAACCAACTCCTGGCATTTTGTTGTGTTCCCTTACTTCTGAAACAGATTACTTCATAGCTCCGAAAGTCTTAGTTTGGTTTCAGAAGTCAAGCCTTTTCATGGACTACGTTGCTGGAAAGTTGAATTTAAGGTTTGTTTTCATGGGCCAGTTTATGATCCTAGCGGCCTGATTCCCGTAGCATGAAATGATAAACAATATTGCTACAGGCTCCCCTCGGATGGGACACCAGTCCATCTTTGGTTATCCCAAGAAATCTCGTTCCGTTTCCTCCGATAGTTCCTCGATAGTTCCTCGATAGTTCCCCGGTGCCTTTTTCTTGGCGGAGTGGGCTATTTTGAGAGTCAACTGCAGCTTTTGTTGTAATGATACAGTGATACTCAAGGCTATAACTTATCTGACATACCTGATTTTCCGACGCCATCCAACCCAAGCACCACCGCGTGGACATTTGTGATGTTTGAAGGATTCGCTGAACACGTTCTTTTACGTCTCATGCTCTCTTTGTGGTCAATCAGCGTCAGAGCACAACAATAAAGCATAAATATACATTAACGACTGTAAATGAGTTGCAGACTAGACGTTAATCGGTTTTTCATTATATATATATATAGGTGCAAGAAAGAAAAACAAACAAACAAAAAATTAATCAAAACATTAAGAAGAGCACCTTGCACTGTTGAAATAATCTAACCGCGTTCCTCAATACACTCTCTCAAAATTGAATGACTCTTTTTTCTCACACGGTCGATACAACTTGAAAAGCATATGCATTTCGACAATAGCACGTATGAGGTACAAAAACATATGAATATTGGATTTCTCATGGAAACCGGCCAATCAAGTGAAGTGTTTGATGATCGCTCAGCGAACAAACTTTGGACAGGGGCGCGTATTTCTGCACGTTTTTTGTGTCCCAGTTCCCCTCGGGATGGTGGGAACAGTCAAACAAAAAAAGGTATCAAAAAAAATTGTGGAAATACGAAAATGGGAAGTATCCATCGATAAAGGAAAGTTTTTGGAAAAAAGAAGAGCAAAATAACATTCTTGTTCACTAATTCGCAGTGGAAACGTGCCAAAATAACCAGACTACAATAAGTGAAAGTTGCTTTTCGAGCGGAAACTAGCTAAACCGGTATGACTCCCCAAAAGATTTGAAGCGGAAGTTGCGAGTACTTTTAAGGTGTGTCCCTTACGTCGCCCACACTTAGACTGTACATTTTATCATGTGTGCAATTTGCTTGTAGGGCTGATTACATCAAGAGAATGCACCGCGATATACCTCCCTGTCAGCCTTCGGAATTTTTCAATTAATCCAATAAAAAGTTCATACCATTTATTTAATTAACTCTCAGATAATGCATGTGAAGAGTTTCGTCGGTAAGCATTATTACGTGCAAATTGATTTCAAACATAGATCTGTAATAAAAGATTCCTTTAGTTAAACGGATCAATTCCTGAAAAATCAAGAGATTTTCCTTGTTGCAGGGATTTATTAGTTGCATTTAATGCAATAACGTTGAATACGCCGCATATTCTAAAGCTAATTAAGTAGCCATGTTATATTAATCCTATAAAGATCGATAGAGACGTCTTACAGCTGGTATTGCCTTTCAAGATAAAGCGGTTCCATATTCCAACTTATTTTCTAGGTGCTGAAATGCTTGCTATCATAGCAAGCATTCCATGTATCGCAACATTTGTTGTAAAGGGCTTACATTAGCAGTGTTATTGATAAGAAAGGTAGGTCGGTTATCGGAAGTCGAGAGTGAAAAAAATGTTCATGTCTGCCTCTCTTTGACCTAGTAATGCACGTGTTCAGTGCAGAGATTATGTCAAATTACATAAGTGTGGCATATTTTGGTTACCGTTGGGACGAAGAGAGAGCACGCCGTTCATGCCGGAGAGAGAGCGAATGTAAGACAGCATCTATAATCAACTCATGCACAAAGATGGTCTTGGTCACATTTTTAATCACATGCAACAAACTTGAAAGTAAAGGAAAAGCTCCAAGGCATTCTCCTAACCTGTTTTGGAGCAAAAAGCTAAACAACTTGCCACAAGTGAAGGGTTGATCTTCACGGTTTGAGCGCTTTTAAGGTCGTCGCACAAAAGAAAAAATCAAGGCTTTAATGGGGTGAAAACTCTTTCCTTCCAGCTTTTGGTAGGACGCTAATATCAACAAAGGAACGCCGTAGTGACATGTTCGGATGATTATGCTTGAATTTCGTATTTACTTGTTTGCGAACGAGCTCATCAAGGCCTGGGCTGTTGAAAGCCGCCCTTAAATTTACGGTTACAATAGATTAGACACAAACCCAGTTCTTATTCTCTTGATTGGCCTCGTATCACGCTACGGTCCTTTGAACCGTTGTAAACAGACCCACCACGTTATAACACAGAATGAGCTCCATGAGTTCAATGTCTCGTGTTAATATAGCCAACATAAGATCAGGTTTTTGAGTAATCAGAAAATTTGCGCCATTATAATTCGTTCCAATTGTTTTTGCTCTCATCATGTAATTATTTAGTTATTCCTCCTAAACGAAAACTATGAAATTGAATTTTCTGAATGAAGAAATGATGAGACGATTTTCAAACATACCTCAAATTGAATGGGGTTGAACTTTCCACTTGTTAGTTCTAAGCATGTGACTATAGTGGCAAGACCTCGATGATCTTGAACCTTTAAATGTAAAATCAGCTCTGAGGAAGTTATTTTTAGGGTTTGCAGAAAATTGTCGTGATATTAACACAAACTTGATGATCTTCCCTTCACGGGATAGGTGGGCTATTTTTGTTGAAAACTAAATTACAGCTAAGAGTGTTCCAATTCATTTTGATGTCGCTTTAACGAAGTGCGAAAAATGAGTTTATGCTGTGTGTTACATATTTTAAACAAAGGCACGTTTTTTTCAGTTGGTTAGTTTTTTGAACAAATGAAAAGATGACCTTGTATGTTCACTTAGTAACTGGCCTTAGGCAATCCTTTATGAGGTCGGGTGAGAAAAATTTATCGATGAAAGGATGAACTGCTCCAGGTTATAAAAAGCTATTTCTAGTGGATAAATCAATTGTCCCATCGTATGAGAAATTTATAGGAAAATGATCTTATTTTCTATTGAAACACAGGAAACACCTGCTTTGATAATTATCGCCCATGTATAAATGTGAAAAACACCAATCAACGTTTAACCTTGCTTAATGAGGCATTGGAAACTAAATTCCTTCACGTAATGAAGTAACTATGTCGTTTGATTCAGTATAATGTGAAAAAGGAGCAAAGAACAAAAGAATATTAAAACTTGGAAGCTCATATTTTTTACAAGATGTTTACTGAGACAATAAGCAGTCATTGGATGAGTTAAGGGGGTAAGTTTCTATAGAAACTGTGGTGTTGCGTCGCTGGGAGGGTATAACAGGGCAATTTAGTATTTTCAACTGTGTCGATAACGTAAATTGGCCACCGTAAAGAGTTTCAAAGGTGGCGTTTAGAGCGTTAGCTCTTCGTCAGAGCGAATGGAGGAATTGTGTGTTGTATGTTTGTTTGTATGTAGAAAATGGAGCTACGCTATTGGTGGGAATATGGTGACAAGAAAACAAGAATAAATGAGTCGAATACCACTCGTTGATACCGTGGGAATTTAGAGTTATTGGATGAGGTTGAGCATTATGTCATCAGTTATCAAAACCTAAGTCTGCGTTACTTGCCGAAGCTTAAGGCTGAAACAGGTAACACAGACACGAGGTTTCATAGTTCATGATAATCCGAGAAGCGAACTCACTAATTGATTAATTGAAAACTTTTTAAACAATCTGCCAAAGAAAACACTCCTCACTGAGTTTGCTAAAGGTTGAGAATACTTCACGGACGAGGGGCTTGGAAACTAGGCATACTTTGTACTCGACATGATAATATACGCTACAGATATTGCATTTATCATGTTAACTTCACACGCTTTTGTCCAATGATAGAATGCTCTTGATCAATCAGGTTTTTCATTGTAAGCTTTAGAAACTCTCTACGGTGACCAATTTACATGATCAACTGGCTGCTATAACCAAATTATCAATTCGAAATATTCTAGGTAACATCAGCGAAGTCGAGGTAACAGTGTAATTCTACACATTTTTATTTCTGGATTCGTTCTTACCGGCGTAAAGTATTCATCATCAGGTAAAAAGAAACACTAATGGTGAAACAGAGAATTAACTCTGAAGTGTAAATTAAAGTGCTATTTAAACCACTGAATAACCCACAGGGCGTTAGCCCTAATAAAGGGAAACAGGGAACCACACGAGGCAAAGAAAAAATCTTTTGACCTCGGTGGGAATCGAACCCACGACCTCCGGTCTCTGTGCGACCTCGCAGCTCAGTCGGCAGAGTAACGGTAGATCTAATCCGGAGGTCGTGGGTTCGATTCCCACCGAGGTCAAAAGATTTTTTCTTTGCCTCGTGTGGTTCCCTGTTTCCCTTTATTAGGGCTAACGCCCTGTGGGTTATTCAGTGGTTTAAATAGCACTTTAATTTACACTTCAGAGTTAATTCTCTGTTTCACCATTTGTGTTCCCAGTGCTACGCGGCACAACATTCATAAAAAGAAACACTGTCTGTTTTATCTTTAATAAGGAGTAAGAGGAGGCGGTTTTGGGAACAGTTCATTCCATGATCCCTGGCATAAACCGATGATCAGTCGTCTGAAATCCACGGTACTGTACTGCTTTCAGAGACAATTATTCTAAGACACTGATTTCCTCTGGTTAAAATGATTTTACGCGTCGCTCAAATATGGAGACCGAGCACACGCGGCACTGGATCTCCACGTGCCAAAAAGTTCCTGACATGTGATTGAGTATTTCTGGACCCTGCTGAAATCCCCGAAAACGGAATTGATCTAAGAATACTTTTAGTAGGTTTAAATGGTTTTATAGGATTCTTTTGTTATCATCACTTTCCTAAAAATGGTATCAAACAAATTTCCAATTGCTGCAGACCATACGTGACTGATCATATTTGTGACATAGAATACAACCATAGCAGAACTACAAACTGTTAGAATACCACTATGTTTATTTTTTGGCTGCTAACTAAATAAGAGTCAGTTTATGAGTAATGATTAGAAATTTGTGAGAAGCTTTTTCAAATAAAGCGAAAATTAAAAGAGAAAGGAAATATGCTCGTAACCTTTCATCAAACAATTGGTTGTTAGAAATATTAGGATGTTTTTTAGTTTCCTTGAAAAGGAATGATTATGTAAGGATCCGTCTCTCAGCTTGGTCTTTTACGCGAACTGTTTTCATTGGAAACTGACTGCCTCTAAAATTCGACACTTCCTGATCGGTACCTGTGTTCTGTAATGACAGTTTGTCCCTTGTTTTTGAAACCTCCTTTCAATCTCCTCATCAGTGGAGACTTGGGCGTCTTTTGTACATGTCCAAGGGATACTCTTAGATAAGTTTGTTTCAATATCTTGCTGTGCTCAGCAAAATCTTCAGAATTTGATAGCTGATGGAATGAACAACCCATGTTTACGGCGAAAAGTTTTCCCTCAAATTCTGTCACCTCTGTGTGTCGTTTCTGATCTGCTTTCGTTGCTATTAGAAAAATCGCTGACGAGGGAATATTCTTTGTTTCGTGTAGATATTTGATGATGAGGGTGGCCTCTTGGAACGATGAGCGATCAGTGATGGAGTAAACTACGAATATGATGTCCAATGATGCACAGGTATCAATTTTTTCTTTGCAATTCTGAAATATTATATTAAAAATTAAACTGTTAGACATTAAGGAGGGAGAGAGAGGTGTAAAATTTTGAAATTGGTCAATTTTAGAAAATTGCAGGGCCTGATTGTTCAAAGCTGGGTTGAGATAACCCAGGATAAGTGTGAAATTTGATGTCAGATCTAAATGCTATCAAAGAAAATACAGCTGAATTTCTTTTGTCTACAGTGTTGTGATTGGATGCTTTAATGAGAACAGAGAAAATCATCCCAAACAGGCTTTTGAACAAAGGAGTTAAGGAAACCCGGATTAAAATTTAGCCTTGGGTTAGCGCTTATGGGCCGTTGAAGAAAAAAATGGGCTCTGGTACACGAACACGATTTCCTAAAGGACCTCTGAGGACCTAAAGGACCTCTGAGGTTCAATTCCTAGTCTTCAATATTCAGAGTTAAAAGATGAAAAGTGATCAGATGAAGAAGTAAAGGGGCTTGAAGGCGGCTTGTGATTTGCACTGGATTTCGAATCCTTTCGACTTATCTGTGTATTAATATGCAATTGCCAGGATTGTACCCATCGTTATCCAAGTCTTGGATCAATTTCAGTATCTGAGCAACTGCG
This sequence comes from Pocillopora damicornis, assembly GCF_964200805.1. Lineage (NCBI taxonomy): Eukaryota > Metazoa > Cnidaria > Anthozoa > Scleractinia > Pocilloporidae > Pocillopora > Pocillopora damicornis. The sequence goes on from NC_142671.1 coordinate 35,113,342, forward strand.
GACCTACCCCTTCCTTAACCCAACATTAACCCTAACTTGTCACCAATCGACTGTTGCCGGGTGAGGGGAGGGATAGGTGAGCAGTTGCTCAGATACTGTCATGGATTCCAAGCGTTCAATGTATGCACATGCGTAGTCAAATTGATTGTCCGTGAAAGCTATTAATAGCCTTTGCCATATCATTACTGCAAGACTGGAATATAGATGGAGATGTTCCTTCACAACTAATATTGGAGTCATTAACAAGTTAAATTACTCTTGCTTACTAATAGAAATGCCACCTCGTTCTGCTCATCGCAAAAGAAAAGGTCAATCCTAATTGGGAGTGCAATGATAATTTACTTGACAAAACTGGTTGTTTACAGCAGTTAAATTAATAATTAATTGCAGACATCTTGAATTGTACGCCTTCATGTTGTGCTGTTATCACTGAATAACTGTTACAATACCCAGATAAAGCTTTACACGAACCAATAAATAAAAATTGTGGAGAGATCAGAGACATCACTAACTATAATTCCCCGAAATCGATGAAATCTTCAACATCGAAACTCATGCACCTAACACAGGATTGCAAAAAAAGATAAGTAACAAGGAAAGGGTTGATACCTTGCCAGCTGTGTCAAAAACATGAAATAACACCTCTTGTCCTTCTATATCAACGCGATGCTGATACCAGCTCTCTGTGGTTTAAAAAAAATTTGAGGAATTCTTTTACTGTTTACGCTAATTCAAAACTAATTAAATGCCTTCCCAAGATAACACCTTGCGCGATCCTCATCTTTTCAGTCTGTCAGCGAGTTAGTCAGGTTTATGCTTTTATACGTGAACGAACGCAATGTTGTTTAGTTAGCGGTACATTCTGGTAGCAAAGCCAATGTTTGAAATTTCTCTAACCCTGCTGAAACGTTTTCTCAAAGTCAGTAGTATTCTGTCTTTGAAGTTTTTAAAATTTGTACCGAAAAGTTGAAGGTATTTTGTACGTCTGTTACTGCTTACAATCTGCACTAATTGCGTGAACTTTGTATCAAAAGGTTTAGATTTATCTCTGTGCTTCTGTTGATAAGTGGGTGACTCAGAAATAAATTGCTATTTGAGAGAAAGGTACAGATCAGAATTTTCCGCCTACGTGCTGTAATTTTCTACCAACTCGTAAACAAGTGTCGCCCCTCTGAAATTATTTAAATATTTTTCAAAACATTCCAAGTGAAAATCGATTGTTGTTCATAAAATGATTCTTATAGAAATTCAAGAATAGAGAACGTTATTGATTTAGTCACTAGCTGTTACAGTGAGGTAGTATTTATCGTGTTTATCAACTTACCTAATGTGCCGTCGTACTCCCCAATGTAACGACGTGTCAGAAGACGAACAGTGAAGGCTAGCAGAAGGAAAAGAGAATGAAACTAGAAGAGAATTTTAACCTGTGGCACTGAGTAACAACTAATCTCTGCTCATGTTACCCTGGAATATCAATATATTATCCAGAAAAAACGTATTTGTAAAAAAATGTCAGCTGTAGGGTCTGATCACGACATAACAACCTATCTTCAATTCACTAGGCAACTCGTACAGTGTAACAACCACACCAGGGAACCATAAGTATCATGTTTGAGGAGTTAACTAGCTAGGTAAAAGATCAGTTAGAATTACTTCTACTAGGCAACATTGATTTGTGATCGTAAAAGTGCAAAAGTAACAAGACAATTAAGTAAATATAATTAGGAAAAGACAAATAAAAAAACACAAAATGACAAAACTGAAAGATTAAACATCAAAAGGTTTCGCCGTACAGCAAGGTGTTTGTTTTCGACAGTATTGTTTTGGAAGTTTTATCAGTTTACAAACAAACCCCCATTTAAAGGCTCATCGGGAAATCATGCAAAATTGGGAGCATAACAGAGCGGCTTGACGCTTCGCTGAACTGTACAATGGCGTTTTGGAGAGCTTAAAATAAAATTATGAATGTAACTTTTGAGTACGAAAACACGGAATAATTGTCGTCCCATCAAAGAGAGTCCAAAGATTAATTTATTTCATGTCACCTTACATTTCTTAAGAATTTGTGCATAGATATTTTTGGTCACAGCTTTACCACGAAACGCCGGAAGGATATAAAAGAAATCTGATTACTGACGATAAGCATTGTTGCACCTACCAAAAGTCAATATGTTGAAGTTTAGAAATGGAAACTTGATGAGTGAGTGGAGTGGGTTTCACTAAAGATGTTCGGTTCCCTGCTGCGAGAAGATGCTGTACTCACGCAAACTTTTTTTATCGTTCTCAACTGTTGTGTAGTAGAGCTACAGACGAGTGTGTTTCGTGTTTTTCAAAGGTTAAAATCTTGAAACTATATTTTGTTAGGGAAGAAAAACGCCAAACATTGGGGTAATTTGAAAAGAAAGGCGTATGGCCGTACGTGAAAACCTACTGCAAACAACGAACTTACAAGAAAATTCGAGTAATATTTTCAGGATTGACGAGCAGTCAATATTCCTCCGCTCTAAAGTCGCTTAGAAATGACATCTTTTTCAGTGCACATACAGAGAAAATCTCTACCTGACTTATTTTAGGATATTTTGGCATTAAATAGTCTCTTACAACGCTGTTAATGTTTTTTACATCCGGTGACAAAATCTTAGTAAAGAAGCCTCCGTTTGATTTTATCATGACATTTCGTTTTATCCTGGTAGAACTTCCTTGGATGCCTGTCTCTTGCATGCGGCAACTAGTGCGTGATAGCAAGAGGCTCTCTGAAACTATTTTATTGCCGCGTCAGCTCCAAGAGAAGTTTGGTGATAATCCCTCAATTGCAGGCGCGTGCGACAGGCCTCGTAAGGTCGCGGTTTTATTGTAATACATGAAAGGCTCTCCACTCACCGGTTTTTCCAACGCCATCTTTGCCCAGCACAGCTGCTCTGATGACTTTGTTCTCCTCTTCGATGTTATTATTTGACCCTACGCTGAGATTCCGCGGTTTTCGTGGAAACACTGAATGGCCAGCGTTATCTTGTGGGAAAGACTTCAGGAAAACAAAACAAAAAAAAAATCATGCATGCGTTAGCTGTTCCCTAAATGTCAGAATATGCATATCGCTCCGTCTTGTTATTTCTACTAACTTCTCTACGGAATCACTCATCTCAACCTTTCACCGCAAGATGCAAAAAGAACACTCAAATATCTAAATGCATTGCTTCTGGATTTCTTTTGTGGACAGCCAAGTGATTTTCCGAGAGCTAACCGCAGAATGCATAAGAAATCTAACATCGGGGAAAAATACACCTTGTCGCATGTTTTGTTACTTAGTGAACAAGTTTTATGATAATTTAAACATCACAACTTTTAGTGAGTTTAAATAAACATTTACCCAGTTAAATTTACTTACCATTCGTCTTCCAAATTGGTCACCTTTAGTTTCCATTTTTCACCGTGTATATGATCCGACTCTTGGCAAATCTCTGATCGGCACAACAACGTATTAAACCTTGTGGAAAAATAGAAGAAAAAGTTCTCTGGTCAACAGTTTCTCAAACGTGGTTCACTCCATTCGAGGCTAATGATGCTTACAACTGCTTGCTCGCCTAGCTCAGGGTTCAAATTATTGACGAACGTATCTTTGCGAGATGACTGCGGAGAATTATACTTCCTATTCAACGCATGTTAGTTGGACACGGGTCAAATATAACACAAGAGCCAGTCTGGCACGGAAACTGAAATCTTTACGTCGCTTTTGATGTAACCATTGTTGGCGGCAAATTATAAGTGACTGTTATCGATACCAGGGGTGTAAGGTCACTGCGGAGTTTTCTTTCTTCGGACCATTTTAATGGAAAAACATCAAAACTTGTCAAAGCAAAGATTCGGCCCTCCCTGGGTTATTTAGAAAGCAAACAGCGTTAAAGCAAATCAAGGCTCTAAGGTTTAAAGGAGGGGCGTGAAACATGGAAGAGAGAGTACATCCTGAATCTTTAGATTCATCTGTACTTAATCTATCAATTTTAGTTTACTATAGAAACTGTATTTTCCTAAATATGGTATCTTTCAGGAATAAAATCTATCGTGTATAAATTGATCACCTAGTCTCCTTAGTTTCCCAGCGACAAAATTCTGTCTTCTAGCCAGCTTAATTTTTCCTTAATCTGCCTTTTTAATTAGCGGATTAGTACGTGATAGAGGCTTAAGTGTGATTAACTACAGGGATAGTTCAAATATGTAGGAATCAAAGTCCTGTTTGAGACGCATCCAAGCCTCAGTAACCTGGACGAGTGTTACTTCCTTGTTTTGTTTTTTTTTTTTGTGTTTTTTTTTCGCCTTCTTTCATAAATCAGTTTACGTGTGGCAGTTGCTAGAACTGATGATGTATAATGTTCTGGTCGTATTTGTGAAAAGATGCGAAATATGGTCTTTTGAGATAACAATCTAGCATTGAATGATTCTGTAATGTTTTCCAAGTGAGGAGTTAAACAAAACGTGTGACCTTTGGTAGTCTGTCCAACAGAAACCACAATCTTTAGTTTGTACATCTTGATGTCTTTTCATCATGCGTTTGCGTTGAATGAGGGAAAAATTCTTAACGTTTTGCAGGACTACGCCTCATCTGTTGCACAGTATTTACAACTAAAGTTACTTAAGGTAAATGATTTGCTCGTTGATATTTAAGGCATCAGTTCTTAAACCTATAACGAAGAAAAGCCTTTTGGTTGTATCTTGTGAAGCGTTGCATGATACAGGGGTGCTCGGAGAATTCGGCAGAACAATGGCGTAGAGTAAAGTCTGATGGGAGGGCAAGGTCAATCAATACGAAAATACCCACAAGGTATTAACATTTGCTCAAAATTCCAAACGTTTCCAGATTAAAAAGCTTAAAGTCTCAGGAGATGAAAAAAAAAATCGATTCCTTTGGCCATTTTCTATCCCTACCTTTCCATTTATAAACAAACACATTTAAATCTCTTGACATGTTTTCAACACTTCCAACTGTTTCAGCTCTCATCTACGCTTTCGCGTTTTTGTTCAAAAATGCAACTTTTCGATGCATGTTTGCCTGTCATCCACACTAAAACCTTCCCGAAAACGCTGATGTAAACGGAGACTGCATGTATTCGATTGTCATATCTGATAGAGTATACAACTATATATTTGGAGTTTCTTTTAATTTCCTTTCATTGATGTTCAATGGAAATGAAAACCTCTTGTTCCATCTCCTGCTCTCGATAGAAACATACGTATCCAGGCCTTGTTATTCGTAATTTATCAGTCCAGCTTGATATTGATTTTAAATATGACGAACAATGGAGAGGGCAAGGTACACTGTTGGGGCTATAGACAAATATTTTTAGCCTTTTTTGGATTCCTATTTACAAGAGTTTCTAGTGTTTCAACAATTACTGATAAACTTAAGAGTTCTCCTATGTTTTAAATAAACGGAAAGACTCTAACTTGAACAATTTCATAGTATAAACTTGCTCTATCACGTGTTCACAAATTTGCAATCATTACAAATGATTTGAGTCGAGGGAGATTTTATCTAAAATTGTTCTGAAACGTTTTCTTTCCCTTGAGGTGAATTAGCCCAGATGTTGTCACGTAAAACTATTTTCTTCACCTAGCACAGCGCAGTTCTTGGTGACGTGATAAATCAAAGAGTCGAAGTCCTGTCCCTGTTTTCAATCACTTGTGGAGTGGGACTACTTGTGTGCGACCTGTGTTTTAGTCCTTTTCTCATCCGCGTCATAAGTGGAGATTTTGAACCATTTCCCTTATTATTTAGAGAGAATCGAAGCGAACCGCGTAGAACATCTTGCGTACCATCAAACCCTTCGTAGCTTGAAATAGTGTAAAACTCACATCCGAGCTCCATCGCTAATAATCTTCCTTCGTATTCTGTCACATCCTGTCCGTATTTAAGATCCTTTTTGGTAGCTATTAGAAATATCGCGGCCCGATTGACGTTTCTTGTCTCAAGGAGGTACTTAGTGATTAGAGCTGCTTCTCTGAACGACGAACGATCTGTCGTTGAATAAAGAACGAAATATACATCTGCCGAGGAACATGCATCGATCTTTTCCACAGAGTTCTGTGAGATGAAAAACATCAGTTTATTAGTTGTCACTGAAAAGTATTTCACGTAGATATCTTTATCATGTAGAAATCTATAGGAGCATCACGGAAAAAGCGACCTGCTCTCTTTTTGAATTTCAATTCCAGAATAGAGAAGCCAGAAGAGCAATTTTTAAGACAGTGGCACGAAAGTATCATGGGATTGTATTGGTTTTACGTTACAGCGCCCACGATTGGACCAGAAACTGGCACTACTTTCCCTGCCAATCAGATGCTTATCAACAATTCGCGGTTTCCCGCGCTTGAGGAAATTTTTCCTTCTCCTCATTGGTTGTTGTGATTACTTGGGTTCGGTTTTGTGTCACTGGAATAACTAAGGCGGAAAACGATTAAGGCCAATTTTCTTGACCTAAGAAAGGAATACGTAACTTGCGATGGACTCTTTTTTTGTGAAAGCTGTAAATTTCTTGTAAATTTTGAAAAAGCAGCTTGATCTACTCACTTGTCCCGCAGTGTCCAAGATTTCTAAAAGGTTTTTTTGTCCGTCCACTTCAACACGATGACGATATGTTTCTTCTGAAGTTAAAGAAATGGTAGCAATTAGATATAATCTGTCACTTTTTTGGCTTAAAACTAAAACTTGATCTGGTATAGCCGACCCTTTTACAGTACAGGTCACGTGGTAAGCTGTTGGCCAATGAAATTGAACAAGAAGAAAATGTTTTTCATTACCTAAAGTGCTGTCGTATTCTCCAATATATCGCTTTGTGAGAAGTCTGACTGTGAAGGCTAAAAACAACGATAACAACAACAACTTAAAATCATCTTTAGTAATCAAAAAGCAATCTTTATGTTACTTAGCTATTTTAAATAGTTTATTTACTACTAACATCAAGCTACATTTTCAAAACAGCTCTTTTATAAACCATAATCTCGCGTTTCATTCAAAGCCAGTTACAGGCGGTTTACTGCTGCTTGTAAGACCTTTTACCGCCCTTTGTTTAGCCTGCCGGAGCAGGCTCTTGTTTTTCGGTTTTGCCTTACGACCCCTTTCCGGGCACAGCCGCCTATTAAATCATCAGAGGCCGCTTATTGGGAACGTTTTTGAAACCCCTGCATTATCCATCTATATTTTTAACTTTTTCCATTCTGTGTTGGGTGTGGTTCACAGGAATGCTGACAGAGTAAGTGGAATCAACTTTGCGTGCAATATGTAAACACGCTGTAAACACGCTGATAAAACTTCCACGCTATCCTAAATTAAAATCGAGTGCGGTTGTACAATTTTAATCTGTTTTTAATAGCTGTGTTAATTTATCTTGATAAACATACTTTGCAGCATGTATGGCCAGTAGTCACGAAAAGAAATGATACGAAGTTTCTAGATCTGGGAATATGTCTACAAAGTTTGAATTTAACCTTTAGTGCAAACCTTGCTTTGCTAATTTAATAGCCTTGATTTGTTAGAATTTCGGCCCTTGGCATAGGGAATTGTTCATCTTTACTTTTATTGTTATTGTCTACTATAGGGGTGGATTTCCTTTTATGGTAACCACCACAAATCTTTGTGTCTTCCTCTACTTATGAAGGCGCGTACAGCCTTTTGACACGCAATCCATTGATACTCTGTTCGTTTGCTCGAGTATTCAAACTTTCAAGAATCAAATTTTTCTCGCATTGAAAGGGTTCTGCCGCATTTTTTAAAGTTCGGCGTTTGTTTCTCAATGAATTTCATAATAAGCTATCTGTTTTTGTGTTCTCTATCGATGTCCCTCCTTGTCCCTTGAGTTCAAGTTTTATTTATATGTTTCTCCGAGCTGAAATCTCCGTTTAGTAGAAGTTAGAAATGAAAATATTTAATATGGTTACGAAAAGATTGAAAAGTCCTTATATTCTGGAAAATTTATTTTCGCCCGGGCGGAAAAGCGAATTTCTTTCACGGAAGCAGGTCATGCAACTTTACGTTTTAAGTGTTAAGACCCAAAAAATTCCGGAATAAGCGACTGTTTTGCGCACGTACCAACTTCAACACACATCCAACAGTTTCGAAATAATTCATAAAGATAGCCTAGAATGGATTCTAAAAACAAATGTTTCTAACGGGGAAACTAGCTGTGCTATGGAACGTGACTGTAATATCAACAACTACAATGACCTTTCACCTGTCGCTAGTGTATAAACATAGTTGCAAACATATGAAAGAATGTTTTTCACGCTAAAGCGTTGAAGCGATGACTTTGTCGACATTCGACATTGGTGTCAATTAATTTTACTGTGATGTTTTTCTTCATTCTCTGTTATCTCAAAACCACACGTCGCATAAAAAGGCATCACGAGAAATGTGCACAGCAACAACTCGTGACTTAGAAGAACGTTTCAATGTAGAGAAAATTGTTTAAACATTCCTTATACGGCGACCCGCGGTGAGATAAAGCTTTGTTTGATTTCAAGCTTTGTTTGATTTCAAGCTTTGTTTGATTTCAAGCTTTCAGCTTAAAACAAAAGAAAACATGCAACGATTTGACATGTTTGGCTTTCAAATACCTGATTTTCCTACTCCATCCTTTCCTAGTACGACGGAGCGAATACTTTTTAAGTTTCCATTGTTGTTCCCAGTGGTTGCTCTAGGCTTTGTTGTACTTTGGAAGTTCGATGGAATTGTCAAGCTATCCATGGTTCTATCCTGGAGGAAGAAGACGGAAATGAGAACTTTAAGCTGAAAAACAAACAGTACCTCACGCATGTACTTCAAATCATTCACTTCTAATTTGAAGAATCTCACTCAAGGACTTGCGTTTCCAAATAAACAGCTCGACCTCTTACTTGCCATCTTGGCTGTACCGATAACCAAATATCAAGTCAACCTCTAGAGAACCTTATTTTTATGCAATGCCCGTTGAGACCTCCTGTCATCAATCGTTTTAAAATCGCCTCCATGATAATAGACTAATATGTGGAATATTCCATTTGTTTACCACAGCCATTTTGATGCCCTTATGTTTCGAGGTATGTGGTCAGAATTTTCAGAGCAGGCGTACATTCCGATGAAAAGAAATAAAAGAAGAGCTAGAGGTGATAATTACAAGTTAAACTGCTAATCAACTGCACTTCAAAATGATTTTAAAAGTCATACTTCAAGACTTCTATGTCTAAAAAGCCACAAAGACCACTCATTACACACGCACTGTTTTTCATACCATATTTGAGTTCTGTGTCTTCAGTGTGTGCAACTCCTCTCAAAAGCAGTTGTGTATTGCTCAGAAAATGTTGGAGGTCCGTAACGCTTCGATATTAAATCTCAAATGAAGTTATTGTTCAATTATTTTGAAGTATTGTTTTACGTTGTTGTTGACGTCATTCCTGTGGTGATACCTTTGTAATTATTGCCCTCCGCGGGCTGTCGGAAGTACGCGCGCTAATACGCCTTTTCAATGAGATTTAGTCGAACTTCGCTTAGGCGCTTATGGCGTAATAACTGATTTAGTGTAACTAACCCAGTTATTACAATTTTCATCAATAAACGAAGCCATAAACGTAAATACTCAAATATTTCGGATTAGTCGAGTTCTGCCAATTTCTGTGAGAGGCTAAGAAGCGTGTTGGCTACAAAACTTACCAATTAAGTTGCCTTTAAGTTAGATGAATCTTTATCATCGACTAAGATTTTTTTAAAACCAAAAACATTTGTGACATGCTTATCTTTCTTACTCCATCACGTACAGGGCTCTCAAATAAAAGAAACATGGCAGTTGGTACGAAAACAATTAATGTGTTGGTACCCTTGAGACATGGTACATTAATTACGTCCACCAGTTGAAGACGAAATGCGCGCTACTTCCAAGGTTTGGCAAACGAACAGTTTACATCTCAGCGTGTCTACGACTCCTAAATCTCATTGTATAACTTGAATCCACTTTTAAAAAATTCTTTTAATGGTCTGTAGTGGGATCTCATATCTTTTAGGTAAAGTTCAGCGAGAATTTCATATTAAAATTGCGTAATTAAAGACGACTGCAGGTACAATAAGGTAATTAGCAAGTTTTCAATTATGTTTTGTCAGTAATAATTGTTCACGTTTGAATGAAAACTCATAACGTCCGAACAATACATTCAATAGAATAGCTAAGCAGCCCCCGGTAAGAGAATTGTCAACCACATAATTTTCGACGAATTACTGCGACAAGATTTGCGTCAATGACATTTTACTCAGGCTAAGGCAAAATTCATAGATTTCAAAAGACTGCTATGTAAATTAAATGGATATCTGGTAGTTTTATTTTAAGTATCTTAATTGGTGATGTGGCCGTTTTTCTGCTCTCTCATTAAAAATGTTGTAATCGCCAATCTATTTGTATTTTGTCAGTCGTTGGTCAGTTTGTGAGTAACGTAGGTTGCACTGTGGTAAACATATGCTGTAAGTTATGATTATAGTAAGAACATCAGTCCAAGGTATCAGTCAGTGCGCTTAGATATGACGTGGGAAAAATCGCTCGACTTCCGCTGCAAAAAATCTTAATCTACGGGCTCAGAACGAGAAGGAATGGCAAACGGCCAATCACAATGCAGCAATGCGGAAACTTTTTAGGCTATCCGATTAAAAAGTAGTCTTATCAATTTGGCCTTTTTTTTGTTGATGTTTGCAAATTTGCCTTCTTGCCACCAGATATCTTCTTAGAGAATTGATCAGACTGTGACTCTGATGTTGTTTAAGACGAAGCTCTTTAGTTGATTTCTTTTTTTTTTTTGCAATCTTCCCTTTCAGCAGCCACCCATCTCCTTCTAGAATTACTTGGTAACTAGACCTTGGTGTTTCATTAAGATGACGTTTTAAACTGAATCTTTTTTTTTTTTTCATTTTCTGCAATCTTTCCCTTTAGCTGCCGCACGTCTCCTTCTCGAACATACTGTTGACGAGAATTTTATGTGTAAACAAACACACGAAGTTCTTAAACGGATTATTTTTTCCTATTTGGCAATCCTCCCTATTAGCTGCCACACAGCAGTTTCTAGACTATACTTTGGTTTTAATCAAGATAATGTTATTTACTGATGCTTTTCTCCTTTTGAAATCTTCCCTTTCAGCTGTCATTTCCTTTTTTCTGGAATCAATTGAAAACGAATTTAGTGCTTTACCAAGATAACGCTCGTGCTCTTTAAATAAACAAAGGCATTAGTGATGAGCCTGTTTACTCTCATCACAAAATAATTTTAATTATTGTGTGATGATAATTATTTTTCCGAGTTAAAAGATATTAACTTTTCCTCTCTGACCGCCAACGGTAATGACTAAGCGAAATTCGATTGACAGCAGCCATCTCAATTTTTATTTCCTTCATTTTTCTTCTCTTACGCCATCGTTTATATCATCGTTTCACACAACATACTTTTCGTGACTTGTGAAATATCTCGCGTGCTTTAATGTTTACAACTGCCCTTATTCAGTTTCCGTGATGAATCATACATTTCTGAGTTAAAATATTGTGGAATGCCAAAATTAACGAACGACAGGAAGTGATCCAATTACTGAAAACATTTAGCCGTGTTATTTTGCCGCTTTGAGCCAGATTTTTCCATATCCTCACAACGCACAGTAGGATGGCGTCTGTTCGCCACGTGTTGCCGGCCTGTTTTCAAGTAGTAACCTGGCGTTTTGAGTTCAGCATTCTTTTGTTTTTTTTTTCACAAAACAAAACTACCTCCACGAAATATTAGGTGGCTGAGATAGAAAGAGGGAACAGAAGCATTCTAAACAAACATGAAGAGGCAAGGATAGATGCAAGTGATAATATTAGAAAAAATTCCAAATAATATTTTGGCCATTGCAATTTTCAAAAGACGTAAACCTTAACCTCGTCCCTCTTCGCTCTATGATATTTGTCAATTTGAATTATGTTTATGAGATGAATTGTTATTTTGAGAATCAGAGCACTCTTCATGGGTCCTTTAAAATTCGTTAGTCATCACAAACAAGAATATTATACACATGTGTAATATGTGAAACTTCAGGACGGCCCTCGCATAATGCACTGCTGTTTGTTTGTTGGTAAACTCTATACTCGATTCAATACTTGTGTATACGCCAAACTTCAAGTGGGGTCTATTCATTAATAAACTAATCAAGTATATTTGCTCACTATAAGCTTCGCAATTACACAGTAAAAGCCACAAACACAAAAGCTCTCGGCAAGGACATTAACGATATTGGCCCTGTTTTCAGTGGTGCATGAAGCGGTAACTGAATTGGAGACCAACGCAGACTCTTTTAATCAAGAAAAAGAAAATTTTTTGTCTCTCTTCCCATCGATCAACAGGAATCAGTAAATAACCTTTGACACTCAAAATAGGCCGCGCTTTTTTACTGAGGAATAGAATTTTTTAGATCCGACTGTACTGGAAACTATACGATCATGAATACATCTCTTCAATTCAAGGCATGCTGTGTTCCTGTTAATGTGTTAATGCATTTAGCCAAGCATTAAACTATTATCACTGTAGAGGGTCATGTTAATCTTATCGCTTAGTCTGATTTCGGTAACACACAACAAAGAATCTTTGGAATAGAAGTGATAATCAAAGGGCGTTGTGGTTTCCTTGTCGGTTCGCATAGATCCGCAACTTGAAATCGATTAATCTTTATCAGATATTCTGGACACGTCTTTTAGCCAAGTGGGTGCACTAATGCCAATTTGTTTGTTTGTTTTTTTTCCTCCCATGCGATCTTATCAAAAAATGAACGCCTCTTCCCTAAACGTAAGTCAGACTTGCGTATTTCCTTAATAGATTTTAAAGGTATTAAATGAAACTTTAAATTTTCCTCCTCTGCAATGTGTGGGCTAGCACTAATGTTGTTAGGATCGAGACTGCCTCGCAAGCCATTTCATCTTTTCTTTTTTCTTTTCCTTTTTACCTGGCAAAATTGATGCTATCGTCTTAACTATGTTAGGAATAAAAATCCCTAAGGATGGCGTATGCTTTTTTCGATATTTTCTGCCGTGTAGAAACGTCGGCCTGTGAGTTCTGTAGGTGTTAACAAACAATCACATGGGCAAAAAGAATTCTGAAGGCCTTTTAAATCTACTCTTAACTCTCCAGTTTCAAATTGCTTTGAATGTGTTCGAGGCTAAATAAAATGGATTACATGAGATTTATCGTTAGGAAGACAAGCGCATGTTACACATCCAAGAACCGCGCCTGTTTTGACTGGGAGCACAAAATAACCACACTTAATTTTCTCATGTCTCATATAGATTAAAAGGAACAGAATTTTTACATACAAATGAAATTTTGGTAACGTATTTAGTTTTGGTTAGCATATTTTCCGTTTCTCAACCGAGTTTCCTTTCATCGTCCGTTATCCCGTTGAAATCTCTTAATTCCTCTATCACTTGAAGAAAATTTCTCTCGTAAGAATAAATTGAGAAATGATAAGTCAATACTTATACTCTGTATGTCAAAGGTGAAAGAAACTGGTCTGAATTGCTCACTTTCAGTTTCCAATCTCCCCAGAGTCTCCAATAGTCAGAAGCTTTCACAGAAACCATACGATGACTCACAAGATGTATTAAAAACACATTACCGGACTAGAGTTCCTTTGCCTTCCACTTTTAAACATCCAGGTTGACATCTTGAATTCGGGCATTAGGAGCTAAATTAAGAAACAGCTCTAGAAGGTCTAGTCTCTAAAACGCCTCTTCCAATTCGGCAACTTGCCCGGCAACCTGCTATGCACGTATCTCATTCGATCTTGCGTCCGATGTCCTACTGTTTGGCGTTAAATATTGTTGCAAGTGCTAGCTAGTGACCTTAGCAACTAAGACAGTCATCGGGAAGTTGTGGTTGAATTCCGGTGTTATCTCCTGCTGGATAAGCACAAACGTAAGCTATCGAGCATGAACAGGAATTTAAACCCTCTTAAAATGGTGGGTTCTTCGAAAATGCGACAAAAAAAAACACTTGAGTTCTGTTCTTGTTTGTATTCGTTTGCAGAAGTGGTTATCAACAGTAATTCCGTCCTCTATAATTGGATTCCGTTCGGTTATCTCCCTTGTTTGACGTATTTCATGACGAAGTGGAAATTACGAGAGGGTTCATCTTAGCCTTCTTGACACAAAAATAAACCTGGAATAAAAATGGAAGCAGTGTTGCGCCATTCGTCAGATTCGAAGTCATGTCACAATGGAATACTTATAAATGCTTTATTTTCCTATTTCAGCTTTGTTGTGTATGATAAAAAAATGTTTTGTCCAGGCTTGCAACTTCGCTGATACATAGCCAAAAAAATAGCATAATTAAAACAAGTTTTGTTTTAAACTTGAAAAGTAAGACAGGAATGTATTTTGGCTGGGAGACGTAAGACTATAAATAAACAACACCTACGCAGTCAGAAAACAATTCAGAAGGTGTACATCCCCCGAAAAATCCCTTTTCAAATGAGATTAAAGTAAATGAAAACCATGGCCACCAAATACTACAAGTAAACAAACTGTAGACTGATTTTATAACGAGTAAGATTGTCGTGCTCAGATCAGTTGATTCTAGAGCTACGTTTGCCAAAAGACGGGTCGCTAGCAAAACGTCTTTCTGCTTCTGAATAAAGGGGTAAGTTTCTAAAGAAACTGTGGTGCTGCGTCGATGGATCTATCAACTGAGTTGGTAATGTAAATTGGCCACCGTAACGAGTTTTTAAAGCTGAAATTTCGATCGTTAGTCCTTCTCGTGAAAGAGTAATTGGATGTTTGGATGTCTAGATGATAAAGCAAAACTAACCCAACAAGCGCCGAAAAATTCATCCTCACAAGTTATGCAAATATTTCCAACACGAGTTTCGAATTACCTTCACGCAACTCCATCTATACATGTGCCATGATCCGTCCTGGAACAACGTTGAGGGGTGTAAATTGAAGGGTTTAAGGACGAGATTTGTCCGTTTTGACTTAGTAATGGAAATGTTGTATTTGGTAATAGTTATTTACCCCATCTGACTACCCAGGGTGGAACCATCTTCAGTCTGATTTCTCTTTTGCTCAGCGCTTGGCTTTCCTTCCTAACTGAAATCTATCTAATTCGTTAGACAGCGCCAAAGATTGCATTAGGAACTTGATTGTGGGGAAGTGTCATTTATTTTGCATTCTCTGTTGTGCTTTTTGAGCCTACTATCACTATTATACAAAATATTTCCTAGCCCGACTATCTTTTCAGAATTAATAAATACAATTAATTATTTATGCTACTGTAAATATGTACAGGTACAGAAACTTAGCTAGGTTCGAGGGTTATGTACTCTTCTATCTCTAAAAGCTCTTTTTGTTCAAGGGAGGAACGTTTTTCGGCCAAGGAATCATAATGGAACAAGATGAGGCTTCTGGGCTTCGCATGGAGGTAAATGAGCATATTGATTTTATGGACTCATGCTGCCATGGCACCGTGAGCGGCTAGAACTTTGGTTATCAGTCACGAAATTCATTATTTAATGATTTGAATTATTTTCACCAATTCGCCTTTGGGGTTTAATGTGTTCTTGCTTTCCGTGAGCGAACGCTGTTTTCAGCTCAAGTATTTGGGGTAGACACATAAATAAAGAATTCTTGTGTGATGCGGTATTCCGTTAGTTGGAAGTAGAACCCTACACTCTTGTTCTTGTAACTCCTCACTTTTCTAACAGCCTTCCTTATGATCCTGGTAATTTTCTGACTCTCCCTCCCACCCCGATGAAAACACCAGGTTGCCTTCCCCTACCTAAAAAAAATACTGATACAATACATTCGCGTGCGAATAAACACAGACTAAGTTACTGACTTTTTCCGACTCAATACATTGTCAATAAACAATCTGATGGAAGGCGATCCGTGTTTCTGTGTATTCACGTACTGCCTGAGGGTACTGTAAAGAACATTTTGAGAGTCATCGAATCCTTCCGATACCGACAGCTGGTAGAAACCACACTCCAGGGCTTGAGCCAATAGACGTCCTTCATATTCATCTACTTCTCGGAAATGCTTCAGGTCGCTTTTGTTGCCGACAAGAATTAAGCAAGCCGGATTCACGTTTTTGGTTTTCAGGAGGTACTGACAGAGCAAGGAGGCTTCCTCGAACGAGGATCGGTCGATTGTGGAGTAGAGGACGAAAAATAAGTCTGATCCTGTGTGGACGCACTTATCGATCTTTTCTAAAGAGTTCTGAAAAAGCACAGACGAATATTAACATTTTAGTTGCAGCTCAGCCTTCTCCCTGACAGGCTCCATCATCACCTGCAGTGGAAGGGAGGGTTAATGGTGCAAACTCTAACCTCGTTTAAAAAAACCTTTCTTGAATGCGGCAATGATCAGTATCTGAGCAACTGCGTATCTACCCCCCCCCACCCCCCCTTAACCCATCAACAGTCAACTGATAACAAGTTAGGATTAATGATGGGTTGGGGGGGGGAGGGGATGGGTGCGTAGTTGTTCAGATACTGACATTGATCCGCACGTTCTCCAATGTCGTTCTTCACGTGTGAAGAAATTCGCCAGTGGATTGAGGGAGAGAGGGGGTCAGAACGGAACCGAGATGGCAAATACTACTCATATTTATCCAGAAAAGTCCAAGGCCTGTCAAGATTTAGTTCATAGTTATGTCCAGCGTGAAAACGGCCTGCTGTACCTTTCCTGCTGTGTCCAAGACGTCTAGAGACAGAAACTGACCGTCGAGCTCTACATGATGACGATATGTAGATTCTGTAGCAAATTAAAAAAGCACATTAGAATTCCTCGCATGAAGTATGCATTTAAGTTCCCTTTGCGCCCATCATTGAATGTTCGAGAAAATACATGAAGGTTCACTTTTTCTCCTATAATTTCAAACTGATTTCATACTCATTCTCCTATTGTGAAAAACTGAACGCCATGCAAACAACTTTTTATTGAAAGATTAAAGCACTATCCTTCTATCTTAATCAGTCAAATCATTTTCTATAAAATCACGGGCGACTGCGTGATTCGGCTAATGTAAGGTAAAGTTTCAATACGATGTTTCCGCTGCGATAAAACACTGAACTTCCACCTATTCCGTGGGAGGATAGAAAGCCCAAAGATACGTCAAGAAATAAAGGAAACATGATAAAAGATACCATAAATAACAGCAATTGTTCCAAGGGAGGCTTCTGTTAGAATGACATGGCATTGCATTAAAAGGAAGAGGTCGTGTTAATGTTGACCTAGATGACACATCAACCGTCGAGATAAGATTCATAAACCTCATGTGGTTTACTTCAGTCATCTACCTCTATCTCGGCGGCGATAACAACAATTCTCGGCTTACAAACACTTTCGAGTAGAGGGTGAGAGATTTATAAACGGTCCATAAATTTACTTTCATTTTTTTCTGTTTTTTTTTTCAGTTATTTTTTCATTTTTCAGTAAGTTTTTATTGTGAATTGCATGTCGTATATGAAGGGAAAAGTTGGGCGAATTTTGATGAGCTTGTAACCGCGTTAACACTAGTAAATATAGAATTACACAAAGTCGTGCGCCCTTTTGATGATACTAAAACCAGACAATTTTTCGGAAAAAAACTATCTCCAAATTTCTTTATAAGTTACAAATTAAACCATAGAGTTTCGTTTCGTGATGTTCTTCGACTTTTTCCTTTGATAGATTCACGACCTTTCCAGTGCTATTTTCGTCTTGCAATACATGGCCTAAATTTAGGCTAATGAGTGGGTAGAGATCCCTTGCTAAGATTTCACAGTTAAATCAATAGCGCATTTAGTTGAAAAGTGACAAGATGGCCACACTAAGATGGTTTTGGTAATTAACCATTTATCCAAGGAACAATTCAACGATAACAAGAGCTTATCTAAGTGTAGCAGAATTACTGTAAACTTGCCGGCAACGTAGTGACTGCTATGTCGGTTATAAGAACGTAAGCTTACCTAATGTTTTGTCGTATTCCCCAATGAAACGTCTGGTGAGAGCTCTAACTGTAAATGCTGGCGGATCGGGTGGAAAAATGATAAACCCTGTTAGTAAAAATCCCATTTGCCTATGTATACAGAACATGTAGAACGTACAAGATAGTCGGCTGTGGGTAAGGTAATGAAATTAGGGGTTAAAAACGTATTTGAGGAAAACAAGGTAATATTTTTCCCTCTTTTACAATTCTACTCTCAGAGTGAATTAAAAAAGCAGTTTAAGACTGTTTACTTCGTGTTAAATTATAGCAATCAACCAGAAAAGAGGTTTGCAGCTTGCGCATGAAACTGCATCAACGGTTTGAAGACCATGATTTAGCCAAGTTTTTGAGCCAAGTTCGCCGACTGAAATCTGCGCCTCTCCATCCATGACTACTCTTGTCCCTTACTTTGTTAACGGTTGTCTTTTCAGTATCTTTGTTTCTTGCAAACTAATATTGCATGGTCACTTTCAAACTCGATGTAGCCATGTTTTCATAGCGCGAAAAGATTTTGTAATTCGTGACATGAAGCTTCTTAAATCATAGCCTAAATACAGATGAACTCCTACGATAAAATTCTCTGATAACTCCAGTGTTTTTTATTCTTAAATCCTTAGTCGTGACTCTGTTAATTGTCGATACTAGTAGGTGCTTGAAATACTAGAAATTGCAAAGGACGGGCGGCCCTTCTTATGCGGCTCATTGCACGTCAATAACAGCCGAGATTTTCCGTGTTAATAGACACGACAGTTATTAACGAGCCGAGCCGAGCCTAAAGTTATATTTGTATCTCTATATTTATATATACCCGTCAAACCATTATGTGATACAAAGACTGATTGTAATCGTGCTGAACAACGGCCCAAAAAATGATAAGACACGTGAACTAAATGCAATAGATTTACTGAAGAGAATGCTGTACTTAAATATTTTACTTTTCACAAGCTGATCTTGCTTAGTGTCTTAAAGAGCAATCGCAAAAGCAGATTATAGTTCATACGCTAATAAAAGATTATTTCTATCTTCCAGAGAGTTCGTGTCAATTCATCTTCCTTAAGGTATCTGATACTGTAAACTATCAAGCTGGGGAACATATGTTAGAACAGTCAATGACTAGGAACCTTTCTATATATATATATATAAAAGTATGTTAATGTCAAACGCGACCTCAGCGACGGTGGTTTTTGATGCATCGTAGTTGGACATTTCAGTAGAGTTAACACGTACCACGTTACCAGGTCAAGAAGTTTTCTTTGACAATTTCGCGCAAATAACCGAGTAATCTGCCCCCTCTGACGATTGTTCTTCCGTTTGAAAGAGCCCTCAGCGAAAAAAAGCAGAGGTCGGGCAAATGAGCGGAGACTCGTGCACTTTAATACTTGTTTATATTATGTAGTGTGAATGTAATTATGAAAATAAACTTTCTCAATGACAATGAAAAAATCTGCCTATACTTATTGTTCCTTTGAAAGGTTCTTATTTGTAATTCGGAAGCCGTCTCGCCAAGGCTTCCTTGGGCTAAGACTATTAATGCTCGCTTCTCCGCAGGTGGGGCGCCCGCGGTTTCGCCAATTTAAAGCCGGACAATTGTTTGAAAATTCTTCCTCAGCTCGCCCTTTCTTTACCCTCGGAGGGAGATTTTTAATGAACATTTCTATGTTGGGTTTCTTTTACAAAACAAAGTGAGACGTATTCAACGCCTTGTCAAAAATGATACATATTAAAGCTTTTTGTTTGGTCACAAACAATGTGATATGATCTTGCCAGTTTTGTGATTTCACTAGTTGCGGTTAAACCAGCTTTCCGAGATTCTACCAAGCTTCCGCTATGTTTATTTTAGTTCATTGTCTGAAATCATCATGGTTTCTATCTTAATGAAAGTGAAACTCGTTTCTACTTCAATGTTAGTTTCTAGTTATTAGTAAACATTGTTGCGGAAAGATTCTATGTAGAGCGTAAGAACTGATCTACTGTTCAGTACATAGCTAACAACCCTTAACAGTTCAGCGGAGGTTTAATGACCGAGTAAGAAGTAAATTTACCTGATTTTCCTACACCGTCCTTTCCCAGAACTGCAATTTGAACATTTTTAACACTAGAAGTTGTTCCGTTCTTTCTTCTCTTAACCATCGGACTTTTGAGCGGTGGTCGCTCATAAGCTGCGGCCGGATGATAGGAACACTTCTCCTGTAACAACAAAGACAGACAAAATCGCTAAGAGAACTAGGTTAACGAATAATAACTGAACAAAGTTTGTAACATCTTTGGCCGCGTAACAAAGTTTCAATCGCTGTTCCTACCATTGTATGTGTAGCGGAGTTGTTATGTTAGTATTTTCGTGATGTCCTTACGCAACTTGAATGTTCTTGAATAAATAGCCCTCTCACTTGTTCACGCGCTGGTTATTACAGAATGAGATAGTTATCTTTTACGTCTTTTGTCTCCCTTCCGGTCAATACTACTCCTTGGTCACGATTCGCGTGACAAGGTGGGTATCTATAACAACAACATCTTGGTTTCTTGCTGTGAACACCTGGCACTGATCGTGAATAGAATATAGACAGTTTTGTTAATGCTCAGTTAATCGCTTTCGGTGCTGAGAATAGCGTCGTGTTAGCACGTTTTTGAGTGAGATCACAAGTGTCAATATGAAAGACGCCAACAAATTTGACCCTCTACACAGGTTGAAAAAATTTCAGCAGTGCTATCGTGTAGAGAGGAGAGCTCCGTCAACAGCACTTGACTAAACTGGAAAGACTGGCTTTTATTTATGTTATTAGAACAGAATAGAACGCGTTTTTTGTTTCATTTTGGAGTACGTTGGATTTTTTTTCATAGCCTTGTGGTTTCCATTGGAATTTGTTGTGGTAAATCAAAAAACGATCACAAAAATAATTGAAAGTGACTCAAATCTGGTTTTTTTTCCATCGGATTTCTGGTATGATCTGCAATAGGATTAGTTGCGGTTGAAAGATGGAGAAGATTTGTCAAATTCAATACGGAAAGTAAGACAAAGGAGTCAAGAGAAGCCATGAATTAGCGAGAAGTGATGAATCATTAAGGCCAGGACATTTTCAGTAGCCCACATACAATTGATTGCACAATTCAGGAAATACGGCATACATTTCAAGTCTGGTGAGTAAAGTTTCTGAAAGAAGGTAATTCAGTACAATTGCGCTTGAGGTGCGTTAGTAAAACAAAATGTTTTGATTGTTTAAAGGATAAGGAATATTTAGACCAATGTCTCTCCCCGTTTGCTCCTCAAAGCAGATTAAGGATCCTAGTTAATGTTTATCCGAACAACGCCAATTTTAAGCTGTTATCTATTTAAACAAAGACAAAAGGTTAAATTAAAGGATTAAGCAAACCCGTGGGGGACGAAAAGGTTTGTTGCCAAAAAGATAGAAAAAAAGGTTATATTCCATGAAAGACTCGTTGTAGCCATTTCAGACAAAGTTATTTAACATGTGTATTCTTAAATGCCCTAACGGAACTAAATGGTATTACAAATATCTGTTTCATTAAGGTCGGTTAAACAGAATTCGACCCTTACTGATTGATCTTCTCATTTAGTCATGTACTTTTGCTAGCAGAGTTCCATGAAGGTCCACTGAATACGCCCAGTTAGCTTCTTAACAAAAATTGTCGACAATATTTGCAATCAAACCTTTCTTCCCGAGGAAACAGTTCTATTTCTGCCAATGTATCGAGTCCTCCCCTCCTGCGGGGGAGAATTTTGCGACTCTTTATAGCCTTCCTCCCATGGGGAAAGAATTTTGATGTCTTTTGAATCGCGACATCTCCTCTTGAGGACAGAATTTTGTATCCAGTCCTCATCCAGAAATGAATTTTGCTACCATTTGAATCGCTCACTCAAATTCTGGTGAAAAATTTCGCTACCATTTGTGTCGAGTCCTCTCTTCCTGGGGAGATAATTGTGTTGTCATTTGTATCAAGTCTTCTTGTTCTGAGAAAGAATTTTGCCGGCATTTGTGTCCAGTCCTCTCTCTTTAGGGGAAGAATTTTGCTGCAATTGCATCGAGTCTCCTCCCCCTGGGAAAATAATTTTTGTTCGTTGTATAATATTGTACTGACTTTACCAAGGACAAGACAGTAAAAAAAAAAAAAAAACACTTGAAAAACAAAAACAAAAACAGAAAAAAAAAAGTAAAAAATCTTTATCCTCACTCTACCTGATCATCAGATTTCAGAATAATTCTGGAGATGCAAGATATGTTTCGTTTACCTTCTGAATGTTTAGTTTACAAAACCAGGAGCATTACCGTAGTGGCTCCTTGAAAAACCTTTATTTAGATACCAATATGTGCTACCTACTGCCAACGTTAACCTGGCAAGGAGCCATTAATGGGCTCCTGGCCTGGGCTGATAAAGAAAAAATAAAAACTACAAAGGGACAACCATTTTCATTTACTGAGGTGCTCAGAATGAGAATTTAAAACCGCAATTTCCAACGTAAACTTCCCTTGTGCGACAGGGACAGTTATACTAACTTACATAACGGAAACAGACTGAGCTTGTTACCGCTGTAGAAGAAGTATCACAGGCACCATCCCACTTCCGTTTTGAAGTCGATCATGTCGTTTTGCTCGTGGGACGGAGGCGAGAAATACAGAAACCACTTTGAAGCTGGTATTAATTTTATATTATTCTTCTTTCGTAAGCCATAATATTTTCTTTCTCTCTCCAGCAATGCCATGATCAATGGAGATCGCGAGTATGTTATTCGCTTTGATTATGTAAACAAGTGTTCAAACGAAATTTAAATTACGTGCATGTACTATGTAGGTTTAATTTGTCGGTACAAAGGATTTTTCGACAAATCCAAGAGTATTAGAATTTAAATTAAGACTAGAAATGAGCGATCTCAACAGGAGAGTTCAAATTTCTGCATTTTGTGGTACATACAAAAAGTAGCAAATTAGCTACTTGTTTTGAGGAATTTGTACAAATGAACGAATGCGCTTGTTCTTCTTAATCAGAGACGCGACGAAATCAGGACCAAGCCATGCTGGCAATTTTAGAGCGGTTTAAAAAGTATTTGTTGATGCATCTAGCCAAAGGTTGTGGTTTAAAAAGATGACGTGCTTCGGCTGATATCGCAGCCACAATGCTGAGTCATTTATACATGTAGGCCTTGACAACACAAGTCATCACAAGAGAAGGGGGGAGTACTGAGGAGGGGGGCTGGGGTGGGGTGGTTTAGGAGTACTCCTTATCTATAAAATAAAAATTATCTTGGATTTTTTTAAAATTATTCATTAATTAGAATAGGTGAAATCTGGACTATGACTTTCTATAGCAACTTAAGTCTGTAAAATGCGTCTTCTGTTTCATGAACTTTTCATAGGGAACATTGTCAAATGCTGTGATGTTTTATAAATTGTGAGTCTGTGATGATAAAATCTATCTATTTCTTGAGTTAACTGGTGCTAAGAGGAAGTTTTCAGGACAGCAATAGAAAAGTCTTCTCTTGTGTGAATCAGCTGAGTTTCCTTCCATCCTTGCGGAGGGTTCTGCCCACAGGGGAGGTTGGGGGGGGAGGGGGGAGGGAAAAGGGGGTTAAACAGCAACCTCAGTATGTTGCACTGCTTCCATTCCAAATATCTCTAAATCAATTCTCCTTGCTGTCTTCAATACATTTCTTTCAATTTTAGAACTGAGAACTTTTTGCTTATGAAATGATATCCCCTTGTTGATCTATTAATATCTTTCGCATCACCTTTCCTGTTAATGCTGTTTTGATATTGGAGGGAGAACTTCCTTGTAGGTCACTTTTAGTGAAATGGTTGAATGTTGAGATTGGTTTCTTTTTGTCAGGGTTTTGGTTAGATAGTGTGATTGCATTTTTATTTGTGTGGTATTTTGATGATTGCATTTTGTTGCTCTTTGCAGGAATTTATATTTGTCCCAAATGCGGTCACAAGCTCTTCAGTGCCAAGGCAAAATACAAGCATAATACACCTTGGCCAGCATTTACAGAGACAATCAGAGCAGACAGTGTGTCAAAAGCTGATGAAACTGAACCTCAGACAAGCAGTAAGGCTAAAGCGCTAAAGGTAGTTGTGCAGTGAGATGCATTCTGACACTTTTTCTCTAGTTAGTATACTGCAGTCTCTCATCTGAACAGTTTTACCTGTTTTTAAAAAAACTTATTCAATAATTGGAGGGTAGATGCCCTTAAGACAGCAACAAAGGAGGGAGGCATTATTCTCACCAGCAAGAAGGTCACTGTGGCAATCAAGTTGTGTGCATTCATTCAGCACACATAATTATCTAAGGGTGGAGAATTTTTTTACCATGACATAGAATTCTCTGGCTAAATTACAATGGACTGACCTATTTTAACTTTAGATGCGGAGAATGTTCCACTACATTTCTTCACCCTCTACACCCTAACATCAGTATTCATAATCTCCTTATTGTTCTCTATACTTTTCTTGAGGTGCTGACAAGGAGAATTTGTTTAACAATCAAGAGCTTCTTTAGTTGATGATCATGGCCCTTTTTTCTTGTGATCTTAATATGTGATTCAGGGCTGATATTAATTATTAACCCTTCAACTCCCAGATCAAATTTGTATTTCTCCTTACTGTCAACCATATAATTATCATAATGTTAGTTCAGAGAATTTAGTATTAGATCAACTAATTATCCTCACATTGTTATTTTTCTTTATTCTCATCACTTATCTGGTTGATATTGTATTGATATTGTAAGGAGAAATTCTGTCTTGGTCACTTATGGGAGTTAAAGGGTTAAGGAGAAATTAGATGCTAGTCATTCCTAGAGATCAAAAGGTTAATAAAACCTTGTCTCTGGTTTTATTGTTAATTCTCTCCTCTAGCTGCGACTCATTTCCTTATAGTTATGAGAAGTTAGTGCTAAATCAAGATAGCAGCTTCTTCTTGATAAGTTGGAATATTCTCATGACCTGTTTGCTGAATGGATTTGTTAATCACTTCTGGGAGTTTATGGGTAAATCAGGCAGAGGGTGAGAGGGGAGTGGGGAGGGGTTACATTAACCCTTCCACTCCCAAGATCTGATTAGTAATTCTCCTTACTATCTGCCACACAATTCTTATGATGTTAGTTCAGAGAATTTAGTATTGGATCAACTAATAATCCCATGATTGATATTCTTCTCTATTCTCATTACCTGCCTGCTTGATATTGTATTCATATTGTAAGGAGAAATTCTGTCTTGGTCACTTGTGGGAGTGAAAGGGTTAATAACATGGGTCTCAGGTAGGGAACAAAGGGGTTATTGTAAGATCCAAAGAGGTTCTTTTTTTTATTGTTTTTATTATTCTTTGATTTTTCCCCGGGTGTTTCTCTGCTTTTTGTTTTCAAGTAACATCAGTTGGCTTATTTGCAATTGCAACCAATAAAATCTGAACCCTGTTGAAGGAAGTGAATTTCATGTTTTATTTTATTTTCTCTTGTGAAGGTTAGCTGTGGTAAATGTGGCAATGGTCTAGGACATGAATTCATAAAAGATGGCCCTGATGGAATCTCCTCAAGGTTCTGAATCTTCTCTGACTCACTGCAGTTTGTCCCCAAACAGGAGGAACAAGTCAGTGGGACAGAATCTAGTCATGTAAATGGAAAAAACTAAATAACAAAGCTACATTGCATTAATAAGTCCTACAAACAGGTTGTAAAAAAATCTAAGGTGATAAATTGGGCTGTTATAATAATGATAATAATCAAGTTTATTTATTATTTAAAATGTACAACTGCTTAAAATAATACATGTTTTTGGTTCTGCTTTGTTTTGAAGGAAAAGTGTTGTAGAATCTGTAAAAATTACATTCAAGATAAAGATTTAAATTTTTTGGAGAATGAAACTGTAGGCATAGATAACTGTAATTACTAGTTAGTGGCTGTCAGCATTAATTATTGTGATCTGATGTAACAGCAAACCTTCATGCAATGTCTGTAACTGAAATCAAATTGCACAAAGATTGTAGGACATTTTACAGTTGTGCACTTAGTTGCCAAGCCTCTGATTTGGAATGTGTTGTGATAGAGATAGATTGATAAATATTGTTGTGATAGTGTCTAGTTACCATGATAACAAAGTGATTTACATTTAAAAAGGAGTAACATTTGTATCATAACCCTTAGCCTCACACCTGTTCAAAGGCTCGGCAACCAAGCACACAGCTGTAAAATGGATGATTTTCATTGGTGCAAGTGGACTGGTGACTAGATCAAGTGGACACAAGTAATGTGTGTATTTGGATTACATATAAAGCATTTTGTTCATGCAACTATAGGTTTTTCTCAGCTAATACTATAAATTTAATGCCTACAGTGTAGTTACTGAAGCTACATTGAGAATTTTTGTTGAGGATTTCAATGAGTGCATGGCTCATTGGGTTTTTGTTTGAATTTGATGAAATGTCCAGATGAAAACCCTTCCTTGAAGGGAAGCTGGATGTGGAAGATCGTCACAGCTTAATGTGATATCAAACAAAACTGCAATAAACTCTGTTCACTCAGTTTGCTTTGACTTTTAATATTTATGATATGATAAGCTGAATCAAACAGGCTTTTTGATTGGTCCTCACTCATGATCTTTTGTAGGTGGGTGCCATCATAAACAAGATTTTGTTCTTCACTATGTAAGAATAGTAGAGTCTATGTTGCTGTGCATATTATATGGATATAGATAGAGCAATAAATTCTCATAGCCAATCAACAAAGATGTATGCTCATGTATTAGGAGAATCTGCATTTTGATCTTGGAAGCTGAAGGTCAAGGTTTCAAACAATACTAGTAGCTTATATTTCATCTTTTGTGCTGTTGTTTTTTATCTATTTGTTTGCAGCATTTACTTGTGTTAAGTCGAAACTTGTAATAACAAACTTGTTACAACAAATTTAAGGGTCAGCGGTTTATCTGCAATTAGGCTTCAGTCTCCTCGCGTCCGTATACATATATTGAAATTTTCGCGCAAAAAGAACAGTAATGTTATGCAGTTTGTCGTGCTGTGATCGTTTCTTTGCTGCATCTCGTGTACTCCTTCTATCCAAACCGTCAGGTACGTTTTGCGTTGTCTTTTACCGTTTGATGTTTCGCTTTGTGATCGTCATTACTGTTGTCGCTAGTTGGCTGTAGTGCAATTTAAGTTAATCTTGTTTCCGAAACCACTGGTTACGAATAAATTGTATGGTTCGTGTAACCGTTTTGAAATTTGCCGGTGCGTTCGCTACAAAACTTATGGATCGATCTCAACCGTATTGAGACTAATCATGCTAGTTTTTTGTGTTCACAACAACTGTTACTTTGTTCGAACTACACGTGGTCCATTCCACTGAGATTCTGAAGTGTTTCCCGCAATTCCATTCCAGAATTACTTGCTAGGGACCTAACAAGTCTTGTCTCCGCCATTGAAAGTATTCAGATAATCTACCATTACCCTGAATGTTACATTATGAAGCTACAGACATTTTGGCCTTTTTTATTTTTTATTAGAATTTTACAATGTCTGCTACGTTTTTATAAATAGCCGGCTGGTGTCAATGGTTCCTTCCCAATCTTTTATCTTTTTTTCCGTCTGTGTAGGGATATTCTCCTGTTCTGTGCGTTTGAGTTTCGGCGTCAACACGTGTTTGCCCATCCAAACTCTCTGGTTTGTCGTTATTAATAAGGTTAAGTTTAATATTTATATCATTGCCATTTTCTAATATTCTGAACTTCGTTTTTTTAATATTTACCTTTTAAACCAGCGAGGCTCAGAATTTCGAAGTTCCGTTCTGTCATGAAGAACTAAAAAGAATTAAAATTTTACCATATCAGTTTCAAGAAAACTCACGACACATTGTCAGGTCTGCCAGAAAAATGAAAAATAACCGGCTGAAAGACCATTACACACCTGCCTTCGTATCGTGTTTCTATATTTTCAAATGACTCGCAGCTTGTTAATGGTTCGGCGAAGCCTTTAAGTGGAACCCTTAGACAACTCGTTTTGACAAACTACAGACCTCGTTACAAATGGAATGAAAGGTACTGAATGAAGTGTCATTGCCATGGCTTTGGTAACACGATTTTATTATCATCAATATTATAAATTTGCCTCCCGTAGTGAAATTGAAATTAATGACCATCATAACTAAACTTATTGTAATGAAACTAAGACCAGTTATCAAACGGCAGCTGTTCCTAAATTTTCTCGATGTGAAAAGCGTACTTGTCTAAACTGGTCTATAGCTTTGCTGTAAATGTTAGGTATTCAGAAAAACTCGGAGAACTGAGAGTCGTATAAAAAAGATTAAAGAATAGAAGGCAGCTGTTTTATACTGATTAACTCACAGTTAAAAGTCATTCTGTGCACTCAATTTACTCTGGTTGTAAGGCCTTGTTGGTCAGTCCAGCTGAAGTGATCACGATTTCCAGCCAACAGTGCATCGGGGACTAAGTCGTGTTCAAGGTTAACTATAAAAGATGCTCTTCAAATATTTTTAAGTGTTGGATTTATAATAATGATTTGTTGCAATTTCAAAACGAAATGTTTGATCTGATCTGTTCTGGGTGAAGCGTAAAGAAAGACATTCTAAAGATCCGTTAAACAGATTGTTTTTTCCTTTAATATTTAAGATAGAAATTTTGCTTCGGAAATAATCTATTTATTTGGTTAAGATTTATCTCAAAACAGCGAGATATTTGAGTGGGCGATACGAGATGTTAGCTTAAAGGATTTGATATAATCTTAGGGACGAGTACTACGTTCTTCACTGTTCTAACATTGCGCTCTTTGTGCGCAAAGCAATAAGTTATTGTGTGTGTGTGTGTGTGCTAAAATTGTCAGAAATGAAGAATGAGGGAAGGCGAATCACAAGAAACGAATGATTCCCCAAGTGCCACTTCAAGTTGCCTTTCCACCCTAACATCAGCGTCAACATCTCCTTCAATTGTACCTCTCTTCGGCACTGACATGGATAATTTTTCTAACAATCAAAACTTTTTATGTTGGTGATCATTTTTTTTTTATTCTTATGATCTTTAAGAATGATTCCACTCTGTTACTGCCAGGAGAATTAGATGCTGGGCCTCTTACGGTTTCAAAGGTTAAAGCAATTTTCCAATACATTTAAGCGTAAGATTGTACCATCCCATCCTTGCAGTGGATACGGTGGTGCTCTCACTGTACTTCGTGGTTCTGTAGAGGGAGGTTATTCTAGCATTTATATACAGCTTCCACTAAAAACGTATGAAGGAGCCGTATTACTGATGTGTAATGTATTCATCTTTGAAATTAAATCGACGAATTTTGATCACATTACGAATAATACATCGATATTTAAGAAGACGTAAATTGTTCTTTACATAAAGGAATATCCTCATTTAGATACAAAATGTTTTGGTCGCTGTTTATGTTAAAAGGGCATATATGAGCAATATTTGTTAAAAGATTGGATTTTTAGCTCCGTTTTGAAAGACTATGAAAGCCCCATCTAATTTAAGGAAGCCACCTTCA
Organism: Pocillopora damicornis; assembly: GCF_964200805.1. NCBI lineage: Eukaryota > Metazoa > Cnidaria > Anthozoa > Scleractinia > Pocilloporidae > Pocillopora > Pocillopora damicornis. The sequence continues at coordinate 35,142,834 of NC_142671.1, forward strand.
GCGAGATAGAAATTTCATGCAGCTTGTTCAAACTTTAATGACATATACAAACAATAACACCATGGAACCCCAAAATGAACAATTCTTAATGGATTTCAGTGGAAAAAAAACTACTTAGAGTGTCAGAAATTTCGTTCTTTTAAGTGTGAAAACACCAGCTGATTATACATTTTGACGTAAATTACACGTACTTTTTAATTAGTGTCTGTCAACTTCAGATTCAGAATTTGTTTTAATGAGAGAGGCTCTTAAGAGTTAGGAAGTTTTCATTCCGAACGCTTTCCAATGTAGATCAACGTCTTGCGAGCTCTAGAATTTTCCAACACGCTGGCTCTCTTCCTGTTTATGATCTGAGTCTTACGCGAGGTATCACAAAGTGCTAACACCAGGTAAGCTTATATTACCGGTCGCTGGTTAACTTTTTCTTATTTGGAGATAAGATATCGAGCAGGAACATTTCCACTTACATACATTATTCGCTGGAGCAGTCTTCACTATGCTCTTGGCGTTGCAAATTTCAAGAAAAACACAATCAGTAGTTTTCTTCACCTACGATAGGCACTCGCAATTTTTTTACGCAAACGACTCGGCGCTTCTGAGATATCAAAGTTCAACCACATTTTCAAATATATCAGAAGCTCCTTTTACTTTTTTAACGAAACGGGTCCAAAACTGGAAGGAAATTTTAGAATCAGACTCTTCCGAAAAAAAAAAGGAAAAAAAAAACTTTTTAAGAGTATTATTGACGAAACAAAAAACATCTTTTTTCGCTTCCTTTTGCGTTTTGTTTTGAATAATCCTAGAAAACACGACGCATTCGTTCAAGGCTTCGCATCTTCCGGAAAAATAGATGTATTTACCTTTCCAAAATCCATTTCTTTTTTTTTATCATTTTCTGCACATTCACGAGGGAAGCTATGGGCAAATAAAGACTTGTAAGTAAAAAAAAAAAGAAAAAAAACGAGATTTGCAGTAACTGTGTCCATTTTTCGAAAAGGAAACATTGCTTAATTATGCATTAGAGTCTTCCCTCTAGAGGTGTATTGAAAGAAACGAAAGTGTATTTATGACCAGACGGCTACTGATTATTATGCACCCACCATTTTACATCTAACCTATACCCGCCTTCTTCGCGTATATGTTGGATGCCCGTTTACTTTTCTAAATAAACACTACCAAAACTGGAAGCAAGTTTAATGAATCACGCCCTTTCACGAATGAAAACCAAAAAAAGAAAATTACATCCTCAGGGGCGTAGCCTGGAGTTTTCAAAGGGGAAGGAGGATGGGGGGGAATGTCACACTTAGTCCGATAGCGGGCACTCAACAAATTGTCATGTCGACCTCCATGTCGTCATCCACTAAAAATAAAGGCTCATACAAAGAACCCCCCCCCCCCTCTTTTCTCCCCAGCTACGCCCTTGATCGTGTCAAATCTTTTCCCATCTACGAAGTACGATTTCTAAAATAAAACTTTTGTCTCTTGGTTCTGAATATGAACAATCCTAAAATCTCGAGGCATTTATTAATGAATTACAGTTTTTTGGTAAAATAAAGTGTCGCATCTTCCGTAATGATAGGTAATTCTTACATTTTCAAAAACCGTTTTGCTTTCTTTCTTATTCCATTTAACAAAGAGGCATTGAACATATCGTAAAGGAAAATATTCTGTAATACTTTTCCATTTTTACTGTTAGAAAAAATTTATTGGTGACGCAAAAGGTTCCTCCTTCTTACGAGATGTACTTTAGAAAGCGAAATTGTAATTGAACATATCGTAAAGGAAAATATTCTGTAACACTTTTCCATTTTTTACTATAAGAAAAAAATTTCTTGGTTACGCAAAAGGTTCCTCCTTCTTACGAGATGTACTTTAGAAAGCGAAATTGTAATTGTTACCAGACTGCGACTGACTTTCATGCGCCCGTCGAATAATTTTCATTCCCCCAGGCCTTCCCCTTCCTCTTATTTCTGCCACTTTTTATCGATTTTATTCTAATAAACAAAAAAATTAAATAACATAGAAGTGGTCGGTCTCTCAGCGAAATTTCATTTGGTCTCAAAACAGACAAAGAAAACTTTGTGATGATGACGTCAAAGAAACGGAAGACGGGCGCATTTGAATGAAACTGAAAGTCTTATTAAATTACATTTTGTAATTTTAAATTTTTTCTATTTGAAAAAAGGAAATTACGTTTACTGCTGATAAAGGTTCTAAAAGCTGATATAATCGTCATTCATACTTTTCGTGTTCGAAATTGCTCCTGCGGGCTTGCTTTAACTCTGCCGACCGCCCCAAAATCGGCTTATGCTTTTAAAATTGTGCGGGTGAGATCAATATTGACATGACAGCTTCCGTTTAGAACTTCAAACACACTATTAATTTACTTTCTAGAAATAAACAGGCGTTTCAATCCAAACAAAATCCTGAGCTGGCCTCCTGCAGTGAAAGCAAAATATATCGACCGCCATAACTAAAAGCGGTGCAGGTGAAATAAAATAAATCAAGTTCTCAAACGACTTCAGCCAGAAACTAATGTCGATTCATTTAGTTCGTCATTATTATTCTGATCTGAGTATTTTTGAATCACGAAATTACCAAAAGCACCCCCTTTGTAACTGGTCTACAGTTTTGTTGTTCATCTTACCAACGTGACAAAACACATATATTTTATAAATGATAAATAAAAGAAAACGAGCTAAAAAAAAGAACAAAAAAAAAACAAATATTGCAAGCGAACGAAATCGAACACTCTTAAACCGGAAATTTATTCGGGATATAAACAAGAAGTTGACTGCAAAATAGTAAATAGAATTACGAGCGCAAGATGAGAAGTGATTTATAGTGTTTTGATTGGCGTAGTTGTCTTCTCATATAGATGTCTTCCACTTTTGCTGGCATATCATTTATTTGTGAGAAAAAGGAAACGAGGAATCGTCCCATCTCAAGCTTCAGAAAAGGTATTTTAGACATTTTGTGTAATTTGTAAAGCAGTTCTTGTCACGCAAAAAAAAAAAACTCGAGTCGATTTTAGGGTATATATGATTGGGTTATTATGAACTGCGACATCTGCTTTCTTAAACTATACAGCCCAAAGTATGTTAACATCGGCAGGCAATTCGGCGAAAGCTATCCGAAAAATTCTTCCTTGTAAAGTGTTTAGTAAGGTTGAAGAAATCGATGCGTGAAGGTTCAAACCAAATTGAGTATATGTGTAGAAGTCGTAGTCATGATAAATGATTTGATCCATGTGCTACGCGTGCTAACAGCACCGAAGACACAGAATTCGGTGATAAATTGCTTCATGTTTCCAAGCTAGGCAGTTAAAGAATTAAACAGATTCAGCTTTCCTTGTAAATTTTATATTAGCGCGCCTCGCGCTGAGTTAAGTGCCTCTTTCCCCATTAATAAAAAGAAAAAGAAAAGGAAAATTAGGGACTTGCTTCGTGTTTCCAAGCTGAGCAGTTTAGAGAATTAAAACAGATACAGCTTTCCTTATAAATTTTATTTTAGCACGCCTCGCGCTGAGTTAAGTGCCTCCCTCCCTTTTGGGAAGAAAAAAAGAAAAAAAAAAAAGGAGAAATAAGGCCTTGTTTTGGGCTGTATTCCAGTGATGCCTATTGCGTAACAAACTAACAAGGATTACCTTGATTTGAGGAAATTGTAACCATGACAACTGCAAAATTAACTATCGCTTTTCTAACCTTCTTACGTCATAATAGGGACGCGCGTTTAAATAATTGACATAATGTGGTCTCCATAGCGACCCAGCTTAATTGACAGTTGTTTTGGAGTATGGCTTGTTATTGACGACGAGAAAAATTGAAGTTTAGATTATCAGATTATCGCAAACAGAATCAGGCAGGTTCCATGCACTATTAAGTAGTGTAAATGTGTTTCGCAATATTCCTTTCAAGATAGTTTTTGGCTTATATATGAGTACATGGCGCATACCTAGGACATTTTTTTTGTCTTTCATATTCCAAAAAAATAGTCTTTTATTGAAAAGACACTGATTCGTGAAAGCACGAATTCTCAAAGCTTAAGGTTCACCTATCCATGTTTAAAAATTCCAATCACGCATGAGTTATCACCTTTTCAGTCACGTTCATGCGATAGCCATCGTGAGACATGAAAAAAAAAACCTGGAAATTCGTTTGACAAGAAAAAAGACATTGCCAATCGAATGTTGCGTAGAAATCTTGGAGGGCCTTAATTAATCAAAGTTTCAATACTAAAAAATTTCCGCTTTTTTTTTAATAGAGGAGCTAAATGCTCATTACACGTTTGGTTTTTCCTCATTTCCCTCTCTGCCCTTGACCATCGCCAAAATAAAATTATGTACCTATATTTTAGAAAGCCTAAATGTTGTGTAATTCTGTTTGATTAATTAAAGTCGACTTTGACCGGAAATTCACAAAAAGAACTGAAAATGGGTAAATTATGGTCATTTTGAAAATTAGTATTTTTTTTACAAACCTTAACAACTAGAGAAAGAACTTAATGTTTCCAAAATGGTCTTTAATTTTTGGAGTTACACACAATTTTACACATTATTAGCTACAATAAAACAAAGTTTTATGATCAGCGTAAATCAATTACGGTTGCTAATGGCTCTTTTCGAGTAACTTCCTTCCTCGTAGAGCAGGGTAAGTGGGCAAAAAAACTAAATTTACAACCATTAAACCATTTTCTCGACAAATTTTGTCAGCGCTGCCTTCTTCAGTACGTAATACTACGCACACACATTGTCTAATGACATCAGCAAAATGCATTGGTCACGCTCTTTTAGTATACTTTATTTGTCGTTTGATAAAACGTCGAGCAAATCAATCTGGGCACGTTTATTTTAATGAGGGGCCTTTGAATGTCTCCGTGGTTCCGTGACCTTGTATCACTGTGTCAATTATTGGACCGTATTAATGGTAACAATAAGTATCTATAACACGTGAATAGTCCATCTCACGCGCGCTGATTGGCTAGTTCGAAGAAGATAAACAAGTACTACTCAACTCTGTGCAGGCGAAGAGAAAAAAATTGCGATCTTGATTTCCGCCAATTTTCCAGTATATTGACAAAAATTAACATTTTTATTTTGGTTTCTGTGTGGTATATACTAAAATGATTATTTACCTCAGTGTGGGTGAAAGTGGTGAATAATTGTTAATTACAATGTCGCCAACCAAATTGCAAACTTCTCATGTTTCCCTCTCATTACATTTATTTATCGGTACTGGAAGGGCAAATATCATTTCGGAAGATTAAGAAGTAATTTTCTCTTCGATGCATGGCACGTTTTACTCTAGAACCTTTAATTTATACTGTGCACGTACTGGATTCTAAACGGGGAGGTTAGATCGTGCTGTTGATTGAAAAAGCAAGTAATGGATTCATGGGCAAAATGCATTAGTTGTTTGTTTATTTAGTTTTGTCTCGTCTTTTTACACCTTTTCCTTTTCTGTGTATCATTCTGGTTTAAATGTTTTGGTTTGTTTTTAAATCCTTTTTCTACATTTCCAACTATTTACTTTGCGTAGTGTTTGATGTTCTCTGACGAGTCAAAACCGGATAATAGCTTTTTTATTTTTTAAAAATGGCACTGTCAGACCATCAAACACAAATGGGATGAAATCATCTTTCTCTCACGAATATTAACAATAGCAATTATTTCATGAACTAAAATAAATAAAGGAAGATTTCTTATCGGTTTAATTTTCAAACGCTGGCATATCATCTCGCGCGGAAATCGGCCAATGAAAGGTTTTAAAAGGCAGCTGAACATTCACCATGTTTGTCATTTTCTGCAACACATTCTGGAGTTAAAAACCATCTAATAACGTCAGTCAACCCTTTTTTTGAAGGCATTTCAAGTCAAAAAGCAGACGGTTTGCTGAAAGGAAACTTGAAGCATCAGAATGAATGTTTCTGTTTCAAATGGTAAGTTTTTACGATGGTCTTAGAGATATTGCATGTCTTATTCAAAATATCCACCATGAAGCTGGGCAAATATGTTAAGTCTTGGCGGTTTGACTGTGGTGCATTTTCTTCAGACTTTGCCGGACAGAATATTCTACGAGTGAGTGCCTGAACTAAACTGGTAAACAACAAGTGTTACTTAATAAACGATTAAAACAAAAAAGGGTGATAACGAGGACGAAATTTTAAGCAAATTCCGAGCTGAGGCAGTATCATACATGCAGGCAGGCGTGGGTTGTGTTTAGTAAATTATCGCCGTAATAGGTAGTTATACTGTGACTTCTATTCATTTTGAAATAACAACTGCTTTATCATATTTCCTTCCATGAGAGAAATTGTGAAGAAAGGTAGTAAAATAAAATTAAAAGTTAAGATCTTTTTAGCGTAGGGGGGATCTTTCAAAGAACAGTTTCCAAAGGCTTCCTGCGCGATTTCTTTCTCAGCACTACGCGGAAAATGAATATTCGCAATCTTTGTTTACAATCCTGGGCAAATATTCGAGTCGAGGACTTCCTAAAGTTGAGGAAGGGTACACCAGGTCTCAGCTTTCCCCAAACATTTCTAGGTATATTAAAACTCTCTATAGCAGTTCCGTTAAAGATATAAATTTTCAACTATAAAGACTTCATAGCAAGTGCTTGAGTACTCTGTATATTTAAGGTCTTGTGCGTGATCGCAAACTTCCGATCCATAAAAGATTTTTTTCAATGTACATTTGATCGCTCCTGTAAAACAATATTTGAGGCAAAAAGGCATTGAGTCGCCCCCAACTCGTCAGATTTATCAATTCGCTTACATTTTCATTCAATTCGGTTGACTTATCAACACTCAACTGCCTTAGAAGACATGACATTGGAAGTCAGTTTCAAAATCTAACCCCCGTAGAATCCATCGAGAGATTAAACCCCCACGTAGTTTTTATGAGGCAAAGGAAATGAAAACTGCGCCTTTCAGAGTCGGCTAGTGAGAGATCAAATGCTGATAACTATTCCTTAAATGGAACTGCCCGTATTACATATGTTAAGAAAAATTGAAAAAAAAAAAAAAAAAAAAAAAACACCAAACTTTCATTGAAAGAAAACAAATGATTGATGAAGGAAAAGAAATAACACCCCCGGGGAAATCATTGATTACATGGGACAGAGATTTCTTTCGTATCTATACGGCTTCTGATTAAGTGATACACCTCCAAATCTTATCGTCCTGCTAAAATAAATGTTGGAATGGCAAAGAGCAGTTTAACTGAAAGACCCAAGCGTTTCTTTTTGGTAATGGTTAAAAAACCGCTGATCAGCAGTTATCCTATACGAAATACATTACTTCTCTCTGTTGAGGAAATTAGCTTTAATGATGGTGAAAAAAGATGAAACATGCTATCCTTGAATGAAAATGGTCGACGTAAAGCCTCACCTCAGGGTTTCAGTAGCTGGGGCATAACCGAGCTGCAAGTTAGACGCCGAACTGGAATGGTGGTAGGATGAACAAGCGCATGGGTTATTAAATAAAAACAACGTGCAAAAGGAAAAAATTTTGACGTCCGATAGAAAATGATCAATAGGTACTATGTACATGAGCAGTTCGGGGAATATTTACGTTAACATCTTCTAGAGATTAATTGTTCCTTCTCTCTCGGGCACTTGTCAGCGTGGACATAGAATGCTGCAAATTTAGGGCAGTAAGTTTCTTGCGACTTTTTCAGTCATTTCCTAATTTAGAAAGCTTTTAATTAAAAGTAAATCATGATTATTAAAATTTTTGAAATGTCCTTCATATTCTTCGAACGATGTCGCTTTTTCTCTGCAATTTGTCTTCGCATTTTTAAAAGATCGAATAAGGAAAAGGCCGTCCGGCCCCGCACTCACACGGCTTTGTTACAAGAACTTAAATAAAAAAAGAAAAGAGTAAAAAAAGGCGCGTTTTTCATAAAATCGTGAATGTTTTTTTTCTGACTCTAAAAGACAAGGGAAAGCTTTTATTGTATAATTTTTGTGTTTTTCCCGTGTGTGCCCGTCTATAGCATTCCATTTAAGTTGAAACAAAAATTTTAGAAATTTTCAAAAGTCAGTGGTGATAGGATAAAATGCTTATTGACTGAGTTAGGTTGACCGAAACGGACTAAAAACAATGATTATATGATTAGACGAATTCTTAAAGTGACTGTGTTATTAACCTTACGTTATAATGTTATTTTCCAGACTCGTTTAATGACACCCAGGCTTGGCGGAATAATATTCCAAAACTCCCAACATATGCGCACAAAGTTATAATTACCGTCGTCTACAGTACGATGTTCTTGTTTTCTTTAACCGGAAACTCCATGACGATTTACATTGTGTGGAGTAAACCTTACCTGCGATCAGTTACCAACTGCCTGATTGCGAACATGGCCACAGCAGATCTTATCATGACATTTAGCGCCATGCCTTATGTGGTCGCCTACACCTTCATACAGACTCGGTGGTTCGGAGGTGTCTTGGGAACGGTCACATGCAAATTGTTGATGTTTTCAGTTCCATTGTCCGTCGCAGCTTCTATATTCTCTTTGGTGGTAATTGCGTTGGACCGTTTTTTCGCTGTAGTTTACCCGTTTAATCGTCCTAAGGTAATCCGCAAGATTTCTGTGATGAGCTCGATCGTCTGGGCCTTGTCGATCTTGTTTGCATCGCCGTATTTGTACTCTCACAAAATGATATTAGGGAAGGACAATAATTATCATTGCGTTCCGCAATGGGAACCGCCCATTGCTGATCACAGTAAGGCGTCCCGAACCTTTTTTATTTTCATTTTCGTTTCTCTTTACTTGGTTCCACTGTTCCTCATCGCCATATTTTACAGCATCGTTTCATTGAAGCTCTGGGTGCGAAGAATCCCTGGGAATCCATCAGTTACAAACATCAGGCATGCAGAAGCGAGCAAGAAAAGAACTATCAAAATGCTCGTCATTATCGTTATTGTTTTTGCCCTCTTCTGGCTTCCTGCGCAAGTGATTCACTTATTGGCACACTTCAATTCCCGGATTTACGGTGCGATATCACCTATGATAATATTGATAGCGTTTGGCATATCACACCTTAATTCCGCCATAAATCCCTATCTCTACATGGTCCTGAACAAAAATTTCCGACGCGCTAATAAGGATGTTCTTCAGAGCTGTTTCAAGCCCGCAGGGAGCTTAGTGCGTTCCTGGGGAAGCAACACCACCTCGAGTGCGTATCTGGCCGAAGGTATGTCCATGGAATACGTGAGTGTCGGAGATCTGGGGAGAAGAGAAAAGTACGACTTGTCCAGAATCGAGAGAGATCGGGACTCTTCGTTGTGTGTCAGACAAGTAAGCCTAATGAAAGTAAAGGAAAACTAGTTTAACAAGTGCATCGTGGTCAGTAAAGAGTCTTATATGACGTCGTTGGTATGAAACATTGGTCAGCCTCAGGCGAAGCCCCCAAGTAGGACTGCTTTTGTTTTTGAAATGGGGAGCCTGCAAGGAAGATAAGAGGACTTCAATGGGGCTTTCGGATTTGCATTAGTTCAGATTGCACTCTTGAGAGAGAAACATAACTGATACGAGCATATTATTATAACTCTTAGACCAAAAAGAGCTCCTTTTTCTTTTTCGTGAATAAGAACCAACCCGTGTTTGAAGGGTTCTTTTTTTCGGCCATTTGTAACATAATAGAACAACCTGTAATTCCATAAATTCCTTTATTAAATCCCATTTACTGTAACATGCTTAAATTTCATGAATGTTAGATAAACCCGCCAAATTTCTCATAAAGGCTGTTCTTTTCCATGAGATTATATGAACAGCGCCAGAACGTCGAAACAGACTTGCCCCTGGTTGTCAGTGTCACTGTGCTTCTTCAAGTCTTCCCCGTACCAAAACCTTAGTTTTCCATACTGCTGCAAGTAAAACGGGTGGCAAAAATCCTCGAAGACAATCTCAGTCGAGTGTCTAATAAAAGATAGATTGTTCTTTAGAACTAGCTGAAGGACCAGAAAGGAAGCGAGAGATTCTAACTGAAAGGTTGAATCGATTTATAAACGAATCGGTTCACGGATTGATTGACTTATTGGCTGATTGATTTATTGATTTACTGATTAACAAAGGGACTAACCGACTGCCTGATTGACTGACTGCCTCCCTAACTGACTGACTGACTGACTGACTGACCAATTGACTGACTGACCAATTGACTGACTGATTGATTGACTGACTGATTGATTGACTGACTGATTGATTGACTGACTGATTGATTGACTGACTGATTGATTGACTGACTGATTGATTGACTGACTGATTGATTGACTGACTGATTGATTGACTGACTGATTGATTGACTGACTGATTGATTGACTGACTGACTGACTGGCCTACTAATTGATTGACTGACTGATTGATTGACTGACTGATTGATTGACTGACTGATTGATTGACTGACTGATTGATTGACTGACTGATTGATTGACTGACTGATTGATTGACTGACTGACTGACTGGCCTACTAATTGATTGACTGACTGATTGATTGACTGACTGATTGATTGACTGACTGATTGATTGACTGACTGACTGATTGACTGACTGATTGATTGACTGACTGATTGATTGACTGACTGATTGATTGACTGACTGATTGATTGACTGACTGATTGATTGACTGACTGATTGATTGACTGACTGATTGATTGACTGACTGATTGATTGACTGACTGATTGATTGACTGACTGATTGATTGACTGACTGACTGACTGGCCTACTAATTGATTGACTGACTGATTGATTTACTGACTGATTGATTGACTGACTGATTGATTGACTGACTGACTGACTGGCCTACTAATTGATTGACTGACTGATTGATTGACTGACTGATTGATTGACTGACTGACTGATTGATTGACTGACTGATTGATTGACTGACTGACTGACTGGCCTACTTATTGATTTACTGACTGATTGATTGACTGACTAACTGACAGATTGATTGAATGACTGACTGACTAACTGGCTGACTTTCTTAAATGCCGCCTGGATGGCCGAGTGTGAGGTCGATCAGTTGCAACTAACGGACTCAAGGGGCAATGGCTGACTCACTTTCTGACTTACTAACATACTGAGTGATTTACAAATTGACTTCCCGACAGGCTGAGGTACTGACTATTTGAAAAAGGATTTGGGTGACTTAAACGGAGCCAGAGGTGCACTCAGAGTTTTAATTAACAGACTGACCCACAGACTGGTTGGATCGCGGAATAACTGGTTGACTGATTTACTCAGTGACTTACAGACTGACTGACTGATCGAGGAACTGTTTGATCGACTTACTCACCGACTGATCCTCTGACTGACTGGCTTTCTGATCGTCTGTCTGACTCCGACTAACTGCCTGTCTGTCAGACTGCCTTACATTGTTTGACTAACCGACTGACTGTCTAAATAAATGCGGTCAGTTTCTAAAGAAACCGTGGTGCTGCGTCGGTGGGGAAGTATAACAGGATAATTTAGTATTATCAACTTAGTTGATAATGTGAATTGGCCACCGTAAAGAGTTTCTGAGCTGACGTTACGAGCGTTAGCCCTTCGTCACTCGCACTGAAGAAGGGCTAACGCTCGAAACGTCATCTTAGAAACTCTTTACGGTGGCTGATTTACATTATCAACTCAAGTCATAAAACCAAATTATGTCTAAAAGTCGGTTTGTCAGACTGTCTAAACAACTGACTGACTGACTCATTAACTGTGTTAATTGAAAATTTGGTGGCTGGCAACTTTGATGATTTAACTTAATTAGCAATCATAGATCTAGATATTGAAGATTTCCTTCTTACACTGCATCAGCCAGTGGTAGGTAATACCACATTCCAGAAGAATCTTTGATGAGCTCTTCGTGCGGATAGATCACATGGTTAGATTCGTCTGTAACAATGATGTTGAATCCATTCTCTTTGGCACAGCCCCAATTGCTGTCGAAAGCCTCATTAGTGGTACACCTTTAGGAAGCAATTAGAAAGTCTCAATTATATAGTGGAATATGGACGCTACATCATGCTTTCTGATTTCTTCAGGGCTATTATGTTTGGCCAATGCCGAGTAAGACATTTCCAGATCCGATAAAAAACTTTTTTTGATTCGCTTAAAGAAAAAAAGCGTAATCAACCACCAGCCTTTGCGCCCCCACTGTATTCCCAATAGACTTATCATGCCCTGTAGACCCTTTTGATGTATGTAGCCACTTTTGCAAGAAAAATCAGGGAAGAGTTATTGAGCCTCGTGGAAACATATTAAGGAGTTCGAAGGATTCCTCGCATAGAGAATAGTGTATCAGATGCAGGCATTGTTGCTCTTCTTGTCTTATAAACATATGGACAGAAAGGTATTATACTAGATGGTAAGCAAGTTTATTGCCGGTGTTAACTGGCTCCGAACACTTTCGTCATCTGGAGGTTTTGACAATTCACTGGTACTTTCGCCAATCTTGGCTGGAAATCGACAAGCATTGCGGATGGGAATGATCTTGCCTGAAAACACAACCGTGGTCCTAGACAGGCTCCGAGCCTGAAACCAGAGCACGACGCACAGCATTTTTCTTACCTGATCTTCCCAGTCTGATGCTTTAGTTTCAATGCTGCCACCAGTTTACTCTTGCCGTGGTACTGCAAATGGCCATAACCTTTATCTCTTGGCTTGACACACACTGGAAGCAAACTGAGCTGTTTCCAATCGTCCTCTTGCTGAGCTGTAAAGAAAGTTGAAACGCTAGAAATTTGCCAACCATTGAATTACTTGTAGGTAAAGCTGAGTGAGAATCCTTACTGTAACGATATATGACGTCATAAAGTACAGAATGCACGTTCGATCAAAAATAATTTTGACCTCTAAAATATGAATCAGTTTGCGCAGTTGAACTCATAACCCGTTGACAGACAACTTTGTTTTATGAGTGTATGAACGCCTCTAGGTAACACTGAGCCATATTTGATATTTGAGATGTGTCTTTTTTGAGAAACGAATTAAACATCTGTTTCCGTTTAAATTCAAATTGCAGTAGCATACTTTCAGGATGCAGATCGTTGCTTGGCAGTTCAAATGGTTGATAATAGAAGCAGCGATGATTTTCCTAAACTTTGGTTAGTTAATGAACTCAGAGATTAATTAGCGCGGACGTTTATTCGATAAAAATCGGCATCAAATCATTAACTTTTACCAAGCAATTTGATTGCATATAGTCAAGGCGCGTTTCGATCGCGTTTTCATTATGTGGATAGATTTTATCTAAATTTTATTCCAAGTTTGCATCCAAAACGTTGACCAATCTTTCAATACGTATTTGAACTTACTAAACGTGAGCGCTTTCGAAGAAACCAATTTAGTATTATCAACTGAGTTGATAACGTAAATTGGTCACCGTAAAGAGTAGCAAAGCTGACTTTTCGAGCGTTAGCCCTTCGTCAGAGCGATTTAACACAGTTTCTTTACAAAGCTACCCCCCTGTTTTCGAAGAGACCGAGTTTCAACCAGTCGCAAAAGTAGTTGAGACAGGTTATCACGACAAGCAATAATTGTTCACCATGTGATCCAAAATAATGTTTTCCACCTCTTCCCCCTTAGCAATGTTGTTAACTAAGCAGTACTATGAAAAAACTTTGATGGTCAACATTAAATCGGGGAAGGGGGGAAGCTTTTGGTTTTTTAGCACACAATTACTTCTTAGCTATCTGTAGTAGGTAAACAAAGTTTTTGCTCAATGTGTCTCAATTTTTTTTGGAACTGGTCGTTGTATTACCAAGAAGTTGTCCTACCATTTAGATTTAACTTAGAAAATCAATGATAGGCCTACCGTTTGCAATTACACTGCTAATGGTAACGATGAAAAGAAATTTAAAGATCATTCTTGCAACACGATACCAAGTGCTTCTGTGACAACTTCTCGGATAATCTTCCAATTTTTCTCGGATTCGGAAGTGATGCAGGTATATGATGCTGATGTTGTGATGTACTCTGTGCAAGTGAAGCTAGTAAATTTGACACGGAAGTTTTATTGGAAAAGTAAACTGACTCTTACCTAAGCGCAAACAATGTACCTTGATTAAATAAAAAAGAATGTCTTCTTGGAAAAGAGTTAAACATGAAAAACAAAGTTTTATTTGATGGGAGAACAGTTGCAAAGCGTGTGTGTCTTTTACTATGGCGATATTGTAAAACTGTTTACAATTGTCACATTTTTGTACGACGATGAGCCATTTCCAAGGCAATTCCCACAAAATCAAAGAAAAACAAAAGAAAAACAATCAAAGTCGAAGTTAGTTAATCTTTTCCATCACGCATATCTTCATGAACACGCACGTATTCTTATTTTCAAACGAATGGTATTTTCAGTTGATATTTTCCACGGTACTTTAAGAAAATGGAGTAAACATTTTACAATGATGATGAACTCGACTTAGGTTTACGTCGCGTGAAAGCTCATAACGACGAAGCCCCAGTGAACTAAAATGTAGAAATCGATAGCGAAGTTTAATTTTAATTAAAAATTTTTTTTTTTAAACTTAGCTACAACACAGATTCGCATTTCTATTCATTCTTCCAACGGCTGTACACTTTTGGGCCACTTATTCTACTCAATGTCTATCACAGAATAGATAGCGAGCACTGTAGCCAATCAGATAGCACCAGGAATAGATTCGCCGATGTTTAACGACTGACTTTCAAAAGCATGACGAGAGCCGATCATTCGGACCTTACCCTTGGCATGTTGGGATCGAGGCATGCACTTATTGCAAAAAATCGTAAATTTCGTAATTCCCTCTGGATAGTAAAAAGACAGTTAAGCTGAAATTTCTGCCGCCTTCTTGTCCCAATCCCCCTAAGAGACACCCGTACAGGCTTAGATATCGACACTTGTATTATTACTCCTCTAGGGCTCGTGTAGTTCTGTTTTACTGAAGCCATCTCAAACACGGATCAAATACAGAAAAATGGCTTATATTTACTAGTCGACTGACAAAGCTCCTCCCATACTCTTGGATACATGAAAGGCTATTTGTCACAATCTGTTGAAGTCAATTCTCGAAACGCTAACAACCAAATAAATGCAGATTTAAGAATTTTTTCCTCGTGATTTTACCAGAAATAATGCGACCTTATTTCATTTAAATTCCTTTGTTGAGCAAATTAAAAATATTTCCTTGTTAAACTCGTCTTTAATATATATTGGTTAATTCACAACGGAGACTGTTGGTTTTTTGATTTTATTAACCAGAAAAGGCAAATAGAACGACAATTTCTAATTATAAAATAACACAACATAGATTGGGAGCATTTGATTAAAGAAGAGTCATCTGCAATTCTCAATGCATTCGACTGTAGATCTGTGGAATAAAAATCTTAAAATCGCTATCATGATCACATGTAGAAATAAAAATGATTTGTTTCAAGCCAATCTGCGCTCTTTTTCTTGTATATTGATGTCAATATTTATCTCGGGCAGGGTTGATTACTTAATCATTAGAAATCATATAATCTCTAACCGGTTAGCAGTTTCCCCAACGTCGCCAGGGAAAGCAATCGCTTTCCTTAAAAAAAAAAAGCCATAAGACACGTAAACAAATTCTTGGTTGTAAAAACCGAAGCTTTTTTACATCTTAAGTTATTAAAATGATGAAAGTATGGTCTCTGATTAATGTCTTCTCGTCTTGATTGCAATAAAAAAAAATTCATTTTCTTTAATTAGAACTGTCAATTAATTGAATGGGAAAGTAAACATTCTTTCAATAAAAATCTCGTCCTCTTTACTCGACAAAATCATTGGACAAAGAAGTGCTTTACAGAAACGAACTGGTCTCACCGCGAAGAACGAAACTACAACAATGCTTTTGATTTTGGTTCTGCTTTGCTTTACAGTTCCAAGTTTTACACAACAGCCGGGTGAGTACCACTTACGTTTAAGATTATTTTTATTAAATGCCTACATTTATATCAAGTTTGAGTATAAATCGAAATGACCCAGAAAAACACAATTCCTTGCGAAGAGATTTCTGATAATATGTTCCAATCTATAGTTTCCATAAGTAATCAGGGTACTCTAAAGGCCAAGTTTTTTGTGATATGAAATGTTAGAATATCAATAGAGATATTTCTGATAATAATGTGTACTAGAAAATAAAAAAATTAAAGGATCGGACGTTAGTCTTAACATTGCGGGAAAAAAGGATCACTGACAACGTCATATATATATAATATATATATATATATATATGTATAAGGAAGTCTGTAAGTCGATTTTCGCGTGGAACAGTGCTCAATACGTTGAAGCAGAGCAGAATAAATATTATGAGAGGAAAAAAGGACGTAACTACATTTCCCGACAAGCCTGTTTCGTGAATCGCTTCACTCTTCAGGGGTTTAATGAAAGAATATTCATGTGACTATCGTTTATATACTAGGAAAATTTGCATAATACGCGGTAAACTTAAAAAACTTTAAAGTTCAGCTGTTGCGTAGCAACGCTTTGTTTCTGTGTCGGCATGAAGATACGAGTTCGTTACGCTTATTTAGTGATGAGAGGTCGGGTCGGTAAATTATCAGGAATTTTTCTTTTAGGCAGAGGTTGCATCTTTTACTGGAGCTGTTGTAGGGAGAGTTAGATGATAAGACGCGTGTAGTGTCTAAAAATGAAGAAGTATGCCACAAAAGGCAGCCACGAAGGCGAACAACAACAGTACACACAGTACACGTTTCTTTAATAATCTTCCCGCGCTCACACTTTCCCGGATGTATACTTTTACATAAACAACCGCTGTCCTAGTATACTACATTCCCTCTCTTTCTTCGCTCAGATGGTTAACCTCGAAAGACAGAAACATAACAAACTTCCACTTTGTTTAGATACCGTAAAAGTTCAATTCGATTCCAAATGTTCAAGACAAAAATCACGCTAAACATAAACATAGCCTTGGCCGTTCAGCTTATAAAACAACGTTTCAATGTCACTCATGTAATAACAACGAACAGTAATATGAAAATGCCAATGTCACTAGTTTTAGTACAGAACGTAGTCACTCAGAGCCTTTGGACGGCTCGTAACTCTGCCGGATCTTCTCACATGCGGCTCAGCTGTAGGTACAGTAGAAGGTACATCTTCTGGTGGTGATTCAGCCATTGGTACTTGATCCTCTGCCACAGGTGGCGTCTCAAATGACTTAGGTTCAGTCCGTGGTTTAGCGTCCTGTTGTGGCGTTTCCTGTTCTTCTGGATCTGGCATATTAAAGGACTTAATATGCTGAAGGCTGCGTTTGTACTGGACACCTTGAGGCGATCGCAACACCACCTGGTCCCCATAACGAGATATCACCTGATATGGTTCCTTCTCATAGCAAGGTGACAGCTTATTTTCTTTCTTCTTCTCAAGCAGAACACTGTCTCCTTCTTTCACATTTCGATCTCTGGCATGGAACTTCTTGTCCACATAGTCCTTGTTAAACTGCTTTCTCTGATTGTCCCGATCACGAACGGCTTGGTCGCTCACTTCTAGCTCCTCCTCTTCAACGTTGACTAGCTCAGGCATTTTAGTTGTTAGCTTTCTCCTAAACAATAACTCGGCGGGACTCTTTCCTGTGGTTGAATGTGGCGTGGACCTGTACGCCAAAAGAAACCTGTTTAGCTCCTCTCTCCAATTCTGTCCTTCTGCATGGGCTGCTCTCATGGACTTAAGAAGCGACCTGTTTTGCCTCTCTACCTCGCCATTAGCTCTTGGCCATAGAGGTGTTGTGTAACGGTGTTCAATCCCCATTTCATTCAGGTAATCTTCTACTTCTTTGGATACAAGATTTGAGCCATTGTCGGTACGCAGACCTTTAGGCAACCCATGTCTTGCAAATTGGGCATCCAAGCAATGAATGATGGTTTTGCTGGAAGTTGTTCGGATAACATCAACTTCTATCCACCGGCTGTAATAATCAACGAGAACTAACAAGTGTTCTCCAGAAGGTAACGGACCCATTAGATCCACAGCTACTTCTTCCCATGGTTTGTTGGGTAACGGTGTTGACTTCAATGGTGGGGGTGGAACGTTCTTTGTACCCATCTGGCACCCGTAACACTCTGCACATCTTTTCTCGGCATCACGATCCATAGCAGGCCACCAGACTTTTGTTCTAAGTCTCTCCTTTGTCTTTGTGACTCCTTGGTGCCCCTCGTGTGCCAAACTAACGACTCTCTTGCGAAGTGCTTGGGGTATAACAATTCTTGTCCCCCGGAGAATTACATGGCCAATAAAAGTCAACTCATTGCGCACTGGCAAATACTGCTTGGGGGCATTGTCCCATTTCCCTTCGATGAGACAATTTCTGAGTGCTTGCAACTCAGAGTCTTGTGCTGAGACTTGTTCAATCTCTTTGATTCTCAATGCAGCGGGGACAGCATGTAGAGCTATCGCGCGTACATATCCATCATCTTCCGCGGAATTGTCTGACGCCGGTATCTTCGTCAGTCGGGAAAGGGCATCTGCGATGTTTTTTCTTGAAGGCACATAGCAAACTTGATAGTTGTACGGTTGTAAGCGCAGTACCCAGCGCTCCATTCTGGCTGAAGGTTTAGACTTCCTGGAATAGATGACTTTAAGTGCTTCATGGTCTGTCACCAGATCAAACTGTGGAAGCCCGTACAAGTAGAGCTGGAAGCGTTCACAAGCCCAGACTAAGGCTAGTGCTTCCTTTTCTGTCTGACTATAACGACGCTCCACTTGACTTAAACTACGACTAGCATAACAGATGGCACGGCTTTCCCCATTCTTTTCTTGCACCAGCACGGCGCCAAGTCCAACAGGACTTGCATCAGCAATAACACGGGTGGGTGTGTCCTTATCGAAGTAAGCTAGGACTGGTGCACTTGCAACTTGACTCTTCAATCTCTGAAACGACTGCTCCTGCTCCTTGCCCCAAACGAACGGTTCCCCTTTTCTTGCGAGTTTTCTGAGGGGATCAGCAGTGGTAGCAAAATCGGGTATAAACCTGGCACTGAATCCAACGAGCCCCAAGAAGCTACGGACTTCTGAGGGTGTCTGAGGCTGACTTGCCTCTGCAACAGCTCTGACTTTTTCCTCCGTTGGGCCGATGCCATGCTTACTCAGCAAAAGACCCATGAATACCACTTTAGTCATTCGGAAAGTGCATTTTTCAGCATTCAAAGTCAGCTGCTTCTCACTAAGACGTTGCAACACACTGTGTAAGTTCTTATCATGTTCTTCAGTGTCTCGACCATGAACGATAAGATCATCTGCTATGTTTGACACCCCTTGTAGACCTGCCATTGACTGGGTGATGATATGCTGGTACTTCTCTGGTGCGGCATTTACACCGAAACTCAAACGTTTGTAGCGGAATATACCATCATGGGTGGCAAAAGCAGTGATATCCCTTGAATCAGGATCCAGCTCAATTTGGTGAAAACCCCACCTTAAATCTAACTTCGAGAAAACACCACTCCCATTAAGACTTTCAAGGACTTCATCTATGGTTGGTATGGGCAATCTTTCCCGAATAATGGCCTCGTTGGCTCTCCGCATGTCGACACACAACCTTATGTCCCCGGACGGTTTAGGAGCAACAACGACTGGGCTTACCCACACCGTAGGCCCCTCGACTTTCTCAAT